>NC_073380.1:97790086-98116753 GCF_028641065.1 Leucoraja erinaceus | reverse complement strand
AACTCTTTGAATCACTTCCCTCTGGAAGGCGACTCCGGATTGTCAAAGCTGCCGCAGCCAGACATAAAAACAGTTTTTATCCACGAGTAGTTGCTCTACTCAACAGCCAAAAATCTGTAGCCTCCCTTTGATCTGGTATTTTGTTGGTTTGCATGCTTCATCAATGGTGTTTTATCATTAATGTTTTATTATTATTCATGTTTAGTGTTTCTGAGTCATTCGTAACTGTCACTGAATGTCATGTTGTTACTTGTGGGCGGAGCACCAAGGCAAATTCCTTGTATGTGAATACTTGGCCAATAAAACTTACTTACTTACTTACTAGACGATGCTGAGGAACTGCTCGCTTAGAGTTGTAATCTTTTGGATTCAATACTTCTGTTGTGTCTACCATTTTGAAGGAAAACATGGAAATAATCTTTATTAAGTTAATATTAACAATATCTCTCAGGAAACTGGTGATGTTTACATTGTGGAACTCGCTATCACAACTTGACAGTCACTTTGCAACATTGTAAAGCGCTTAGGGGATCTTGAGATTGTAAAAGCTGCTATATAAATGCACGTAATTTTGAGCAGTTATCTACGATTTCAAAATTGCTTTTGAGTGATCTTTCTGGTTCACCATTTTCTCTTGTTATTCTGCAGGTCATCTTTTCAGCAAAAAGTGGGCACCTCTTATTAATCCCAGTGATATTAAGACAGGGGTGAAAGGTTACCTTAAATGTGACATTTCTGTGACTGGGAGAGGCGATGGAATCCAAATGCTTCAGAAAACCAGTGAGGCAGCTGAGGAAGAAATTGAAAAGTATGGTGATACTCTTGTTTTCCCTGCTGAGCAAACTGAACAAAACATATTCCATTGTAATAAGAGAACATGTTGGGAATGGTCACATTGAGGCAGCATCTGTGGAGCAAGAAGCAAAATGAAATGTGTTGAGATGCAAAGGCTATCAGTATTGAGGCAATGGTAATGAGAAGGACAGTACAGAATTAAAGGTGTGATAGGTTGGAAGTCTATGAGGGCTTAAAAAAAACTAAAGTCTGATCAGGTGGTATAGATGAAGAAAAGAGGCAGGATGTTGAATCCAAACAACTGCAGATTTAGTTTAGATTAGAGCCTGCGCAGAAACAGGCTCTTCAGCCTACTGTGTCCACTCCGACCAATGATCCCCCTACACTGTCACTATCTTACACACTAGGGACAATTTACCAGTTTTACCAAAACCAAATTAACCTACATACCTACTGTACGTCTTCGGAGTGTGAAAAACATACCCCTCAGATCTCCTTTAAATTGTGCTTCATTACATTTCTCCTGTCTGCTCTCTTCCCCACCACCTCCCATCATTGAGACTAATTGGTCCTGAAATCCCCCCAACCCTCTTCACTGGTACTTGTGCCCAGATTACCTGCTGACATTGGGCAAGGGATTAAACACCAAATGGTGAGGCAAGGAGCACAGTTAGTCAGGGATAGTTGGGATTTAACTGGCCCTGTTTGGTAATTTTCATTGATTTTCAACAAACCGGCAAACGTCCACATTCATAACAAGAGGATATCAGTATAGGAGTAAAGAGGTTCTTCTGCAGTTGTATAGGGCTCTGGTAACCATATAACCATATAACAATTACAGCACGGAAACAGGCCATCTCGGCCCTACAAGTCCATGCCGAACAAATTTTTTTCCCCTTAGTCCCACCTGCCTGCACTCGTACCATAACCCTCCATTCTCTTCTCATCCATATGCCTATCCAATTTATTTTTAAATGATACCAATGAACCTGCCTCCACCACTTCCACTGGGAGCTCATTCCACACCGCCACCACTCTCTGCGTAAAGAAGTTCCCCCTCATATTACCCCTAAACTTCTGTCCCTTAATTCTGAAGTCATGTCCTCTTGTTTGAATCTTCCCTATTCTCAAATGGAAAAGCTTGTCCACATCAACTCTGTCTATCCCTCTCATCATTTTAAAGACCTCTATCAGGTCCCCCCTTAACCTTCTGTGCTCCAGAGAATAAAGACCTAACTTATTCAACCTATCTCTGTAACTTAGTTGTTGAAACCCAGGCAACATTCTAGTAAATCTCCTCTGTACTCTCTCTATTTTGTTGACATCCTTCCTATAATTTGGCGACCAAAATTGTACCCCATACTCCAGATTTGGTCTCACCAATGCCTTGTACAATTTTAACATTACATCCCAGCTTCTATACTCATATGGTAAGACCACATCTAGAGTATTGTGTACAGTTTTGGTCTCCTAATTTGAGGAAGGATTGAGGCATTGTGATTGAGGCAGTGCAGCGTAGGTTCACGAGATTGATCCCTGGGATGGCGGGACTGTCATATGAGGAAAGATTGAAAAGACTAGGCTTGTATTCACTGGAGTTTAGAAGGATGAGGGGGAATCTTATAGAAACATATAAAATTATAAAAGGACTGGACAAGCTAGATGCAGGAAAAATGTTCCCAATGTTGGGCGAGTCCAGAACCAGGGGCCACAGCCTTAGAATAAAGGGGAGGCCATTTAAGACTGAGGTGAGAAAAAACGTTTTTCACCCAGAGAGTTGTGAATTTGTGGAATTCCCTGCCACAGAGGACAGTGGAGGCCAAATCACTGGATGGATTTAAGAGAGAGTTAGATAGAGCTCTACGGGGCTAGTGGAGTCAAGGGATATGGGGAGAAGGCAGGCACGAGTTATTGATTGGGAACGATCAGCCATGATCATAGAAACATAGAAACATAGAAAATAGGTGCAGGAATAGGACATTCGGCCCTTCGAGCCTGCACCGTCATTCAATATGATCATGGCTGATCATCCAACTCAATATCCTGCACCTGCCTTCTCTCCATACCCCCATACCATTCTCACAATGAATGGCGGTGCTGGCTCGTAGGGCCGAATGGCCTCCTCCTGCACCTATTTTCTATGTTTCTATGAAAAGAACTAAATACTCTATTAAATGCTGGTTCAGTGCCATCAAAGATCCGTTGCCATGTCAGAGATAGAATTTACCCTTGGTCCGCAGAATTGAATGGTCACTGTTCCAAACAACCATTGTTTTTTAACAGTTTTTATTTGAATTTTGTTGCTGTTAATTTATTAAAGGAAAAGTAAAAAGGTGCAGAATTTCCATTTGCAGTGTATTTTTTGATCTGTAACAGGAACCTTCTCAATCCGGTGGGGTTTCCAACTGAGAGGCCGTGGGCACGCTTTTTTGTCAAAATTTACAAAGCCCAGGGACTTCCGACGATGAACTCGAGCCTTGTGGCAAATGTAACAAAAGCATTCATGCGAGACAACAAGGATTTTGTGGACCCTTACGTCACAATCAACTTTTTTGGCCAAAGGGTATTTCCTTTAAAATTGTTTACATATTTCTTGTTGACTTCATTGTGTCTTTCTGGAACTTTTGCCTTTGCATTATTAAATACCTTAGACACTTTATTGGAGACAGATTCTTCATTAGTTTATTACTTAGTCTTGAACTTGTATTAGAAACATAGAAACATAGAAATTAGGTGCAGGAGTAGGCCATTCGGCCCTTCGAGCCTGCACCGCCATTTAATATGATCATGGCTGATCATCCAACTCAGTATCCCGTACCTGCCTTCTCTCCATACCCTCTGATCCCCTTGGTCACAAGGGCCACATCTAACTCCCTCTTAAATATAGCCAATGAACTGGCCTCAACTACCCTCTGTGGCAGAGAGTTCCAGAGATTCACCACTCTCTGTGTGAAAAAAGTTCTCCTCATCTCGGTTTTAAAGGATTTCCCCCTTATCCTTAAGCTGTGACCCCTTGTCCTGGACTTCCCTAACATCGGGAACAATTGTATTGTATTGTATTCAAATTTATTGTCATTGTCTCAATTTGAGACAACGAAATGAATTTCCCTTACAGGCAGTATCATTAAAAAAAAAATCACAAAAAAAATAAATAATAATTAATAAATAATAAAACATATTAAAAATAAAATTGAAATTGAATTAAAAATAAATAAATAAATAAATAAAAAACAGAACAGAACTGTTGTTGGCCAGACAACAATGTAGGTTGACTTTCATGTTGTAGCATTTTAGCCCAGTTTGGTTGCTGGAAATGCAGTGTTTAGGCTGCACTGAATGCATCCAACCAATGGGCAGGTTGCAATGTATTCTGCCCCCCCTGGGTTTGAGATCTGGAATCAACCACTGATTGATACGAGCATGGCATACCTTCATAATTATGTACTATGGGCTGTGGTGGTGTCATGCAGAGCCGACTTTTAGTTTAACAAAATGCCTACATAGTGAGGACATTATAGTTCAGGAGTGTAAATAGGGAGGCCATCAATTCCAGGATTTATTTCCTGTTCTTAATTGCCGCTGAGAAGGTGCTGGTGAGCTGCCAACTTCAACCCTGGCAGACCGTCCGTGCCACACTAAGGTGCGAGCAGGACACAGGACAGCAGTCTTGCTGAAAGGTCAATGATATGAACCACTAACTCTATTCCTCCCTCCAAGAATGCTGCTTGACCTATTGAATATTTCCAACACAAAACATTCTCCAGGGTAATATTTTTAGAAAGTGCCAGATTTGGCATCTACCATTGAGGCCCAATGATAAAAATTCTCATGCTCCAGTTTACCAAACCTTTATTTTTGTTGAAATGACCCAAAGACCAATTGCCCTTTACTGTATACTTAATGTATTTCTCATAGAAACATAGAAACATAGAAAATAGGTGCAGGAGTAGGCCATTCAGCCCTTCGAGCCTGCACCGCCATTCAATATGATCATGGCTGATCATCCAACTCAGTATCCTGTACCGGCCTTCTCTTCATACCCCCTGATCCCTTTAGCCACAAGGGCCACATCTAACTCCCTCTTAAATATAGGCAATGAACTGGCCTCAACTACCTTCTGTGGCAGAGAATTCCACAGATTCACCACTCTCTGTGTAAAAAAATGATTTTCTCATCTCGGTCCTAAAAGACTTCCCTCTTATCCTTAAGCTGTGACCCCCTAGTTCTGGACTTCCCCAACATCGGGAACAATCTTCCTGCATCTAGCCTGTCCAACCCCTTAAGAATTTTGTAAGTTTCTATTGTAATTTTGTAAGTTTCTCCCTGTACTTCCTCAATACACTTGCAAAATATGATCTGGCAATGTGTTGGAGAGTGTCTCGGAGGGAATTCATGCAATCATCTCAATGTGATTGCAGTACAGTTCACACCAGGCATCTGAACCCGCCTGATTAACAAATCTTTGAGGACCCTTGAGCTGTGAGTTGATATTTGAATGTTTCTTCACCACCTTCCCAATGACAGAAACACTACTGTTCCCTTCTGGTCTACAGGGTCGAACATCTGTGCAGAAAAGCTGTGCGGACCCCGTATGGAATGAACAAATAATTTTCAAGGAAATGTTTCCCCCGCTCTGCCGTCGAGTCAAAATTCAGGTGTGGGACGAGGGAAATGTCAATGACGTTGTCATTGGAACTCATTATATTGACTTGCGGAAAATATCAAATGAACAGGAAGGAGATAAAGGTAAACTAAATAATGTGCATTTCTCAGCAGAAAAAATAACCCCTTCCAAGAAAATGTGTCAGTTTTCAATGCCCTTTTTTCTACTTCTGCTGGTGTCACTTTGATTTTTATTGCAACTTCCAGCAATTTGGGGATTTAGAAACATAGAAACATAGAAACATAGAAATTAGGTGCAGGAGTAGGCCATTCGGCCCTTCGAGCCTGCACCGCCATTTAATATGATCATGGCTGATCATCCAACTCAGTATCATGTACCTCCCGTCTCTGCCACAGAATGTAGTTGAGGCCAGTTCATTGGCTATATTTAAGAGGGAGTTAGATGTGGCCCTTGTGGCTAAAGGGATCAGGGGGTATGGAGAGAAGGCAGGTACAGGATACTGAGTTGGATGATCAGCCATGATCATATTGAATGGCGGTGCAGGCTCAAAGGGCCGAATGGCCTACTCCTGCACCTAATTTCTATGTTTCTATGATCCATAACAGTTACTGCACAGTTTCAGTGGCCTGGGTTTGATCCTGACCTCTGCTTTGATGAAATTTGTTTGCTGTCCCTGTCAATGATTGAGTTTCGACCTAGTGCCCTGGTTTGTTCCCACATCTCAAAGATGTGCCAATATAACCATATAACAATTACAGCACGGAAACAGGCCATCTCGGCCCTACAAGTCCGTGCCGAACAACTTTTGTCCCTTAGTCCGACCTGCCTGCACTCGTACCATAACCCTCCATTCCCTTCTCATCCATATGCCTATTCAATTTATTTTTAAATGATACCAACGAACCTGCCTCCACCACTTCCACTGGAAGCTCATTCCACATCGCTACCACTCTCTGAGTAAAGAAGTTCCCCCTCATGTTACCCTTAAACTTTGGTCCCTTAATTCTGAAGTCATGTCCTCTTGTTTGAATCTTCCCTATTCTCAAAGGGAAAAGCTTGTCCACATCAACTCTGTCTATCCCTCTCATCATTTTAAAGACCTCTATCAAGTCCTTAACCTTCTGCGCTCCAGAGAATAAAGACCTAGCTTATTCAACCTTTCTCTGTAACTTAGTTGTTGAAATGCAGGCAACATTCTAGTAAATCTCCTCTGTACTCTCTCTATTTTGTTGACATCCTTCCTATAATTGGGCGACCAAAATTGTACACCATACTCCAGATTTGGTCTCACCAATGCCTTGTACAATTTCAACATTACATCCCAGCTTCTATACTCAATGCTCTGATTTATAAAGGCTAGCATACCAAAAGCTTTCTTTACCACCCTATCTATATGAGATTCCACCTTCAAAGAACTATGCACGGTTATTCCCAGATCCCTCTGCTCAACTGTATTCTTCAATACCGTGTACCATGTACGTCCTATTTTGATTTGTCCTGCCAAGGTGTAGCACCTCACATTTATCAGCATTAAACTCAATCTGCCATCTTTCAGCCCATCCCAGCTTTCTTTACCACCCTATCTATATGAGATTCCACCTTCAAGGATAGAATAAAAATGTTACAGTAAGTCTAAATGTGGTTGGTTGGCAAGAAAATTAGAGGGTGTTTATAGGTATAGTGAAAGACCAGGTACAGGGAATTAAGGGAACGGATGGAACTGATGGGATTGGGCACAATTGACTCAATGGTTAACTCCTACATCCTAAGAAGTGATGAGAAATATGTAATGGCATGGGTTATAACAATTACAGCACGGAAACAGGCCATCTCGACCCTTCTAGTCCGTGCCAAACACATAATCTCCCCTAGTTCCATATACCTGCGCTCAGACCATAACCCTCCATTCCCTTCCCATCCATATAACTATCCAATTTATTTTTAAATGATAAAAACGAACCTGCCTCCACCACCTTCACTGGAAGCTCATTCCACACAGCTACCACTCTCTGAGTAAAGAGGGTTAGAAAATGTTTTTTTTTTCTGTGAGTTGAGGAAGGACATTGGGATTAAGTGGAACTAATAAAATAGATTTAAGCAAGCCTTTCATTCCAACGAATGATTAAAAATATAATGAACATTAATCGATTACTTGTGAGACTCCTTGAAGTTGACCAAGGAATTACAATGGGATGCAGACAACTGTCTGGATATTGAACCTCCCCTTACTTTACATTAATTAGTAAACAATGTAAAGGAGATGGAGAAACCCATTGGGGTTGGTTGTAGAATACAGAGAACAAGAACGCTAAGTAAAACGCTAATATTTCAAAACCTTTCAGGATTTTTGCCCACGTTTGGACCAGCATGGATCAATCTGTATGGCTCCACCCGCAACTACACACTTATGGATGGCAATCAGGAGCTCAATGAGGGCTTTGGAGAAGGCGTGTCATTCAGGGGCCGTCTCCTGATTGAAATTGCGGTGGAGATTCTGTCAGCCAGCATTATCGACACCACATTTTCAAAGCCGACAACGGATTTGAAGATTGCACCCAAAGAATTGAAATTGGGAAAGTCAGCAATGCAAGATTCCAACTCATCCAGTTCTGAAAAGACAAATTCAACTGAAGTTGAAGTGGAATCAGTGGAACCTTGCAATTGGGTTTGTATTGCAATCAATATTTCTTTCATGTTAATCCTGGGAAAAGGATGTATCCAACTGAGAAGGGGAGCTTTGGGTTTCTGCTTATTCCTTAAAATGTATTACCACTAACTGTTCTCAAAGTTGTTTACAATTTCAGGCAGAATTTTGGGGAAGAAAGTAGGAAGGTTAATTTCAGATGCTATCCTTATTTAACGTGAATTAGTTTCTTTCTCAATTTCAGTATCAAGATCTTATGCAGCTCAATTGTAACGGTGGTCTGATATGAAATATATTTGAAATTATCAAAGATCCATTGCATGTCAACTTAATCGTTGAGATTTGAAGTATTTCTCATTATTAGAAAACATAGAATTGACTCCACAAGCAACATTAATTTTCACTAACTTTGTCCAAATTGGAAATTAAATGTTCTTTTTTTTTAGCCATCTCTTTTTTAGCCATCTCCTTTGCTCGGTGCTGGGACCGCACTATTTACAATATACATCAATGATTTAGATTAAAGTATTCAAAGTAACATTAGCAAATTTGCAGATGACACAAAGCTGGGTGGCAGGGTGACTTGGACAGGTTGGGTGAGTGGGCAGATGCATGGCAGATGCAATTTAATGCGGATAAATGTGAGGTTATCCACTTCGATAGCAAAAACAGGAAGGCAGATAATTATCCAAATGGTATCAAGTTGGGAAAAGGGGAAGTACAATGGGATCTGGGGGTCCTTGTTCATCAGTCAATGAAACTAAGCATGCAGGTACAGCAGGCAGTGAAGAAAGCGAATGGCATGTTGGCATTCATAACAAGAGGAGTTGAGTTTAGGAGCAAAGAGGTCCTTCTGCAGTTGTACAGGGCCCTAGTGAGACCACACGTGGAGTATTGTGTGCAGTTTTGGTCCCCTAATTTGAGGAAGGACGTTCTTGCTGTTGAGGGAGTGCAGCGTAGGTTCACAAGGTTAATTCCCGGGATGGCGGGACTGTCATATGCTGAGAGAATGGAGTAGCTGGGTGTTTATACTCTGGAATTTAGAAGGACGAGAGGGAATCTTATTGAAACATAAAAGATTATTAAGGGTTTGGACACGCTAGAGGCAGGAAACATGTTCCCGATGTTGGGGGAGTCCAGAACCAAAGGCCACAGTTTAAGACTAAGGGGTAAGGCATTTAGAACGGAGATGAGAAAACACCTTTTCACACAGAAAGTGGTGAGTCTGTGGAATTCTCTGCCTCAGAGGGTGGTGGAGGCAGGTTCTCTGGATGCTTTCAAGAGAGAGCTTGATCGGGCTCTTAAAGATAGCGGAGTCAGGGGATATGGGAAGAAGGCAGGAACGGGGTACTGATTGTGGATGATCAGCCATAATCACATTGAATGACGGTGCTGGCTTGAAGGGCCGAGGGATGGAGGGATGGATGGAGATTTTTTTAGAAACCATCCAAGGGTCTTCCTGGAAATATTTAGTAAAACGTATTTACTTTTATGTGGTTACTGAAGAATCCCCTTGATGACCATTGCCGTGTTTGTTCTGGTCATGGTTGCAAATCTTAGAGAGGGGATCCTTCAATGGGTCATAGGCCTATCACAAACATCATCTTGGTGCTTATGATGGGCCTAAGATTATTCAGCACTCACATGAGCCTGCCCAGGACACTAGATAATACTATTAATTTAGCAGATGGATCAACAACTTTACAGATTAGTCTTAGGCCTTAACATCTCTGGAATTCTCAGGAACTCTCTGCCACAGAATGTAGTTGAGGCCAGTTCATTGGCTATATTTAAGAGGGAGTTAGATGTGGCCCTTGTGGCTAAAGGGATCAGGGGGTATGGAGAGAAGGCAGGTACGGGATACTGAGTTGGATGATCAGCCATGATCATATTGAATGGCGGTGCAGGCTCAAAGGGCCGAATGGCCTACTCCTGCACCTATTTCTATGTTTCTAACATTACTGAATATGTGGTCACATTTCATCTCAAAAATCAAATGAAATGCATTCCAACACCTTAATGCCCCTGTCCCACTTAGGAAACCTGAACGGAAACCTCTGGAGACTTTGCGCCCCACCCAAGGTTTCCGTGCGGTTCCCGGAGGTTGCAGGTGGTTGCCGGAGGTCATTATCAAAACCATCATGGCCTGAGATCAAATTGCCTGTTCATATAGAAGAGGCAAAACATCACCTAGAGGTTGTACAGAATGTTGCCGGAGGTTGCAGGTGGTTGCCGGAGGTTGCAGGTGGTTGCCGGAGGTTGCAGGTAGTGGAAGCAGGTTGGGAGACTGACAAAAACCTCCGGGAACCGCACGGAAACCTTGGGTGGGGCGCAAAGTCTCCAGATGTTTCCGTTCAGGTTTCCTAAGTGGGACAGGGGCTTAAAATGTCACAACATCTGGGATCACAAATTTGGTTTTATTCCAGATAAAATAATGTTCTGGGAAAAAAACCCAAAGTTAAATAAATATTAAGCTGTCATTTGAGTGTTGAATGAATTTGAAAATGAATTTCAATTTTCTCTTGGATGTTGCGTTTTGAAAAATCTCAAAGTAGTAAAGATTTTTCATCTGAAATGTTATCTATAGTTTATGTTCTGTGTATTACTTGCTGTGTCTCTCTCCAGATCGATGAAGAAAGTCTTCAGGGCTTTCTTCTGTTTGGCACCTTCTTTGAGGCAACAATGATTGACAGGAGACTTGGTGAAAAGCCAATCAGTTTTGAGGTATCCTTGGGTAAGGATTCGCCGGTCATTTCACATGTTCACACTGACCATCGCGCCAGATTAATATGTACAGACACATCACCAGGCACTAAGTGTACAATGTGCAAACATTAAGTGTGCGACAAGAATGTTTACACCCGAATATTGATTTTTCTTTGTAAACGGCACCAAATTATGGCGACTGTACATTTGTGGGTTGTGCAAAAGAATTTCACTGTGCTGTGCATACGTGACAATAAAGAACCATTGAACCATATTGTAATAATTGATCTGCAATATCTCTCCCATTGCACTCTCCCCTGCAGAGGTAAGTGGTGAGGCCAGATACCTGTGCCTCACTGACTTCCAATGCAATAAAATTAGCAAAATCCTTCCGTAGCCTTGGAGAACCTTGCAGCCCCTCCCACTAAGACCCATGTGAGATCCACAGGCAACAAAGCGCGATCCCCTTAAAGCAGGTGACGGTGCTGGCTCGAAGGGCCGAATGGCCTACTCCTGCACCTCTTGTCTAATGATGGTACAATTGGATGGGCTTTCAGAAGATTGAGGGGGGATCTTATAGAAACTTACAAAATTCTTAAGGGGTTGGACAGGCTAGATGCAGGAAGATTGTTCCCGATGTTGGGGAAGTCCAGAACAAGGGGTCATAGTTTAAGGATAAGGGGGAAATCTTTTAGGACCGAGATGAGGAAAACTTTTTTCACACAGAGAGTGGTGAATCTCTGGAATTCTCTGCCGCAGAAGGTAGTTGAGGCCAGTTCATTGGCTATATTTAAGAGGGAGTTAGATGTGGCCCTTGTGGCTAAAGGGATCAGGGGGTATGGAGAGAAGGCAGGAACAGGATACTGAGTTGGATGATCAGCCATGATCATATTGAATGGCGGTGCAGGCTCGAAGGGCCGAATGACCTACTCCTGCACCTATTTTCTATGTTTCTATGTTTCTGTGTTTCACGACCAATATTGGGTAATGAATTCCAATATATTGTCCCCTCACCTGCCATTATCCATCTGTACATTTTGCTGCCTGAAAGATTGTGGGTTGGGTAATTAACGGCACACATTGGTGACAATTTACATTTACATACATCAAGCCAATTTAGCCAACAACCCAGCGCATTTTTGGAGTGTGGGAGGAAGCCGAAGATTTCGGAGAAAACCCACGCAGTCACGTGGAGAATGTACAAACTCCGTACAGCCAGCACCCATAATCTGGATCAAACCCAGGTCTCTGGAGCTGAAAGCGCTGTAAGGCAGCAACTCTACCACTGCACCACCGTGATAGAAACATAGAAACATAGAAATTAGGTGCAGTAGTAGGCCATTCGGCCCTTCGAGCCTGCACCGCCATTCAATATGATCATGGCTGATCATCCAACTCAGTATCCCGTACCTGCCTTCTCTCCATACCCTCTGATCCCCTTGGCCACAAGGGCCACATCTAACTCCCTCTTAAATATAGCCAATGAACTGGCCTCAACTACCCTCTGTGGCAGAGAGTTCCAGAGATTCACCACTCTCTGTGTGAAAAAATTTCTCCTCATCTCCGTTTTAAAGGATTTCCCCCTTATCCTTAAGCTGTGACCCCTTGTCCTGGACTTCCCCAACATCGGGAACAATCTTCCTGCAAATGTACTGGATGTACTGGATGTACTGGAAAAAAATCTAGAAGAGAGAGAGAGGGAGGGGAGGGTGAGGCAAAGTCTGGCAATTGGGAGGTGGTGACAGGTGGGGGGGGGGGGGGGGGGGTGATTGCTTGATGGGCGGAGTGAGTGACAAAGGCTAGAGGCCGAAAGAAGACAACAGGATGTCATAGACAAGGGTAGACGAGGAGGAGTAAAATGTAAAGCTGGATGGAGGGATGCAGATGGAAGGGGTGGGTGACAGGGATATGTTGGAGTGAGAAAAGAGGGAAAACAAAAAGGAGTTATGGGACTCTGGGATGGGAGATGAGTATTTGGAGCAGGGAAATAGAGCAGGGTGACTAGGGTAGTGGAGGATGGTGGGACAGGGTGGTGGGGTGGGAAAAGGGAGGGCAGATAGGGAGTGTTTACTTGAAATTGGTAAATGTAATATTCACTTGTTGAATTAATGTTGAATACAAGGTTAATTCCCAGGATGGTGGGACTGTTATATGCTGAGAGAATGGAGCAGCTGGGCTTGTACACTCTGGAGTTTAGAAGGATGAGAGGATATCTTATTGAAACATATAAGATTGTTAAGGGTTTGGACACGCTAGAGGCAGGAAACATGTTCCCGATGTTGGGGGAGTCCAGAACCAGGGGCCACAGTTTAAGAATGAGGAGTAAGCCATTTAGAATGGAGATGAGGAAACACTTTTTCTCACAGAGAGTGGTGAGTCTGTGGAATTCTCTGCCTCAGAGGGCGGTGGAGGTGGGTTCTCTGGATGCTTTTAAGAGAGAGCTAGATAGGGCTCTTAAAAATAGCGGAGGCAGGGGATAGACTCGGTTTGTACTCGCTAGAATTTAGAAGATTGAGGGGGGATCTTATAGAAACTTACAAAATTCTTAAGGGGTTGGACAGGCTAGATGCAGGAAGATTGTTCCCGATGTTGGGGAAGTCCAGAACAAGGGGTTACAGTTTAAGGATAAGCGGGAAATCTTTTACGACCGAGATGAGGAAAACATTTTTCACACAGATAAGTTTAAGGATAAGGGGGAAATCTTTTAGCACAGAAGATAGTTGAGGCCAGTTCATTGGCTATATTTAAGAGGGAGTTAGATGTTGCCCTTGTGGCTAAAGGGATCATGGGGTATGGAGAGAAGGCAGGTACAGGATACTGAGTTGGATGATCAGCCATGATCATATTGAATGGCGGTGCAGGCTCGAAGGGCCGAATGGCCTACTCCTGCACCTATTTTCTATGTTTCTATATGGGGAGAAGGCAGGAACGGGGTAGAGATTGGGGATGATCAGCCATAATCACATTGAATGGCGGTGTCTGCTCGAAGGGCTAAATGGCCTACTCATGCACCTATTGTCTATTGTCTATTCATGCCATTGGGATGTAAGCTACCCCAGTATAATATGAGGTGTTGTTCCTCCAATGTGTGTGTGGCCTCACTCTGACAATGGAGGAGTACAGAGGAGGTGACTCGGGTAGTGGGATGCCGTCCTTTACTTGCCAATCTTCAGTCTCCAAGGCATCTACACCCAAGATGAGGCTTTCTACTTGAGAATGTCCAAGATGCCCTCTTTCTTCAGTAAACGTAGTATCGTCCCTGATGTTGTGGTAGATCCCTCACATGTGGCTCCTCAGTACCCTGCAGTTATGCACTTGTTGCCCTCCCCCCCCCCCCCCCACAAACAGAATTTGGATAGTATTTCCCAGGTCCTCATCTTTCTCTCCACTAGTTTCCACATCCAACACATTATGTTCTTTCATATCTGCCACCTTCACTACGATCCCACCACCAGTCACATTTTTCACCCTTTTCAAAAAGGATCACCCTCAGCAAAACTCTTTGGTTGGTTCGTCCCTTCCCACTAAACCTGCCACCTCCCCAGGCCCCTCCCTTGCAACCACAAGAGATGTAACACCTGTCCCTCTGCCTCCTCTCTCACTTCCATCCCGAGACCCCAGCAGCCCTTTCAAGTGAGATAGAGATTATTCATGTGCACATTTTTCAACTTTGTCCATTGCATTTGGTACTCTTGATGTATCTTCCTTGACATCAGCAAAATCGAGCATCGAGTCGGCGATCGTTTCATCAAATGCTTGTGCTTAGTCCTCCAAAACCTGCTGCAACTCTCGGTTGCTAACCCTTTTAACTTCTCTTCTCATTTCCATATCAACCCTTCTGTTTTCTCCAAGTTTGCGGATGACACAAAGCTGTGTGGAGGATGCTAGGATGCCTCAAGGTGACTTGGATAGGTTGGTGAGTGGGCAAATGCATGGCAGATGCAGTATAATGTGGATAAATGTGAGGTTATCCACTTTGGTGGCAAAAACAGGAAAGTAGACTTTTATCTGAATGGTGGCTGATTATGAAAAGGGGAGATGCAACGAGACCTGGGTGTCATGGTACACCAGTCATTGAAAGTAGGCATGTAGGTGCAGCAGGCAGTGAAGAAAGCGAATGGTATGTTAGCATTCATAGCGAAAGGATTTGAGTATAGGAGCAGGGAGGTTCTACTGCAGTTGTACAGGGTCTTGGTGAGACCCCACCTGGAGTATTACGTACAGTTTTGGTCTCCTAATCTGAGGAAGGACATTCTTGCCATAGAGGGAGTACAGAGAAGGTTCACCAGACTGATTCCTGGGATGTCAGGACTTTCATATGAAGAAAGATTGGATAGACTCGGCTTGTACTCGCTAGAATTTAGAAGACTGAGGGGGGATCTTATAGAAACATAGAAACATAGAAACATAGAAATTAGGTGCAGGAGTAGGCCATTCGGCCCTTCGAGCCTGCACCGCCATTTAATATGATCATGGCTGATCATCCAACTCAGTATCCCGTACCTGCCTTTATAGAAACGTAGAAAATTCTTAAGGGGTTGGACAGGCTAGATGCAGGAAGATTGTTCCCGATGTTGGGGAAGTCCAGAACAAGGGGTCCCAGTTTAAGGATAAAAGGGAAATCTTTTAGGACTGAGATAAGAAAAACATTTTTCACACAGGGAGTGGTGAATCTCTGGAATTCTCTGCCACAGAATGTAGTTGAGGCCAGTTCATTGGCTATATTTAAGAGGGAGTTAGATGTGGCCCTTGTGGCTAAAGGGATCAGGGGGTATGGAGAGAAGGCAGGTACAGGATACCGAGTTGGATGATCAGCCATGATCATATTGAATGGCGGTGCAGGCTCGAAGGGCCGAATGGCCTACTCCTGCACCTAATTTCTATGTTTCTATGTTTATATAATAACCATATAACCATATACCAATTACAGCACGGAAACAGGCCATCTCGACCCTTCTAGTCCGTGCCGAACACGTATTCTCCCCTAGTCCCATCTACCTGCACTCAGACCATAACCCTCCATTCCTTTCTCGTCCATATAACTATCCAAGTTACTACATAAGAACGATCTTTGAAGAAAGGAGCTGAAGAACAAATGGAGAAAGGTTTAGGACAAATAAATATGTGAAAACTATAGTGACCAGTGAGCCAGAAGGAGAACAGGAAGTTAAATGTTGCTTATTGTCTGACAGGGAATTACGGAAATGTTATGGCGAGAGCTATTACAACTGCATCAAACAAAAAGCGAGCACCAGATACACATGAGGAAGAAGCGACATCTTTGCTGCAAGCCACTGGGTCAGATCAAACCCTTGAGTCTGACAATCCTGCTACCAAACCTGTGAAGCCGCTTCTAACCGAGGGCAATAGGTAACCGTAAATATTCTACTGTACTAACACTAAAAAAAATGTTACTTGGGATGTATTTCATTCTAATTCAAATTACGTAATTGCTTACTTTTGTGGTGAATGTCTGATTGATGAAACATTAATCGCACCACTACATAGGTTGCATCTTTCCAGTGCTTTACATAAGAGGCATTTGGGGTTACCATCTAAATAGATCATTGTGGTCCAACACTGTGAAGATGGTTCTCCCAACTTCAAAATTGAAAGCTCTGTTCATGGCAGTCCTATTTTGCTGGCATTGTATTCAAATTTCTTATTGCTGACACTAGATGGAGCTACACAAAAATGCTGGAGAAACTCAGCGGGTGCAGCGGCATCTATGGAGCGAAGGAAATCTATGGAGCGAAGGAACTAGGCAACGTTTCGGGCCGAAACCCAAGAACGCAGCGGGTGCAGCAGCAGCTATGGAGCGAAGGAAATCTATGGAGCGAAGGAAATAGGCAACGTTGCCTATTTCCTTCGCTCCATAGATGCTGCTGCACCCGCTGAGTTTCTCCAGCATTTTTGTGTACCTTCGATTTTCCAGCATTTGCAGTTCCTTCTTAAACACTAGATGGAGCCAGATGGACAAGGGAGAAAATTCCATCCTGAGTTCTCCTTCTCAGCTAAAGGCTGTTTGTTACAACACTGCTTACCCAGCGAGTGTGCTCACCATGGCTGGTCCATTGATGGCTGCAGAGAATTCCTTCTAACACGGAACATCAACCTCCCTTTGTCTGAACATATGACAATGATGAACAGAGAAAGACAGGGTGATCCATGGAGTCATGTTGTAAACTAACAGAGCTGTCTGAAATTCCTGGCAGAAGATGAACAGCCAGGGAGACGATTCCTATGATGATTCAGGGGAAAGAATTTGGGAAGTCTCTTCTCCAAAAAATTCAGAATGATATCAGAAACCACTATTATCACAAAATACCTCCTTGAAAGTCCACCAATCCATACTGTAATATCATGGTTTGCATAATGGATCTGGAGAAACAAACTCAAATACTTTTGATGTCTTCCACATTTTTTGATGTTCAGTTCATACACAACTCTGCTCATTGTATCCAATATTCCCTCATCCAATTCACCCATCACCTTAAATTTGCTGATTAATATTGCCTATTGGTCATCCGGTGCCCAGAATTAAATTACGCATCCTGTGGTGAACTCTCTTCATCAATTGCCTCTGTCTGCACCCTCACTTTCTCTGCATCTGACCTCATCCCTGTATACTCCACTGTCTCCTCCTCGCACCTATCCCATCATGACCAAGCACTCGTGTTCTGATATTCCCTTCCAGTGCACTGTATTCTTTCTTAAATCTCATCCCTTTAACTTAGTTGGTCCTCCTCATCAAGTAAAGTCAATTTTATTTCTATAGCACATTTAAAACCAACTCTCGTTGGCCAAAGTGCTTTACATTGGTGCAGATACTACCGTGCTACATACAGTGGTACATACATTTTGTTGTCTCTGTAATGCATTTCGTTGTCTCTGTACTGTACACTGACAATGACAATTAAAATTGAATCTGAATCTGACATCAACAATACATTCATAAATACAGAGGACCTCAAGAAAGGCTTGTGAGAA
The DNA here is from genome assembly GCF_028641065.1 of Leucoraja erinaceus. Classification (NCBI taxonomy): domain Eukaryota; kingdom Metazoa; phylum Chordata; class Chondrichthyes; order Rajiformes; family Rajidae; genus Leucoraja; species Leucoraja erinaceus. The sequence continues at coordinate 98,098,994 of NC_073380.1, read as the reverse complement.
GAAATAAGTTTTAAGTCTAGACTTAAAAGAGTTGAAGGAGGGCGCAGTTCTGATGGGAAGAGGACTGCAACCACAAAAACACGGTTGCCCCTGAGCTTATGCCTAGACAGCGGGATGATCAATAACCCCAAGTCGGCCAACCTGAGGGGCCTGGAGGTGGTGTGGTGGGTTAGCAGATTTTTGATGTAGGTGGGGGCAAGCCCATTAAGGGCTTTGTATACGTAAAGGAGCAGCTTGAAATTGATTTGTTACTTGGTATCCATCCAATACTTGTCATCCAACTCACCGTCAACACCGCTGTGTTGTGCCTTTAGATTTTTTGTCCAGACTAACAACATTTATAAAAGGCCTTTAAAAAGATCCTAACATGCTTCATAGAGGGATCTGGGAATAACCGTGCATAGTTCCTTGAAGGTGGAATCTCATATAGATAGGGTCGTAAAGAAAGCTTTTGGTGTGCTAGCCTTTATAAATCAGAGCATTGAGTATAGAAGCTGGGATGTAATGTTAAAATTGTACAAGGCATTGGTGAGGCCAAATCTGGAGTATGGTGTACAATTTTGGTCGCCCATTTTTAGGAAGGATGTTGTCAACATAAAAAGAGAGAGTACAGAGGAGATTTACTAGAATGTTGCCTGGGTTTCAACAACTATATAGCAATGTTACAGAGAAAGATTGAAAAAATTAGGTCTGCAATTTATTCTCTGGAGCGCAGAAGGTTAAGGGGGGACTTGATAGAGGTCTTTAAAATGATGAGAGGGATAGACAGATTTTGATGTGGACATTAGCATTTTCCCTTTGAGAATAGGGAAGATTCAAACAAGAGGACATGACTTCAGAATTAAGGGACTGAAGTTTAGGGGTAACATGAGGGGGAACTTCTTTACTCAGAGAGTGGTAGCGGTGTGGAATGAGCTTCCAGTGGAAGTGGTGGAGGCAGGTTCGTTGGTATTTCAAACTTTAAAAATAAATTGGATCTATCCATATGGATGAGAAGGGAATGGAGGGTTATGGTATGAGTGCAGGCAGGTCACAAATATTCACAGTAAAAAAATTTTGTGTCGGCACGGACTTGTAGGGCCGAGATGGCCTTTAGTTTCCGTGCTGTAATTGTTATATCGGGTTATAGTGGGTTATGTATAAGTGTTTTATTTTATTTATTGCGCTGGATTTAATTCTTTATTTCGAACAGAAAAAAAGAATAAAAACACAAGTGTGAAACAGCATACAAAAAACAAAACTAGAATATTTATAAAGTGTCATAAACAATATCTATAAATAAATGAAATCGTATGTGTCCGAAAAGGAGCAGGAAGAAGCTAAAGCTTATTAATTCCCACCCCTTATTCAACTGCTTATACAAATTTAGCAGATAGGTGTATACCATATGTACACCAGCAGCTATATGTACACCAAATTACTTACATTTATACACTAATCAAATGTTTACAAAGCCTTACAAAAAAGAGAGAAAAAAAGGAAAAAGGAAAGAAAAAAGAAAAAAGCCTCATATACTATACAGTATCTTAGTCGTATATACAACCCATCACCCTATGTAAGGCTTGGTTGCGCTAGCTGTAAACATTTAAAAAGAGCCATTAAACTAGAATTTAAAGTTGTTTCAAGAAGGGATTGTTCCATATCTTATCTTGAGCCCTCCAGGCTTTTCCCCTCCCTAAAAACCTTTGGCTGTTATATGCAGATTCAGATTCAGATTCAGATTCAGATTCAAGTTTTATTGTCATTGTGCAGTGTACAGTACAGAGACAACGAAATGCAGTTAGCATCTCCCTAGAAGAGCGACATAGAATATGAGCAATAAATAATATATTTACGTGCATACAGTCATGGTAGTGCAATTATTATTTTATTTAAAAAAAAAATTCCTGGTGGAAGTCACCGAGGTACAGTGTTGAGTAATGTAACAGCCGCAGGGAAGAAGCTGTTCCTGGACCTGCTGGTCCGGCAACGGAGAGACCTGTATTTGGCCTCCCGGATGGTAGGAGGGTAAACAGACTGTGGTTGGGGTGAGAGCAGTCCTTGGCGATGCTGAGCGCCCTTCGCAGCCAACGCTTGCTTTGGACAGACTCAATGGAGGGGAGTGAGGAACCGGTGATGCATTGTGCAATTTTCACCACCCTCTGCAGTGCTTTCCGGTCGGAGACAGAGCAGTTGCCATACCATACTGTGATACAGTTGGTAAGGATGCTCTCGATGGTGCAGCGGTAGAAGTTCACCAGAATCTGAGGAGACAGATGGACCTTCTTCAGTCTCCTCAGGAAGAAGAGACGCTGGTGAGCCTTCTTGACCAAAGTTGAGGTATTGTGGGTCCAAGAGAGGTCCTCGGAGATGTTGACCCTCAGGAACCTGAAGCTGGAAACACGTTCCACTTCCGTCCCATTATCATGATAACAGTAATAAATGGATGACTATTCTGACTGAATCTGTTCCTTTGTCTGCAGGAATTACTACTACTTGCCATTTCATAGCAGGAAACCATGCGTCTTCGTCAAGAGTTGCTGGGAGGACCAGATTTTTCGATTGTATATTTCCAACTTCCTGGACAAAATCGCTGACAGGCTTGTTCGTGTTTTATTTCATAACTATGTACATTGGAGCTGCCAGCTCACTCCTCCCCTTTCACAGTTTAAAGCCATTGTCGGTGTCCTCTCCCAGGCAAAAGTTCTCAATATTGATAATTTATTTACACATGGTCTGCTCTATTGGAAAGATAACAGACTCCCAAAACATCCTATTGGCATTATTATCTTCTTGTCCAGTTGAAAAAGGGCATTGAGAGCACCTCCTTTAACTTCCAGACTGCTGTTGTTAATGAGCACATCCACACACCCATAAGATTCAAGGATTTCCTTGGTTTTCTCGATAATCCCTGCTTTTGCCATGGGAAGAGATTACCAGACAGAGGAAAAGATTAAAGGATGTTCTCAAAACGTCCTTCAGTAAAGGGCCTGTCCCACGAGCATGCGACTGCATGCGGCAAGCGCGACCAAACCGGAAGCGGGGGCTGCGCGGAGGTCGAGTGATCTCGTACGAGTTGACATGAATTTCGAGTGAAGTCCGTGGGAAGTTCGCACGTGATGTATGGCATCAAGACGCTGTGTACGATGTCTAGACGCTGCGTACGGCGTTGAGACGGTGCATACGCCCGTCGAGGGGATGCGTATGGTCTCAATGCGGCTTCGGGCCGGCAGGCCGTTGCCGCGCAGAATTTTTGGCCAGTGTCAGTTTTTCGGAGCCCCGCGTGATGTCGGGACCAGCTCCGCACAACTCCATATGGCTCTGGCGATCGAAGTGGGGACCGGCCCCGCGAGGCCGTACGCCTCAAGCGACCACGTTAGGTTGCGCTTGCCGCATGCAGTCACATGCTCGTGGGACAGGCCCTTAATTCTGCTGAATTGTGGTATTCCACAACTCGTGCCCATCAAAGTAGAGAAAGATTTGAGTCCTTGCATTACTACACAATATACCAGCAAAGAAGCATTCTACCCCACAAGTTACGCATCTGCCTATTCCATCAGGCATCTCCCTCCATCTCTGGTGGTGTCCATGCGACTCACAGTGACCTCAAAGGTCACTCCGGAACCCACAGGACTAGAATGAAAGTGTCAGCCAGTACAGAATCAGTTAAAAACAGCATCAATACTTGTACCATTAAATAGATTCCCTAAGCGAGTTGCACACTTGGTCATGCAAGATTGAGTGCCCTGGAAGGTAACAAAACTGTGTATAATGGGCTTAACATTGCAGAACGTTTGCAGGAGCCTTGCAGGAACTTTGCAGGAACTTTACTCATTGCCTCAACTTTATACTTAGGAAGAAGGGTTGGAGGAGATCAAAGAATGCATGAAGGTTTCTGATTCCCGAATGGAGAAGAAGACGAAAGATGTTCTGAATGATTTTATATTCCGATGCAGGTAAAAATGGTCCTGACATGTTAAACATTCCAGTGTATCATTTATGCTTGCAGGTAAAATATTTCTCAGTCACATCACAGTCTTTCTATTCTTGTTCTTTGCTTCCCTTGTATGTTTCTTGTGTTAAGCTGAGCATTTTCACCTCATCTTCAAAATATAATCATCAATAGTGAAGATAAAAGAGTTGTAAATGCCTACCACAACATGACCTGTTATTTACAGTATATTCACTGTATCAGGTATAAAATTATAAAACCATGGTATAGTGGATTCCTGATATCCCGCATATTATTTGATTTCCAGATTTTCCCAGCTTTCCTCACTAACTCCACCCATCTACAACCCCCACACTATCTGTATTCATCTATCATTTGCCAGGCTTTTCCCCGTCCTCACCTTTTCCAGCTTTCCCCCATTGTAACTCCATTAGTCGGAAAAAGTGTCCCAACACGAGACTGTCCTGTCGTCTGTCCATTTCCTCCATAGATGCTGACTGACCTGCTGAGTTCCTCCAGCACTTTGTTTTTGCTCAAGATTTCAGCATCTGCAGTCCCTTCTGTCTCCATAATGCAAGTGATTGAGAAGGCAGCTGGCTTGCCTTGTCCGCAGTGGATCATCAGTCAATATCACCCAGTAGGGGAATCTGTTGCGGTTCAGATCACATGCCCAGCTGTTTTTGTCAGCATCTTACAATGACAAATAAATTGAATCTTGAATCTTGAATCTCATTAAAGCAGCGCCCTAATGAGTAAACAGGTATAAAAACAGTGAACAAGAGTCTAACCTTGAGGCAGACTGCAGGTACATTCAGGCAGCCAAACTAGTTAGTCGAATGGGTGGATTGATCCTCTGGCATTGATAAATATTTAAATAGGAAATTGAGTTCATTGATAAAGGATGGAGCAATGGAATTAAATGGCTAACGTTGTCAATACATGTGTAATTGTTCCAATGGACTCTTCTCGATGAAATTGTTACTTTGTAATTCAAAGTCAAATATAAAAACTCACCTTTATGATGGTCAAATGTTCACCGATTTTTCTTACTAATTGACCTGTGCCTTAGAGATTTTGCCGGCTTTGGACAGATGGATGGACTTCACCAGACAGTGCTTGATAAGAAACGAGTCACCATGAGCCGGCTGGAACTGGTAAGATACACCAGTACATGGTACATGGACAGGACAGGTTTGGAGGGATATGGACCAAAGGCGGGCAGGTGGGACTAGTTAGTGTAGCTGGGACATGTTGGCCGGTGTGAGCAAGTTGGGCCGAAGGGCCTGTTTCCACACTGTATCACCCTGATTCAATGATATTGGGAGAATGCAATTGGCATAAAAGCTGGAATTTCCTCATCACTTGAAGTCTGGAGAAATACATTGAGATCTCTTATTGGAGTCTCCATTGCATTCCCCCCCCCCCCCCCCCCCCCCCCCCCCCCCCCCCCCACCCTCCCCAGCCCCCACCCTCTGGGGATACGGTGGGAGGGGTTTGGGGCGAACCTCTGCCAATGTTTCAAGGCTGTCATAAGAAGCTACAGATGCTGGAATCAAGCGAAATACACTATTTCGACTGGGACCCCAGTCTGGAGAAGAATTCCAACCCAAAACACCACCTCTCCATTCCCTCCATTGTTGCCATAGAGGGAGTGCAGAGACGGTTCACCAGACTGATTCCTGGGATGTCAGGACTGTCTTATGAAGAAAGACTGGATAGACTTGGTTTATACTCTCTAGAATTTAGAAGATTGAGAGGGGATCTTATAGAAACTTACAAAATTCTTAAGGGGTTGGACAGGCTAGATGCAGGAAGATTGTTCCCGATGTTAGGGAAGTCCAGGACAAAGGGTCACAGCTTAAGGATAAAGGGGAAATCCTTTAAAACCGAGATGAGAAGAACTTTTTTCACGCAGAGAGTGGTGAATCTCTGGAACTCTCTGCCACAGAGGGTAGTTGAGGCCAGTTCATTGGCTATATTTAAGAGGGAGTTAGATGTGGCCCTTGTGGCTAAGGGGATCAGGGGGTATGGAGAGAAGGCAGGTACGGGAAACTGAGTTGGATGATCAGCCATGATCATATTGAATGGCGGTGCAGGCTCGAAGGGCCGAATGGCCTACTCTTGCACCTAATTTCTATGTTTCTATGTTTCTATGTGCTGCCTGACTCGCTGTGTTACTTCAGCACTTTGTGTTATGTTCAATGTTCAAGGCACAACTTCATAATATGATGCCCATTTTAACTATTATCTAGAGGCAACTGCAGCTCTGTCAGTTTCTCAATGATTTTAGTGTTGTATCTCATTATAAGTAGAAGTAACAAAGCCCGCAAATTTCTTTATTCTGTTGAAGGTAAAGTATTTAATAATGGATTAAGGAATTTTATACACATACACTAATTGTTCAAATGATCGTGTTGCATACAGTAATTTCCTGGTGGATGTCAATTCTTAGTGAAAGTAAAGTAGACCTGAAGATATCCACCCATCAAACCAGTTTTAAATTTCAATTCTCAATAAGAAGTGCAAATACCTACCACAAATAAGACATCAAAAATAAATATATGAAGGCTTTCCGAATGTTATCAGTATGACAACCTATCATCTCTGACTCACTGTGCAAGTATAAAAAATAACTCTACCTCCAGATAGAGTAGAACATAATACTACAGTTCAATGTAAACTGTTACATTCTTCAAATGGTTTTTTTCTGTACCCATCCACATTCTTTGGCATTTAACAATCAAGGCTTCGATCATGGTCTTCGATTTAGATTCAACTCCAGGGAAAGTAAAGGGCCTGTCCCACCAACATGCAACTGCATGCGGCGAGCGTGACCTAACGTGGTCGCTTGAGCCGTACGGCCTAGCGGGGCCGGTCCCACTTCGATCGCCGGAGCCGTATGGAGTTGTGCGGAGCTGGTCCCGACATCGCGCGGGGCTCCGAAAAACTGACACTGTCCAAAGATTCCGCGCGGCAACGGCCTGCCGGCCCGCAGCCACATTGAAGCCGTACGCTCCGCCTCGTACGGGCGTACGCAGCGTCTCAATGCCGTTCGCAGCATCTTGACACCGTACACCTAGCGCGTGGCATTGTGTGATGATGTCACCACCTGGCGTGCCATAACCTACCACATGATGACATAATCGCCCGACGCCGTGCGACGTCCAAATTCAGTCGGCCCGCCTCCTGCCCAGCTGATTGATGAGTATGATGTCGGGACCAGCCCCGAACAACTCCAGACGGCTCCGCGGTTGGAAGTGGCCATACGCCTCAAGCCACCACGTTTGGTCGCGCTAGACGCATGCAGTCGCATGCTGGTGGGACAGGCCCTTTACATTTTGCACCATGTGTAATTGATAAAGGCTAGCTACTAACTACTTGGTGAGTTGTTATTAGGTAGCTGGTACATATCACCAGCGTGGAGTATCATTGAGGCAAGTGAATGCTTAGGCAGGAACATCCAACTCTGCTTCCAATCCTCCCCCTCTTGCCCGTGACAAGCTTGGGAAATGAGCAGTAGGAATGGACTTCATGGTGTTCACTCAATGTCAATGGTAATCAGATGAAGCTTCAAACAACTTTACATGGTCCACGGGCCACCAAGCCCATCGACTTGCCCCTCCTCTTGGTCTTTGAGGATCAGAGACATCTAAGGGACAGAAGTTTAGGTGTAACATGAGGGGGAACTTCTTTACTCACAGAGTGGTAGCTGTGTGGAATGAGCTTCCAGTGGAAGTGGTGGAGGCAGGTTCGATTTTATTATTAAAAAATAAATTGGATAGTTATATAGATGGGAAAGGAATGGAGGGTTATGGTCTGAGTGCAGGTAGATGGGACTAGGGGAGAATAAGTGTTCGGTACGGACTAGAAGGGCTGAGATGGCCTGTTTCCGTGCTGTAATTGTTATATGGTTATATGGTGGCTAACCATGGACTTTTTCCACCAGGGGACAATGTTTATGAGGAATTCAGAGTAGACTGCTGGAACTTGGTTGTTCCAGAAATGTTACAGACGGAGGAAAGAGGAGACTCACTCAGACTCACTCAAGCCAGACTCACTCAGTCCCAGAGGTCTTTGGGTGAAGTCTGGTCCGTATTGCTGAGCTACGGAAGATTGAAAAATTACATTTATGTTCCTCTCGCTAGATTGTTGGTATGAGTTCAGCTGTGCACAACTTTGTCTTTGAGTCAAATGACATGGAAAGAAGCCCTTTGGCCCATTGAGTTAGTGCTAACCATCAAATATACATTTACACTGAACCCATTTTGTTCTCCCCTCACTCCCATCAACTCTCCCCACACTCTACCACTCCCCCACATCCTAAAGGTGATTTGCAGTGGTTAATATAACCTACCACCTCACACTTCTTCGGGATGTGGGAGGAATCCGGAGCACATGGAGGATCACAGGGAGAATACAAGTTCAAGTTCAAGTTCATTGTCATGTGTCCCTGATAGGACAATGAAATTCTTGCTTTGCTTCAGCACAACAGAACATAGTAGGCATTTACTACAAAACATATGAATAAATAAACTGATAAAGTGCAAAATTACAGATAATGGGTTGTTAATGTTCAGTTTTGTCCGAGTCGGGTTTAATAGCCTGATGGCTGTGGGGAAGTAACTATTCCTGAACCTGGTTGTTGCAGTCTTCAGGCTCCTGTACCTTCTACCTGAAGGTAGCAGGGAGATAGATGAGTGTGTGGCCAGGATGGTGTGGGTCTTTGATGATACTGCCAGCCTTTTTGAGGCAGCGACTGCGATAAATCCCCTCGATGGAAGGAAGGTCAGAGCCGGTGATGGACTGGGCAGTGTTTACTACTTTTTGTAGTCTCTTCCTCTCCAGGGCGCTCAAGTTGCCGAACCAAGCCACGATGCAACCGGTCAGCATGCTCTCTACTGTGCACCTGTAGAAGGTCCACATAGGCAGCACCGGAGGTCAGGTTTGAATCTGGTCACTGCAGGAGTTGTATGTGGAAGCTTTCGTGCCGGCTTGTCTTTCAATATCATCTCTGGATAGAAAATGGAAAAGCAAAATTAAAAATGTATTTGTATTTTTGTTGTTATCACCTAATTCTTCATCTGAATTAATTCCAGGAGTTAATGTCCCATGAAGCCAAGAACATTGTTCAGGGAAAGAAGAAATTGTCTGTGAATGAACAGCTACGGGCAATCCAGAGCTGCATACAAAGACTGCGATTCCTTGTGGATGAGGTATAGTGAAGAATAGAAAAATGTTCTCTTGCTCAGGAACCGGATATCAAAGCATCATATCATGCAATTCACTATCAACAAAAAACAAAATATAATGGAAAATCAAAGACTAGCTATGACAGACATAGGTTTTCGATTTTCCTTCAGGTTTCTTCATATGTCTTTTGTTTGTGGCCTTTGGACTCATGAAGAAACAAGTCTTAATTTGTGAAGCCTTTTCCCTCTTTCCCTATCTTAACGTGAACCTTTTTCCCTTTCCTTGTATCTATGCCTCTAGTACAGGGGTCGGCAATCTACGGCCCTCGGGCCGAATGCGGTCCATAACCCGAAATCATCCGGCCCGCAGGCAGATTTTTTCCCTCGTAGTCATCCGGCCCGCCGAGCGCCAAGCGCCGAGCGCAGTCAAGCGCTGAGTTCTAGCTGTACCGCTTCCTGCGCAAGGCCGCTGGCACAGCCGCGCACCTTCTGTGAGCACGTTTACGAAAAAACTGCAGATGCTGGAGAAATCGAAGGTAGACAAAAATGCTGGAGAAACTCAGTGGGTCAGTATTTCTCCAGCATTTTGTCGACCTTCTGTGAACACGTGATTTGATGCCTGCCATCGGGGCGGGATGGTGGCGGGATCCATGTGTACGCGGGATAGATGTGGCCCGCCATCCGCTCACAAACATACGTCCCGGCCCCTATGCAGAACAAGGTTGCCGACCGCTGGTCTAATATTTGACATTTCCACCCTGGGGAAAAAAGGTACTGACTGTCTACCCTATCTATGCCTCTTATCATTTTATAAACTCTTCCATCAGGTTTCCGCTCAGCCTCCAATGCTTCAGAAAAATAAACAATCCGATATATCCGAGTCTCTTCTTTTAGCCTAAATCTAATCCAGGCAGCATCATGGTAGACCTCTTCTGCACCCCCTCCAAAGCTGTAATCAGTCCCGTAATGGGGTGATCAAAAATTCACATATATTTCCAGAAGTAACCTAATTAAAGCTGCAACATGTCTTCCTGACTCTTGTACTCAACGCCCTGAACAATGATGGCAAGCATACTTTACACATTTTTGTAATCACCTATACACTTTCTTTACCACATATACACCTTCTTTACTACCAATACACCTTCTTGACCACAGATAACATCAGAGAAAACATAAATCTACCTGACACCTCGATCATTGGTTATTAACCAAAGCCAGATTGGTTGATTGGTGCAATGCAAAAGCAGGCCATTTTGGTGTGCTAGCTCTTTGATAGATTTATCCCAATTAGCCCCTTAAGGGCCTGTCCCACTGCGGGGACCTAATTTGCGAGTGTAGAAGAGTTTAGGAGAGTATGAAAAAGTGTCATGGTCGTGTTGTATAGTCAAAGTAGAACACCTCCTTCGACCTTCCTCAACTATGTAGAGAACCTCCTACGAATATGTTGAAGACCAGCTTCGACTAGCTTCAGGAAAATTGGACACCGAATAGTGGCGAGTGAAGACGACCACCTTCGATTAACTTCGACTATACTAACACTATCTACGACTACCTTCGACTACCCTCGATTACCTTTGATTGCCTTCGATTATCTCCAAACAACATGCCAACCTACTATGACCTACTTCGACTAAACCTACGAGTAAAAAAATATCGATTTTTATCAATGGCGACCTTTCTTTACTCATGGACAATTTTCAGCATGCAAAAAAAACCTGCCTTGACCAAACTGAGGCCTCGAGTACGCGGGGACTTATCTCGAGCATGAAGGAGAGTTACAAAGACCTCCTAGAACCTCGTGTCGACCATGCTGTGATTATGAGTCGAGGGCAAACTCTTCTAAACTCACAAATTATGACCCCGCAGTGGGACAGGCCCTTTACACACCCTCTCCCCGTAGTTCTGTATTTTTTTTCCTCTTTTAGTATTTACTCAAGAGAATAGTTTATTTTCTCCCAAAGTCTGACAGTTATACACATGAAGTTATTTTTACACTTAAAGGATCTAAGTTTGATAAATTAAACACTCCTAGACTAGACTAGTCTGAAGAAGGGTTTTGGCCCGAAACGTTGCCTATTTCCTTCTCTCCATAGATGCTGCTGCACCCGCTGAGTTTCTCCAGCTTTTTTGTGTAACTCCTAGACTATTGCAGTCTAACACATAATCATGATCACTGCTGATGACATAACAAATCAAAACTTGACTGCAGTACAATTACATCACTTCAACTCTTTGGCATTTTCATTAGAGGGCTGATAACACACAATGGCCGAGACAATCATTATATTGAGGAATGCAGCTTGAAAATGTTATCTTTGTACTGAGAGACCAGGGATTTGCACTGAAACCATCAGGTATAGCTCTAAGCTATGCCAACTCCCATTAATAATAAGGAACCTTTCTGGTTGTTTGAATTGGGACTTCAGTCCTTGTAAGTTGTGTCGACATCAATGCTGGGGGCCATTGAGGTATCCATAGCAACACGCTCTACTCTTCTCTCTGACTCAGTGAGTATGCAGTCCAAAAATAGCCAATGGGAAGGAAATTATTGAGCTATAAATAGATCGAAATACAAAACACAAACTTGTATTAATATGCATTTGCAGCACCATAGATACTGAGAAAATCACAGCAGGAACATTTAAAAATTGGGCCAGGTTTTTAAGTATCTTTTTAACATATTTTAAAAAATATTTTCAGCCACAGCATACAATTCCGGACGTGTTCATTTGGATGCACAGCAGTAACAAGAGAATCGCATATGCACGGATTCCGGCTCGAGATATCCTGTTCTCCGAGAAAACAAATGAGAAAGGAAAGGACTGTGGAAAAATCAAGACATTCTTTCTGAAAGTATATAATTTTATTTTGTTCTCACATGTCTCAAATATTGGAATTATAGGAGGTTCATTTTACTCCTTGTCAGTTGCACATAACTTTTATTTCAGTTCTTTCTAATGTGGACACAGCAAGGTTTTGCGCATGGGAAATCTAGTCTCACATATCTGACTGGATATTTTGAGGAGGTTACTAAGGCAATTTTTCATGATAAGGTGGTAATTGTGATATATACGGACTTTAGCAAGACTTTTGGCAAGGTCCCTCATGATGGACTGATCAGGGAGATGGGGCACCCGGGATCCAAGGTGTTATGACAAACTGTATCCAAGATTGGCTTGGTGATAGGCAGGCACGGAACTTGCTATCAAAACATGGAGGGGATCGGGGGACAGGGGACACACATTTTTTTGGCGGCACTCACACACACACACACACACACACATGCGCGAGGCTTCGGAGGCTCAATCCAGCGCTAAATGCAGCTCAACTCTGCCTATCTCGACGGGTTAACCTACAAGCCCTGACTAGACTGACGGGATTCCAGCGCTGCTTCTCCGCGCTGACCATATTTCCCGTAAGCCCAGGCAGGTTAACCTGGCGGGACAGGCAGATTTAAGCTGGGTTTAGCGCTGCTTCTCTGCGCTGGCTGTGGGCCTGGGGATACAGCTTCCACCTGATTCCCGACCTCTCTGGCCACCCGTGGGGGGGGGGCACTCGGGTGGGGACGGGACAGCGCCGGAGAGCCGGCCGGGATCGATCCTGCCTGCGGATGAGGCGCAGGTCTGTGCCACGTCTCCCTTCTCCAATCACCGCACTCTATCCTCAGTCCCACCCCCACTCCTCCCTCCTCCAATCATCACGCTGAATCATCATGTCCCGCGCCCATTGCCTGCTGACCAACGTCTCTCTCGTCCAATCGGCGCCCTCGATCAGCAGACCCACCCCCACTGTCTCGCGGAAAGCGGAGATTTTAATATCCGGATGACAAAAACTTGGGTGGGGATGTCCCCCACCTCTCAATACATGGGGGGGACGTGGGCCCCCTGGGTTTTCCGCCCCTGGTGATAGGTGACAGACAGTGATGGTGGAGAGTGGCTTTCCTGACTAAAAGTCTGTATCCCGTGATGCACCACAAGGCTTGGTCTTGAGATGTCTGTGGTCTGATAAGTAAGTTTGCTGATGACATGACGATTGGTGGAGTTGTAGAGAGTGAGGATTGATGTCCAAGGATGAAGAGGGACATAGAACAGGTGGAAGGTTGGGAAGAATAGTAGCAGGTGAAATTAAATCTAGCCAAGTGTGTGAGGGAATGTAGTTTAGGTCATCTAATTCTGTCGGGCTATATCCAATAAATGGCTGGGACCTTAGAAGCATGATGTACAGAAGGATTTGTAGCTCCCTGAAAATGCAGTTGGGTCCTGAAGGTAATAGGTAGGGGTATTGATTATAATAATTGAAAATAGACACAGAACGCTGGAGTAACTCAGCGGGACAGACAGCATCTCTGGATAGAAGGAATGGGTGATGTTTCGGGTCAAGACCCAACATCAGATTGATGTTAGAGGAGAAGGAGGTACATAGAGGGAGTTTAAGAGGGAGTTAGATGTGGCCCTTGTGGCTAAAGGGATCAGAGGGTATGGAGAGAAGGCAGGTACCGGATACTGAGTTGGATGATCAGCCATGATCATATTGAATGGCGGTGCAGGCTCGAAGGGCCGAATGGCCTACTCCTGCACCTAATTTCTATGTTTCTATGTTTCTATAGATAAGAAAATGTAAGGTGTGAAAAAGGGAATAAGATCACGGACAATGTAGAATAGATCATTGTTGGCTGGGAGAAGATAAAAACAAAGCAAACAGAGATAAAATGTAGTCAGAGACAGCAAGACAGGTTGGATGGAGAGAGAGGGAAAGTAAGGGTTACTTGAAGTTAGAGATGTCAATGTTCATACCGCTTCCTCCACATGTTCCTTCCTACACATTATAATAGGGAAGTTATATTGCAGCAGTACCAGATATCGTTTGGGCCATCATTGAAATATTGTGTGCAGTTCTAGTCCCCACACTAGAGAAAGAAAGTGATAGTGCTAGAAAAAGTGCAAAGAGGCTCAAGGAGCTTTCATTTTTAGGTTAGATTGGATAGGTTAGGCTTGTTCTCAAATGAGCATATGAGGCTGAGGGATGAACTGATAGTGGTTTGTAAAATTATTAACGGTAAGTAGTCTCAGTACTTTCCCAATCATAGAGGAGTCTAAAACTAGAGAACGCAGGTTTAAGGTGAAAGGAGAAATATTTAAAGGAAATCCAAAGGGCATGTCTTTCACAGAGAGGGAGTGGGTGTGTGGCACAAGCTGCCAGAAGAGATCTACTAGGTGGTTAAACAGCATTTGGACAGGTACATGGATAGGAATGGAATAAATTTCTCCTCTGTATTTTATGAAAAATAATTTTCAGCCAAGATCCCTATGGTATCTTAGAGCAGATTTACTTATGTGCTTTATATTGCAAGCTGCATTGTATCCCAGATCCATATCCATTAGGAATTCCAATGGAAAATCACAATGAAAATAAGACAACAAGTTGCCATAGTCCTGGGACAAGATTAAATGTGGACCGTGCATGTTAGGATTGTTCACAAATGAGCATAGGAGGCTGAGGGATGAACTGATAGTAGTCTATAAAATTATTAATGGTAAGTAATCTCAGTACTTTCCCAAGCATGGAGGAGTCTAAAACTAGATAACACAGGTTTAAGGTGAAAGGATATTAAAATTTGGATTTCCTTTAATATTTAAAGGAAATCCAAATTACCCAACCCTGAGGGCATTGATTATCTGTGGTTTGCCTGGTCTGATTGATTGTATTTAGAAATAATAACAACAGCTGTCAAAGTAATTAAAAAAACATTAATTTTTTTTAAAAAGTTGCCAGGCAAACATGTTACGGGCTGGACTGTACAAGCAAAAGTGGATTTTTACCTTTGGTTGGGTTTGATGAGACACGTGGATGCTATGTTGGCAAACTTACCCAATGGATTTGAAGCAGAAATTCCAGCACCAAGCACTGGCCATCAGCTTTCCCCACCCTTTAGCATACTTTATAAAGGTGAGTGTGATGCTGATCTGTGCTGTTACAGGTCATTCCATTTTCTTATCTCTATTATACGAAGTTGTGATTAGAATATAGGTATGATAAGTGTGGACTACGCCAATGATTCCTTCTTCCAGCCTGTGTGTGCCGTGCTTCCCATATTCCACACGGAAGTGCAGACATTCTGGGCGTGGAACGAAGCATTAATGCCCGTCCTCCGGTTTAACTACCGGCTATGCAGCTTTTGTTTGCATGCTAAATATTTGTCCTGATGAAGAGCAAGCATTAAAATAATTTGAATATTATTTTATGGGGAAATGATTATGTGTGGAAACATTTCACAGTGTTTCCTGCCTCATAGCCCTCTGGTGGATGTTGCTTTAGGAAGTTCGGCATGATCAGTCATGATCATATTGAATGGCGGTGCAGGCTCGAAGGGCTGAATGGCCTACTCCTGCACCTAATTTCTATGTTTCTATGTTTCTATGCATGGGAAGGGGGCGGGTGGGGGACATTGACGCTGGAGATGTTGGCCTTAGACCTGGAGTGCAGCCCTCCTGATGGCTGTATTCACGCCGGGATCCTGGCTTTGGATTTGCAATAAACACGATTAGTGCAGGCCTGGATCGATGGCTGCGGTTTTCTGGCCACAAGCAGAAATCTGAATGGTTAGGAGGTCCTTGCCAAACCTTGAGTACCGACTGGTTTTCACCCCAAAGGTTTATGCAAGGGTCAGGCTTGTGCTCAACATGCACCATGCAATTTGCACGACTTGAACCAATAATTGGGCAAGGCCTGGTTTGATGGAACACATTCTGTATGGTCGGTTGCATTTAGAATTAGTCTGAAGAGAGTGGAGAGAATATTAATTCTAGTTGCCTCAACCCTGGGACACACAGCAGTGAAACCTTTAAGCCAAACCTAATCAAATAATGATGATGACAGTAAGTTCAATGGCTTTCTTTTTCATTGAAATCTACATGCTTGCAAACTTGAATGACATATCTTGAACAAACACTATTGCATTGAAATGGTCTTTCTGCAGAATGGAGCCCAGGCATTTGGTTCTGTCACTAATGCTAAGTGTCAGTGCTAGTGATGTTACTGGAGAAAATCTTAAGGGGCAGGATTATGTAGGGCACTTTGAAAGGGCAAAGACTGATCACGGATAATCAACAAGGCTTTCTGTGGGAGGAACTCTTGATTCATTAATTTGATTGTCTTTTGAGGGAGTAACAAAGAATGTTGATGAACGCTGGGTTTGGGATGTTGTCTATGTGGACTTTAAGACATTTGACAAGGTCCCATTTGATCGATTTGTCCAGAAGGTTAAGGCAGATGGGATCCAAAGTAAACTGGCTATTTTGATCTACAAATTGGTTGGTGATAGGAAGCAGAGGATAGCAGTGGAAGGAAGCTTGTTCTGATTGAAAGCCTATGTCCAGTGGTTTGTCCCAGGGATTGGTGTTAGGATATTTGTTGTTTGTGATATATACTAATCTTGGATGTGTGTGCAGGAGATACGATTGGTGGGTTTGTGGATGACACAAACATTGGTGAAAAGTGAATACGGTTGCCATCAGCAGGTGAAAGATCAGACGGAAAATTGGGCAGAACATTGGCAGATTGAATTTAATCCTGACAATTGCAAGGTGAAGAATTTGGGGAAATCAAATAGGTGTAGCGTAAATGATATGTCACTTTGGAGTGTTGGTAACAGAGGAGTCCAAGTCCAGAGTTCAGGCCAGTAAAATGTTGAAGAAGGCACATGGCATGCTTGACTTCTTAGCTCAGATCTTAGAATATGAAAGCTAGCATGTTATGTTACAACTATACAAAAGTCTGGTTTGGTCACATTTGAAACATGTGGGGATTTCTGGTCACCACACTATAAGAAGTGGTGACCTGATGGAAGTACATATGATTATAAGAGACATAGATAGGGTAGATAGTCAAACAAAAAATCCCATGCTATAGGCATCAAAAACAAAAAAAAAGGCATAGGTTTAAGGTGAGAGAAAAGAGTTTTAAGGGGGTTCAAAGTTTTTTTACACAGATTGTGATATCAGGTAAATGCTGCCAGAGGAGGTGGTGGAATCAAATATTGTACTGCGTTTAAGAGACATCTGGAACCACAATTAAGTAGGCAAGGCATAGATGGATATGTGGCTGAACAGTTCAACAGTGGCTGAATGGGAGATGCCAGAGAGTAATGGTGGATGGCTGTTTGTCAGGTTGGAGGCCAGTGACTAGTGGGGTGCCACAGGGATCTGTGTTGGGTCCACTGTTGTTTGTCATGTACATCAATGATCTGGATGATGGTGTGGTAAATTGGATTAGTAAGTATGCAGATGATACTAAGATAGGTGGGGTTGTGGATAATGAAGTAGATTTTCAAAGTCTACAGAGAGATTTATGCCAGTTGGAAGAGTGGGCTGAAAGATGGCAGATGGAGTTTAATGCTGATAAGTGTGAGGTGCTACATCTTGGCAGGACAAATCAAAATAGGACGTACATGGTAAATGGCAGGGAATTGAAGAATGCAGTTGAACAGAGGGATCTGGGAATAACTGTGCACAGTTCCCTGAAGGTGGAATCTCATGTAGATAGGGTGGTAAAGAAAGATTTTGGTGTGTGCTGGCCTTTATAAATCAGAGCATTGAGTATAGAAGTTGGGATGTAATGTTAAAATTGTACAAGGCATTGGTGAGGCCAATTCTGGAGTATGGTGTACAATTTTGGTCGCCTAATTATAGGAAGGATGTCAACTAAATAGAGAGAGTACAGAGGAGATTTACTAGAATGTCGCCTGGGTTTCAGCAACTAAGTTACGGAGAAAGGTTGAACAAGTTAGGTCTTTATTCTTTGGAGCGCAGAAGGTTAAGGGGGGACTTGATAGAGGTCTTTAAAATGATGAGAGGGATAGACAGAGTTGACGTGGATAAGCTTTTCCCACTGAGAGTAGGGAAGATTCAAACAAGAGGACATGACTTGAGAATTAAGGGACAGAAGTTTAGGGGTAACATGAGGGGGGAACTTCCTTACTCAGAGAGTGGTAGCTGTGTGGAATGAGCTTCCAGTGAAGGTGGTGGAGGCAGGTTCGATTTTATCATTTAAAAATAAATTGGATAGTTATATGGACGGGAAAGGAATGGAGAGTTATGGTCTGAGTGCAGGTATATGGGACTAGGATGGAGAATACGTGTTCGGCACGGACTAGAAGGGCCGAGATGGCATGTTTCCGTGCTGTAATTGTTATATGGTTATATGTTTGTAATGCAGGTAAATGGGATTAGTGTAGAGGGGGAAAAGGGTTAGTATAGACGTGGTGGGCCAAAGAGCCTGTTCCTGTGCTGTACATCGCTGACTCCATGACGATGTTGTGGCCACGGCAGTAATTGGTGGTGTAAAAGACAGTCAAAATGTAAGCTGGTTGTCAAGAGGGAACAGATTTAATGAGCAGTGATGAGTGCCCAATGAGACAAAACGATAATCAAGAAAAACTAAATGGATTGGACCTGGGAGAAGAATAAGGCTAAAATGAAAATGAAAACGGGGGCAGATGCTGGAAATTTGAAATAATACAGAAAATGTTGGAAACACTCAGTAGAATCAATGGAAGTTGTGGATGTTAATATTGTGGGCAAGATAAGCTGAGAGAGTGGTTAAAGATAGATGAACATTCTGTGCAAACTGGAGCACAATCTGATCAATTGAACAGCACCTTGCCTTGTTCATGAATGTTTTACCTTGCAAATTCAAGAGCTTGTTTCAGTGACTGGAAATGGGTGTTGAAAAGGTGATATCTAACCACAAATTATTGCAAAGTGAATAATATTTCCATAAAAGAAATTGCTACCAGAATGGAAACACGAAGAGAGATAAATTTTGCAAGATTACTTCCTTTAAAAGGACTTGGGAATATTTAAGACACAAACACTTTAAATTAAATGCAAACAAAAGGGAATGATTAAATAACATATTTTTCCACTGTTTGGTATATGTACCTATTTATTTTCACCAGCTATAATTAGTATTGTTAATAAATGATTATTAACTAATAAGGTGCTGCAATCATTGTAGCAAAATATTTAACAGCTGTGCTTTGAACTTCTTGTATTGAACAGATGAGCATGTGTTTCAGCTAAGATGCCACATGTATCAGGCGAGAGGACTTCTGCCTGCTGACAGTAGTGGTCTTTCAGATCCCTTTGCTAAAGTAACATTTGTTTCACAATGTCAGACAACTAAGGTAAATATGTTGTGCTAATGGCATTGCAGTAGTTTAACGCTTTCTATTGCTACAATTACAATGTTTAAATGACATTTGGTACATGGATAGGAAAGGTTTAGAGGGATATGGCCCAAATTCAGGTAAGTAAGAGTTGCTCAGGTAGGCCTCTTCGTCAGCATGGATGCATTGGGACAAAGGGCCTGTTTTTTGTGCTGTATGTGTCTGATTGTATATACCCCACTGTTTGAGCATAACACACCATGTAACTCATTTCCTCAAATTGGCTGCCAGCCATTTTAAATAATCCATTTACTGGCAGCATTTTGTATGGGTTTTTGAATCTATGGTGTGGGTGAGTCCATTGTTTATCCATAAAATAAGCATTGGCTTTGTCCTTGATAAACAGTGAAGATAATGTTACACATTAATGTTAATGTTATGTTTATCTATACAACAGTGCCTTTAAACCTGCAGGTTAAAACCATGTTCTGGGAAACATAATCACAGCTTTTATCCAGATCCACATCATATTTGGGGAAAGCAATGTTTTTTCGAGCATGGTCCTTCATGGTATTATGTTGTGCCTTAGAACTCCAGTATCTGTTAATATGTTGTCATCTTTCCCTTCCCAGGACCTGCTTATTAATTACTCTTCATATTGACCTCTTAGCCTCTCTGCTTCATTCCTGGAATAAGCCTGAAAACTTTTCATGTCAGTGTGCAATTCCCTTATGTTCGAGCACTAACTATGAACTCCAGTTATCTCTGTCCTCTTGACTGTTTTGTTCAATGTATTCTGCAAAGTTGGTGTAGTTTCTTGCCATTCCAGTGTCCTTCCTAATTGTGTATCCCATTTCACTTGCTTGTCTGATTTCAAGGCCTTTCGTGTAAATTAGCAGAGATTGTGATCCAATCCAGTGAATCCTGAGCAACTTGACATTCTCTTCAATGCTAAGTACGCCACTTTATTCCAAACTAGTTCTTTTACACTCCATTGTTTCCTACCATTTCTCTTCATTGCCAGTAATCACACTGAATCCATAGTATTGAATTCATTTTTTGTGAAAGCTTATCACAAGTCTTTGTCGAGTTATATACTTCTTCAAAAGTGCCCCAGCCTATATCTGCCTAATGTTAGTCCATGTGTTGATTGTGATTTGTTGGTTGTTAGTGTCAGGTAATTTCGTAATAGTTGAATTTATCTTCTTGAAGTAGAAATAAACATATGTTTATTCAGTGTCTTTCAAGGCCTCTGACCTCCCTAAGTGTTATTTACATTCAGTAAAATAGCTTTCAAGTATAGGTTACCTTATAATGTAGGAAACAGCTGTGTGCCTTGCTTTGTCAATATTTTTACATCATTTACATTTTAGATTACTTTTAATATATTTATATTTCTCCAATATCAATAGCATTTCTTTACTCACTGAGATTGCTTCCAACATCATAACATTCTGCTCTCTAGCATTTCTTAACTCGACATCAAATATTGAAGCATTATTTTCCTTGGGCTATTTTAACCTATTCCGAGCCTCCTGGTAACATCTTGGAGTTTACCTCTGAGGAGCTTTGGCACAGAGACATACAGGCTCTGAGTATGATTCCTCATCCAGGATAGAGAGAGCCTTGATTTCATGTTTCTCTTAATCACCTTCAATGCACCTCATTTGTTGTTTCTCCTGGATGTGTTGCATTAATTGGGCAATCTTTCACTTTTGTATCAAGAACTCAGAGTGCCTGGAACCTGCTGTCAGGGTTGGTGGTTGAGGCAGATATGAGAGAGGCATTTAAGAGACTTTTGGATTGGCATATAGATATCCAGAACAAGGGGTCACAGTTTAAGGATAAGGGGGAGGGCGGCATCTTCAGCCTGGATCGATCGCCTCAGCGCAGAGGGAGAACAAGGAGGGAAGAGACAGAGACTAAGACTTTTGCCTCCATCACAGTGAGGAGGTGCTTGGTGAACTCACTGTGGTGGATGTTAATTTGTGTTTATTGTATGTTTTGTTATTTATTATTATTGTGTATGACTGCAGGCAACGAAATTTCGTTCAGACCGAAAGGTCTGAATGACAATAAAGGAATCAAATCAAAATCAAATCAAAATCTTTTAGGACCGAGATGAGAAAAACATTTTTCACACAGAGAGTGGTGAATCTCTGGAATTCTCTGCCACAGAAGGTAGTTGAGGCCAGTTCATTGGCTATATTTAAGAGGGAGTTAGATGTCGCCCTTGTGGCTAAAGGGAGCAGGTACAGGGTACTGAGTTGGATGATCAGCCATGATCATATTGAATGGCGGTGCAGGCTCGAAGGGCCGAATGGCCTACTCCTGCACCTAATTTTCTATGTTTCTATGAATGTAGGGGTATATGGGTTATGTGCAGGGATGTAGATAAGAGATGTTGGGCAGAGACACTGTGAACTGAAGGGCCTGTTCTTGCGTTGTACTGTTTTTTGTTCTTTGTTAATGCTGTTTTAGACTTGTTGTGGCATGGTCCTGTACCTTATTAATTTATCTCGAGTTAATGAGGCAGATAAGAAAGCAAACAGCAGCATTTTCTGCTGTCTAGCTCAATCCTGAAGGAATTTAATACTAACTGGAATCCCACCCCTGCATCTTCCCAACCAATCTCAGGGTACAGGTAGAAACAACCAGGGGACAAATGTTCCTTGTGTCTTCCAACGTGCTTTAGAGTTTCTCTATTGATGTGCAGTGGCTGAGCATCATACTGCTCATTACACTCTTTTAAGAATAGAATAGTTTCTTTATTGTCATTGTAACATGAACTATGTACAACGAAATTTAAAAGTCAGCCAGTCATGCACATTCTTTACTGCTCATCCTTTTTAAACAATAATTAGAACCCATTCTATTGGCTTGATAGGTCTATCAATAAATCAGTTTTAGGTCACCTGCTCCAATCCTTCATCTCACAATATATCTGCAATTATCCAACACATTAGTGAAGATGAATGTTGGCAACTATGCTTTATTTCCTGCAGAAATAGATTAGTTGAGTATCAGGCATAAAAGTTTTTAGAGCCAGGGAATTATTCAAAGATGAATTTGATTTGACCAAGTTCAATTTAACTCCTAATTTCTTCATAGAAACTTTATGACATGCTTCAAAAATCAGTGTAAACTTGGTAAGTGGCGTTCTTCTGAGTTCTGCATGCATGTCTGAATCTGCACACTCCTCCTGTGAGTAAAATCCAATCTGTTCATCGCGGATTTCTCTAAGGGTCCCCAGAACATCTGCTGAGCATGATATGTCATTGTAGAAACTACCTGATATAGTTTCTTGTGGTGGTGATGGGCGAGTTACCGTTTGTGTTTAAACATTGACTACAGTTCAATCTCAAATGGGAATAATGCCCTGGAGGCAAGATGAAATAGAAGTAATGTCTTATGTTCCAAGCAATTGGCAGCTAGATTTGTTACAATGAGCCATCCAGAAATGATGCAATTGTCTTCATGTGGGCTGACTAATATTGCAGGAGTTTGGAGTAGGGTTTAATGTGTCATTACTGTACTTCATTGTACTTTGGAAAAACTGTAGAGTACTGTAAGTAGCTTGAGATGTTTTACATTCAGACGTTCAAACTAATGCCCAGGCCTAGGCAAATGGACTTTTCTGAATGTAGCTACAGTTCCATTTATATTGCAAAGCTTATGGAAGTCAGTTCTAATGGTACAAATGGGAATGGCCTAGAAAATCGGCAGACTAGTTTAAATTCCATTTGGAATATTTTGGAGGACCAAGAAACCAAGAACCAAGAATTAACAGGAATTGGTAGCAGTTATCTTGTGTAGGACAGATGTATCCATCTGAAGGAAATGGTTTCAATATTATGTTTGGAAAGGTCCCTACCACGTTGGTTATGGTTATTGACTTGTGATTCCGATGAACAGATTGGATTTTACTCACAGGAGGAGTGTACAGATTCAGACAAGCATGCAGAACTCAGAGGACTTCCACTTATTGAAGAGCAGTAAGAACAAATAAGGGACATGGCTTATCGTTCATTTTATGCATGCCATCTTTTTTTCATTGAGTAATCAAACAGCTGGCCACTATAAGGTCTGTTGAATTTGGGGCTTCATTTCCCCCTGTGCTTTGTCTCGATCTCTCACCCACACAGCCCATTGTTGGCTGATAATGAATACCTCAGTGGGAGGGCAAATAGATGTGGCTTGAATATTGCAAAGAGTTCAGGAAGGAATGATAATGAGCTGAACCATCAATATCCCGTCTGAATAAGGGTCTTGGCAGGAAATGTCACTTATCCATGTTCTCCAGAGATGCTGCTTGACCCGTTGAGTTCTTCCAGCACTTTGCATCCTAGTTTGTAAACCAGCATCTGCTCGGAGCAGCACACTAGGTGCAACTGACAATGAGCTGGACCTGGCAAAGCTGCACCACAGGATGACATGAACAGCAAAAGCAGTAAACAAATTGGAATTCTGCTTTTTGAAAAGGTGATATTTTGTGACTGATGAGTGTTTTATTCTACAGCAGAAAGGACAACCTGATAATCCTGATCTCAAAGAGATGTATTGAAGCTGGTGTTAGAGACATCGCCATTCAGCGCTGAAACATGCCATTCAGTCCAACTCATCGATGCCAACCAATAAACCCTATCTGTTAGTCCCGTTTGCCTGCATTTGGTCTATCTCCCTCTAAACCTTTCCTATCCATATACCTGTCCAAGTGTCTTTTAAATGCTGTTAAAGTACCTGTGTGAACTATCTCCTCTGGCAGATCATTCCATACACCCACCACTCTCTGAATGGAAAAATATGCCCTTCAAGTTCCTATTAAATCCTTTCCCTTTCACTTTATACCTGTATTCTCTGGTTCTTGATTCCCTTACCCTGGGTAAAAGACTGTACATTCACCCTATTAATTGCCTTCATGATTTTGTACCCATGACTGTTCCTCCAATGTGGCCCATTGATTGAGGTTTCCCTGCTCTTGGCTTTTTAAGACAATTTGCTGTACAGTGTTAAAGAGTTTATTGTGTCAGGAAAAGAAGCATAGAGGGGCATCAGTTCCTCGCCTATCAGATCAGTTGGCACAGGGATGCCCAGGGAGGTTCAGTTTATATCTGAAGAAGGGTTTCGGCCCAAAACGTTGCCTATTTCCTTCGCTCCATAGATGCTGCTTCACACACTGAGTTTCTCCAGCATTTTTGTCTACCTTAGATTTTCCAGCCACTGTAATTCCTTCTTAAACAGCATATTCTGAATACACATAACTGTTCTATTATTGCAAGACATAATTTAATTCAATTCAAATTATTACATAGACTATATTATTCAAAAACAAGGTTGAATACATTTTATCCAAACGTCTCTCCCAGATGCGATAAATGTTTGTTTCAAAACGCTAATATAACACATTCATTTGTAGGATGTACAAAGTTGAATAAATTTTGGAGCGATATATTTGATATATTTACAAAGCTTTTCAAGTCAAGAATAGAACCCAAAACGGAATGGATTATATTTGGAATAATAGGAGAAGATACCAATTTAAATAAAGACCAAAATGATTGCTGATTTCAGTTCATGACGTGGATAGATCTACATCTCCGAATACAGATTTGAAAAATTCTCTTTTAAGGGGCCTTCTCTTCTATTTCTACTTTCCACTTTTTCTTTTTATTTTTTATTTTTTATATACACACTTCACGTTTTTCTACTCTCTACCATCTATTTTTCCACTTTTTCCTCTTTCTATTGTTTTATTTTTCTTGTCTTGCTTACTTCCTTTTCGTAACATAAAACTTGAGGTTGTACATAGAATGGATTACGGTATGACATAGTTGGCACCTAAAATTAGGTTCCACTGTACTGTTTTGTACTGTATTAACTTCTAATAAAATAAACAAAACAAATAGAACACAGCATATTCTGTTCACCAAACCACGGAATGATAAAGCACAGATGTCCATTCATGCCATCACAATTGTGTTAGCCATTTAAATAATTAGCTATATAATCTCATTCTCCTGCTCTTTCCACCAAACTCAGAACCTTTCCAAACTGCCAATTAATTAATTGTTGTCCTTTAGCTATTGAATCTGTTACTCCTGAACATCCCTTAATTACTTATCGAAACACTTCATGAAATTAAACATTAACATTTTATCAGATGTTTGCTCAGTATTTACTCAGATTCCTGAACTTTTTTAAAGTCATCGAGTGGTGGTATGTCTTTCAACTCTTACAAGGGTTCTTAAGGGGTTGGACAGGCTATATGCAGGAAGATTGTTCCCGATGTTAGGGAAGTCCAGGACAAGGGGGCTTAAGGATAAAGGGGAAATCCTTTAAAACCGAGATGAGAAGAACAGGTCACGCAGAGACTGGTGGATCTCTGGAACTCTCTGCCAGAGGGTCATAGGCCACTTCATTGCTAGGCTTTAGGGCCGAGTTAGCCTACTCCTTGCACCTAAGGGGATCATGTTTCTATGTTTCTAAGGCAGGTACGGGATACTGAGTTGTTTGCTCAGTATTTACTTGAATGGCGGTGCAGGCTCGAAGGGCCGAATGGCCTACTCCTGTCACCTAATTTCTATGTTTTTCAACTTTCTATGACATGGCATTGAGAAGTTGTCGTTGTGATGAGAAGGCTAAGCCAATGAGCAAAATTGCTCAATTTCCATTTCTATATTAAAATCAGTAACCAAACGTTGTTAGATGAATATGTGTCAATAAATACAATGCTAGTAAATCGTCCTAATAAGCCGTGTGGTTCACTTATGTGCTTCAGGGAGAGAGTCTGCTATTCTAAACTGACCTGATCTATATGTGACTCTGAATTCACCAATTTGAATGACTTTTAACTCTTGGGAGTGCCTGTGATGTTCGGATCTCATGAATAAATAAAGAAAACCTGAATGAATTGTGGTAATGTTTATTTTAAGAAGCCAGGATCAAAAATCTCCCATCGTGTCTTTGTCTTGTGGATTCTTCATAGGTTATCACTCAGACTTTATCACCTACATGGAACCAGATGCTCTTATTCAATAACATCCACCTCTATGGTGAAGTAATGGAAATCAGTGACGATCCTCCACTTGTGGTTATTGAGGTTTATGATCAAGATGCTGTTGTGAGTATGAAGTGTTAATCTGCAAGTATCATAGATAAACAAACCTCGAGGCTTTTGTTGTTTGCATTTTGTTGACTTTAGTTCTTTATCAATTCATAATTCAGTCTCAAACCCCAAACCAATTACTGACTTCCCTACAAGCAACCAACACTAGTTCCATTCTTCAGCTGATAACGCATTATCCTGTATAATACATTCTCTCGGCTCTCCTCTCCCACGTCCAAGAGATGTTTGCTGTCAACTGAGATGTTGTAAGGAGCTTGCTGTGCAAAAATTGGCTGCCAGCCTATAATAAAGTATTTCATTCTCAGTAAAGTGTTCATGAGGTTATAAACATAGAAACATAGAAAATAGGTGCAGGAGTAGGTCATTCGGCCCTTCGAGCCTGCACCGCCATTCAATACGATCATGGCTGATCATCCAACTCAGTATCCTGTACCTGCCTTCTCTCCTTACCCCCTGATCCCTTTAACCACAAGGGCCACATCTAACTCCCTCTTAAATATAGCCAATTAACTGACCTCAACTACCTTCTGTGACAGAGAATTCCAGAGATTCACCACTCTCTGTGAAAAATGTTTTCCTCATCTCGGTCCTAAAAGATTTTCCCCCTTATCTTTAAACTGTGACCCCTTGTTCTGGACTTCCCAACATCAGGAACAATCTTCCTGCATCAGCCTGTCCAACCCCTTAAGAAATTTGTAAGTTTCTATAAGATCCCCCCTCAATCTTCTAAATTCTAGCGAGTACAAGCCGAGTCTATCCAACAGTCTATCCATAAACAACATGATATACATCCAGACCCACAGGAACTGCAGATGCTGGCATCTTGAGCAAAACTCAAAGTACTGGAGGAACTTAATGGGTCAGGCAACATCTAGGGAGGAAATGGACAAGCAAATTTTGGTTCTGGACCCTTCTTCAGACTCAAGTGACCTGCCCATTCCCACTGGATTGATTGATTGAAAGATACAGCACAGAAATGGGCCCCTCAGCCCACTGCAACAATTGATCACCTGAGACACGGGAGTTCTTTGTTATCCCACTTTTGCATTCACCACCTGGGTGCCGGGAGCAATTTACAAAAGCCAATTAATCTATAAATCAACATGTCTTTGGGATGTGGAAGGAAACCAGAACACCTGGAAGGAACCCACGCAATCGTAGGGAGAATGTGCAAATTCCCTACACAGGACCCAAGATCAGGATAGAACCAGGGTGGCTGGAGGTGTGGGGCAGCAGCTCTGTGACTTCCAGATGCTGCCCGGCCCGCTGAGTTCTTCCTGCTCTTGTGTCCTGATATAAATTAAAGTCCTTCTTCTTTCCTTACCATTGACATGGATAATTATGCATGGGAAATCGAGTATTATCTCTCCTCGTAGCACAAATCCAATCATCATTTGATCAACGGTACACAAAATTGCTGGAGAAACTCAGCGGGTGCAGCTGCATCTATGGAGCGAAGAAATTAGGCGACGTTTCGGGCCGAAACCCTTCTTCAGACTGATGGGGGATGGGAGGGAAGAAGGAAGGAAAAAGGGGAGGAGGAGGAGCCCGAGGGTGGGGGGGATGGGAGGAGACAGCTCGAGGGTTAAGGAAGGGGAGGAGACAGCAAGGGCTAGCAAAATTGGGAGAATTCAACATTCATGCCATCAGGATGCAAGCTGCCCTGGCGGAATATGAGGTGCTGTTCCTCCAATTTCCGGTGTTGCACCCGCTGAGTTTCTCCAGCAATTTTGTGTACCTTCGACCTTCCAGCATCTGCAGTTCCTTCTTGAACAATCATTTGATCAAGTATTTGTGTGTTTTTTTCATTATTGAAATTATTGTAAAATGCAAGAATTTATTGATCAAGTCATTCAACAATGCATTTGCGAGCGCACATGATTATTGGATTTATTATTAAAAAAGGACACAAGGTGGGGGGGTAACGCACTGAGTCAGGCAGCATCACGGATAGGTGACATTTCGGGTTGGAAACTTTCTTCAGATTTATTATTCTGCTGAGAACGATCTTCAAATTAGTACTTCAAGTAATTATTTAGCATCAATTCATTTGTGTCTCTGGACACCACGTTAACTGGCCACCAACTTGTATCAGCTCATTTTCAACCTAATGGATTATATTGATTGAAACCTATGTTACAACCTTATAAATATTGGATGTTCTTGTATGCACCCTTTATTGCAGGGTAAAGCAGAGTATCTTGGCAGCACAGTGGCTCTTCCAGTTGTGCAACTGGTTGGGCAGGCTTATACTCCCCCTGTACTTCAATATTACCCAATGTACTGTGGCAGTGTACCTGGTGGTGAGCTTCTTGTCGCTTTTGAACTCCTGCAGGTATGGATGTATTAGTATTCAAATATAATTCCACCTCGTTCAATGCCTCCGCTTAAAATGCTTCTCTGAATACAGTGCTTGTTATAGCTGTCAAAGCCAATGTAGTGGAAGCACACCATTGTATGATGCTCAATAAAGGTACACTAAAGCTTAAATAATAGAAAATAATATATAGTCACTTTTGTAACTAAATCTGCTGATACTTCACACAAGAGCCTGGTTATATAAAACTAGATGGTAAAGGAGGAGCATTTAGATAATGTGTGTCCTGATAACATCAGAAGACACATCTGGCAGTGGACTCAGTAATCTTTAGGTCTTTCTAATGAAGTATGCATCTGGTAACATCCAGATGGGGTACAGTCTTCTGAAGCATTGCTGAAGGAATCTGTATGGTTTTACTGTCTGTTGTGCCTATCTTCTTCTTCTTGCATATGGCGTGCACAGCCTAAAGTTGTCGGACAACTTGTTCTATTTGATCTTATTTGATTGTGCACGCCGGGTTGATTGCATTTGTCGAAACAGGGCGGACCACGTGAAGGTTGCAATCTCCCACCCTTCTGTTGTGTCTATGGTGCCTTTTAAATCGGCCTTCTAAAGACAGGACGATAAATGGCAGCTTGAAGGAACTTCTTGTGATAACTGAGGCCCATTCCACAATGCTTAAAAACAATACAAATCTATACATTACGAAATGCATTACATTTCAAGAATCTTTGAATCTTCTCAGCATTATGGGGGGAAAAAACACTTAAAAATACCTTCAAAGCTAAATACTATAAAGAGTTCCAACCTTCATGACTTCAGAATTAAGGGACAGAAGTTTAGGGGTAACATGAGGGGGAACTTCTTTACTCAGAGAGTGGTAGCGGTGTGGAATGAGCTTCCAGTGGAAATGGTGGAGGCAGGTTTGTTGGTATCATTTAAAAATAAATTGGATAGGCATATGGATGAGAAGGGAATGGAGGGTTATGGTATGAGTGCAGGCAGGTGGGACTAAGGGAAAAAAGTTGTTCGGCACGGACTTGTAGGGCCAAGATGGCCTGTTTCCGTGCTGTAATTGTTAAATGGTTATATGGTTCATCTCCAAGTGTTTCCAAGTCCCTCATGACATTTAACCGAGGAAGTCCCTGATCCAATACCAATGGGCCCAATGACAACCTGCAATGTCAATGGTCACCAATGGTAACCACACAGCAGTAAATACAGCCCTTCTCCCGTTCTGTCTCAGTGTGGAATTAAATGACACTCTGTAATAAAGGGCAATTAACATCAATCTACAACGACAAATAGGGAAGACTCTGTGTCCTCAATGGCACATTAACCTTAAATTATTTTCATGGGTGCATAAGGCATAAAAAACGAAAGCTTCAAAGAAAACCTGCCCCTCAGAATAGAGTACAATTGATGACTACACAGTGGTAATTTGAAATGCATGCATTTTATAGACTGAACTAAGGCCGTTAGAAACAAATATTTAATGATGTTCTGTCGAATGTATGAAATGTAGAATTTGAATTGTAATTTTAAATTTATTGCCAAAATATAAAATCAACCCCTCAAACATTTCTACGAAAAAAGAGGAAGTTTTGAAGATCCAGGATTTTAAAGCAACATTTAAAAAATTAAATATTTGAATTATAATGTAATTGTGAAACCAAGAAAGAGGAATTCATGGAAATTGCTTTATCATGATATTAGCCCATGGATTCAGTTTGTGAAGAGATGGGGTTGAATCATGAGAGGCTGGTTGTGATTTCACTTTCATGCTATATATATTTGCCTCCACTGTGCTAATGCATGTGTTAGGGAGTCACCTTGGCTGAGAGGTCTGTTTTCCAGAAGGAATGCTGTATTGCTGGTTGCAGCAGCAGGTAAAAAGTATTCTGCTTCTGGTGGCATGGGGCATCTGATCCCTTGAAGAATACATAGAAACATAGAAACATAGAACATAGGTGCAGGAGTAGGCCATTCGGCCCTTCGAACCTGCACCGCCATTCAATATGATCACGGCTGATCATCCAACTCAGTATCCCGTACCTGCCTTCTCTCCATACCCCTTGATCCCTTTAGCCGCAAGGGCCACATCTAACTCCCTCTTAAATATAGCCGATGAACTGGCCTCAACTACCTTCTGTGGCAGAGAGTTCCAGTGATTCACCACTCTATGTGTGAAAAATGTTTTTCTCATCTCGGTCCCAAAGGATTTCCCCACTATCCTTAAACTGTGACCCCTTGTCCTGGACTTCCCCAACATCGGGAACAATCTTCCTGCATCTAGCCTGTCCAACCCCTTAAGAATTTTGTAAGTTTCTATAAGATCCCCCCTCAATCTCCTAATACAAATTCCAAATGGGGATATAAATCTGATAAACAATTGTAGACCAGGAGAACTGAATTACACCTGCTCCCTGAAGTTGTTGCATTCTTTCACCAGCCACGTTTCCCTGTGGCCTGCATGCTTTTCAGCTTTTAACTCACAAAGCAGTTTAAAAGTTGAACTACTGATCTCAACTGAAATTTTGCCCCTTGTCTTGCCTCCGTGCAAGGCAGCTGAGTTGAAGACTGTTCGGAGTCCAGTTTTAAAGTCCCCCACTCTTTCATTGTTAGTTAAGATTCAACCTGTGGTTTCGTAGATTGAATTGAATGCAGAGTTTTCAATTTCCCTTTCAACATGATTTACTTAAAAATGCTCACATGATAAACACTCCAAAAAGGTAAATGTGATGAAAGCAGGTCGGGTTATGGTGTTTATTTCAAAAGGTTTTAGCTGGGGAAGGAATGTGGGATTGGATAGTATTCATTGCTGTAATACATGGAATGATCACCATTTGTTTTATAAATTACCGGTCCTCAGCTCTCTGATCCAGAAGGTAAAGATCTACCTCCTGTGGATGAACCAGATACAAACCAGGTTTTTCCAGTGCCTGCCAACATCCGTCCAATCCTGAGCAAATACAAGGTGGAGGTACGTTGTACAATGGAGATTTCGAGAGATTGCAGCGGTCCTGACTGTGTTTGCTGTCAGTCTAAACCTTCAGAATCATAGAGAATTTACAATGTAATAGAAACCATTTGGCTCATTATGTCCATGCCAGGTAAAAAAGAGATACTCATTCATAATCTCACCCCCAGAGCTCAGTCTATAGTCATCTCGCCTCAATCTAACTACTGTTTCGGTGTGTGAGAGTTTTTGCCTCTAAAACCCTAACAGGAAGGGAGTTCCACAACCCTATCAACCTGGGTAAAAAAATGTCTTGCTCATCTTCACCCTAATTCTATGATGCATCTGTAGAAGTTGGTAAGAGTCATTGGAAACATGTCAAACTTTCTTAACCTTCAGTGAAAGTAGAGGCGTTAGTGATCTTTCTTGGCTGTAACATTGATATGGTTGGTTTCGGACAAATTGTTGGTTATAACTTTAAGCTCTTGATCATCTCCACTTTGGCACCATTGTTGCTGACTGAGCTGTGTACATCAGATTCAGATTCAAGATTCAGATTCAGATTCACATTCAATTTTAATTGTCAGTGTCACAGTACAGAGACAACAAAATGCATTTAGCATCTCCCTTGAAGAGCGACATAGCAAACGATTTGAATAAAAAAAAAGAGAGTATCCAGAGATTCAGTCACCGAGGTGTGTGAGTAAGTGACAAGTACTTAAGATCTTCTTGACCTGCTGGGTCGGGGGGGGTTGGGAGATTCTGTGATGCCTCCCTGTGGTAGGAGGGTAAACAGTCCATGGTTGGGGTTGAGAGCAGTCCTTGGCGATGCTGAGCGCCCTCCGCAGACAGCGCTTGCTTTGGACAGACTCAATTCTTGAGCGTGGAACCGGTGGATGCATTGGGCAATTTTCACCACCCTCTGCAATGCCTTCCGGTCAGAGACAGAGCAGTTGCCATACCATAATGTGATGCAGTTGGTAAGGATGCTCTCGATGGTGCCTGAGCTGTGTACATCACCCCATTTCCAGAAGTTAATAACTAGCTCCTTCATCATGTTGACATTGAAGTAAAGGCTGTTGTCTTAACACCAGGTTACTAAACTCTATATCTCATTCCTGTACTCCATCTCATCAGAATTTGGAATCTGGTCCATGATAGTGGTATCATCTGGAAACCTCTAAATTTGGTCATACAGTCATTAGTGTACATTGAGTATAGCAAGGGGCTGAGAACGTATCCTTATGGGGCATCAATAGACAATAGGTGCAGGAGTAGGCCATTTGGCCCTTCGAGCCAGCGCCGCCATTCAATGTGATCATCCCCAATCAGTACCCCGTTCCTGCCTTCTCCCTATATCCCCTGATACCGCTATTTTTAAGAGCCCTATCTAGCTCTCTTGAAAGCATCCAGAGAACCTGCCTCCACTGCCCTCCGAGGCAGAGAATTCCACAGACTCACCACTCTCTGTGAGAAAAAGTGTTTCCTCGTCTCTGTTCTAAATGGCTCACTCCTAATTCTTAAACTGTGGCCCCTGGTTCTGGACTCCCCCAACATCGGGAACATGTTTCCTGCATCTAGCGTGTCCAAACCCTTAACAATCTTATACGTTTCAAATCCTAACACGTTAACATATAGAACAAAATGCACATGGTTGGGTACTGAACCCATTGTATGTCAACAGGTAAGAAGCTTCCAGGGATTCAACAGTAATTAGCTACTGCTCTCTATCACTGAGTCGTTTTGGATGAGATTTGCTATTTTTCCTTGGATTTCATCGACTTTTATGTTTTTCTGGCACCTTGCTAATAGGCATACTAAAATCCATGTTGATTATATCAAGAACACTGCCCTCATTGACCAGCCTTGTTACCTGCTTTGAGTCCCTTCTTTTGACCTTCTGAAGAAGAAGAAGGGTCTCCACCCGAAATGTCGCCTATTCCTTCTCTCCATAGATGCTGCCTCACCCACTGAGTTTCTCCAGCATTTTTTGTCTACCTGCTGAAGAATCCAAACAATCATTAATAATCCCAGTCTCCTCACTAGAATTGCGGAGTGAATTCTTCTCTCCAATGTTTAATGCCTTCAGATGGATAATGTGGAAGCCTCTGGACAGAACCACCCCTTATATTGAGTGGTGCTGAGCACTGAAATAACATCTAAAGACATTTTAAGAGATGGTATGCTGCATGTCCTTGAGACGCCATGAACATTATTAATTGTGTAATAGGCCAGAATTATTGTTTAAATATGCGGATTATGGTTGAACAATAAATATTAGCAGAGTCCTCAGAATGTTGCTCCATTCTATGTAAAAACGCTCTAAACCCTGCCAATAATATGTTCAACATCTTCCAGATCCTCTTGTATTTCACGCATCTACCACTACCTTATTTGTATACACATTCCAAAATTCCCAATACTTTGTCGGCCGAATATAGCACTTATATTTTAAAGGTTGAAAGGGGATCTTATAGAAACTTACAAAATTCTTAAGGGGTTGGACAGGCTAGATGCAGGAAGATTGTTCCAGATGTTGGGGAAGTCCAGAGCAAGGGGTCACAGTTTAAGGATAAGGGGGGAGTCTTTTAGGACCAAGATGAGAAAAAAAACCTCACACAGAGAGTGGTGAATCTCTGGAATTCTCTGCCACAGAAGGTAGTTGAGGCCAGTTCATTGGCTATATTTAAGAGGGAGTTAGATGTGGCCCTTGTGGCTAAAGGTATCAGGGGGTATGGAGAGAAGGCAGGTGCAGGATACTGAGTTGGATGATCAGCCATGATCATATTGAATGACGGTGCAGGCTCGAAGGGCCGAATGGCCGACTCCTGCACCTATTTTCTATGTTTCTATGTTTCTAAGTTGTTCGTCATGGGATCTGTTTATTCTGCAGGTGTTTTTCTGGGGTCTTCGTGAACTCAAACGAGTGCAGCTCCTCAGTGTGGATCGACCCCAAGTTTTCATTCAATGTGCCGGGTCACTCATCAAATCTTCCATCATCCAGAGTTACAAGAAAAATCCCAATTTTACAGTGCAAGCAGAGAGTTTCGTCGTGGTAAGTGGACAACCAACTGAATTCAGTACTCGTATTACTTTCAAAGGTGTAAAATTGTAGGGCTGTCCCAGGAATTTTACCACTTCCTTTGAGTCCCAGGAGACATTACACCAGCTGAAAAAGGCAGGATATCTGTGGAGATCTGTCAAGAATTAACAGAATATGTCAGGAAGATGCCCCAGATATGTCCAAAGACCAGACATGCTAAGAAGTAAAAAAGATTTACCCTAAAGAATGGAGTGTGGAAGTTGGTATGCTATGTTCTGTTGGTGAGGCTGCATGTGGAATATTATGTTCAGTTTTGGTCACTCTGCTATCGGAAATATGTTATTAAACTGGAAAGGGTGCAGAGGAGATTTACGAGGATGTTGCCAGGTTTTGAGGGTCTGAGCTATAGGAGGAGGTTGAACAGGCTAGGACTTTATTTCTTGGAGCATAGGAAGATGAAGGGTCATCTTTTAGGTGGTGTATATGACCATGAGGAGAATAGATAGAGTAGATGCACAGATTTTTTTTACCTAGAGTAGGGGAATCAAGGATCAGAGGACATAGATTTAAGGTGAGAGGAGAAACATTTAATCGAATTCTGAGGGGAACATTTCCACTGGAATGAGTTGCCAGAGGGGGTATTTGAGGCAGTTACTATAACAACATTTAAAAGACATTTGGACAGATATATGGATAGGATAGGTTTAGAGGGCTATGGGCCAAATGCGGGCAGGTGGGACTAATGTTGATGGGGCAGCTTAGTTGGCATGGGCAAGTTGGTCCGAAGGGCCTATTTATATGCTGCGTTACTATGACTTTATAGGAATTGGTTCAACATATATGTTTGCAATTTAGCCACGTTTTCCTCTTTAGAGCAGCATTGTATCTCTCTAATTAGCTTTTAACTAATTGTTCTGCTGGGCCAATGTACCTTTGGAAATATGTAGCCAGGATCGGTTAAATGATCTGATCTCTGTGACGGTGCAGCAGGCAATAGCAGGAAGAACCAGTGCCCTAATACACCCAGTCCAAGGATAAGCTAAGGACTCTGAAATTTGTGTCCATCCCCCTTCAAATGTATGGATTCAGGTCCAGCTATAGCCAGCAGACAGGAAAAAAAAATACAAATACAATTGGGACCGCCACTTGCTGTGAAATGTCAGCAGAGTGATGCTGAACTTGGCATTGGCTCTCAGTAAATATTGGTAAGTTTGGGACGTCTGGGAGAATAGAGATGACTCAAACTTGGTGGCTAAGTTCTCCTAGTGATTTCCTGCTGTTGATCCCCATATGAAATCCAGGGGTGGAGCTGAAACGTTACTAGAGCTGGGGAATATCCCGGTTGAAGAGAGACAGTTAGATTTAGCTCTTAGGGCTAAAGGAATCAAGGGATATGGGGAAAAAGCAGGAATAGAGTACTGATTTTTCGATGATCAGCCATGATCATATCGAATGGCGATGCTGGCTCAAAGGGCCAAATGGCCTACTCCTGCACCTATTTTTCTATGTTTCAAACCTGCATCATTAGTTTTGACACAGGAAGATTGATCCCACTCATTTCAAGAGTGGGAGAATCTTGAGGAGCAAGAATGCAAATAAATCTATTTACAGTTTTTAACCTCATTGTTTTGAAAGTTGTTTAATTTGTAGTCATGCTTAATTTTATATTGCATGTTATAGTTTTCAATTATTTCATTGATTTTATTATGTTTTCAATATTTCAGAATTATTAATATTCTTTGACAATTTTGACAGGAAGCAACACCTGGTTTTGTAGTTTTTTTCCCAATTTTTCTGCATGTGGATCTTTTACCTGCCCCTGATTTGCTTGGCTTTGTCTTGCAATTGGCTCCATCACATTTGGGTCGTGACATCTTGGGCATCAGGAAAATATATTTCCATAATTAGTACAAAGATTAGCTATGAATTTAGATGGTTCAAGCTGGCAAGAAGTTCTTGTCTGTTCTCTGCTGGAGAAACTCAGCAGGTGCAGCAGCATCTATGGAGCGAAGGAAATAGGCAACGTTTCGGGCCGAAACCCTTCCTCAGACTGGTCTCGGGAGGAGGAGCCTGAGGGATGAAGGATGAAGGATGGGAGGAGACAGCAAGGGCTAACAAAATTGGGAGAATTCAATGTTCATACCCGCAGGATGCAGACTCCCCAAGCAGAATATGAGATGCTGTTCCTCCAATTTCCGGTGTTGCTCGCTCTGGCCATGGAGGAGACCCAGGACAGAGAGGTCGGATGTAGTTGGCGGATGTCTGTTGTAGTTGAGCTTGTTCATTAAATTCCATGTTTCTTCCCTGTAAGCAGATTGTTACACAGCAGTAACATTCGAGCATTATGGAAAAAAACATAATGAAAAAGGGAAATGTCCCTGTTTACTTTTCTAGGAATTGCCTGAGAATGAACACCTACACTCATCACTCTGCATTTCCATTGTCGACTGGAGGGCATTTGGCCGAAGCACTTTTGTAGGGACGCACACAATCAGCTCGCTGAAGCAGTATATCCGCAAACCTTCTCGACATCACCCAACAAAACATAACAGGCCAAGAAATGCCACTGGTGAGAATCTGTCGACTAATATTTCAAAAGCTCTGAAAAATTAACGGGGGCCCTAGTCCGATTCTCAAAAAATCAACATTTTCTAGAAATCTGAAATAAAAACAGAAAATGCTGGAAATACTCAGCAGGTCAGGCAACAATATTTGGAAAAATAAATATTTTAACACTTTATATCCGAGACCTTTTTTATCAATAATGGGAACAATAGAAATTGGAATGTAATGTTAAAATTGTACAAGGCATTGGTGAGACCAATTCTGGAGTATGGTGTACAATTCTGGTCGCCTAATTAAAGGAAGGATGTCAACAAAATAGAGAGTGGAATGAGCTTCCAGTGGAAGTGGTGGAGGCAGGTTTGATTTTATCATTTAAAAATAAAATGGATAGGTATATGGATGGGAAAGGAATGGAGGGTTATGGTCTGAGTGCAGGTAGATGAAACTAGAGGAAAATAAGTGTTCGGCACGGACTTGTAGGGCCGAGATGGCCTGTTTCCGTGCTGTAATTGTTATGTGGTTATATGGTTATATGAGTCAGACGTTTGTGAGTTCAAGCCCACACCTGAGTTTTGAGCAGTGATCGAGGTGTGGATTCCAGTGTGTGTTTCACTGTCAGAGCCAGTGTCTATTGAATTGTGTTTTCAGTGGAGGTTTTCTCTGCTGTCCCATTGTACGATTGAACATGGAATGGGAATTCTTTCCAATTTTTGTCCAACATTTGCCCCTCAAATTGTCATGTACCTCATTGCTATGTATGAAATGGTGTTGCGCACACGTTCATCATTTTTCTAAATTTGCAACTGATGCAGTGATTATTCTACAAAACAAGTTTATTTATTCTCAAGTACTGTGAGACATGAAATCTATGAAAAGTACAATGTAAGTGCATTCTTCTTATCATTATAATTTCATTGTGTGTCTCAAAGCTTTGAAACGGGTTTGGTGATTTGAGTGTAAATTATTTAAACGCTCCTTCAGTGCTGATGCATGATGATGGATATGTAATGTAGTAGAACGTTGTATGGCTGATTGGTGTAAGATGCACTCATGAATTCATTCACAGGTTACCAATGGTGCAATGCTGGGAGAGTGTTGGCGTAATGAGAAGGATCATTCCAGATTTACTACAATCACATAGTATATGTTGGAAAACCAAAAACACAATCTGACATTCATGATTACTCTGGTCTGATGAAAAAGCATTTTTGTTTATTTAATCTCTCTTCACCTGATTTTACTCCAAGCTGTCTTTTAGTTTCTCCTCCCATCTATTTCTTGCTGTTTCCTGATTTTCCCTACACTTGTTTATATTATTCAGTCTATTTTGTTTTAATTTCTTTCCATCCCCCTCCTCTTTTCTCATAGGATGTTTATCTTGAGAATATGCCTATCGCCCATTCTCTTTCCTGCTGTTTTTAAAGGTCTTTTAAAGGCTTGACTTTGATGGAGTGAATTTCAGTGGGAGAATATGACACACTGACCCCACCAGAGTATATATTTAGCTTTACATCTGAGGATGATTTTTTTTGGCGAGCACTTTACCAAACCCGCATATTTCCATTAATCTTCTGAAGTGTCAGGCTAGAGAATATAACCTAGCCTTTGAATGACAACTTAAATACAAGACCTATTGAAATTGTAAAGAGGAACACCATCTGATGAGGCAAGCTGACGTATTTTACCCTTCTTGGCCATTTGTTGCCAGTCCTGCTTTGTTCTGGCCTTTTCTTACCTCTAGTTCCATCCCTCTACTTTCAGTCTTAAGAAAGGTCCCGACCCAAAACATCACCCATCCTTTTTCTCCAGAGATGCTGCCCGATCCGCTGAGTTACTCCAGCACTTTGTTTTTACATACTTGGCTAACAAATTAATTACTACTACATTACAATTACAATTATCTTCAGCAAAGAATGATAGTCCGATTGTGGACCAGATAGAAGGGAGCTGACGATATCCATCTGTAATGCTCGGAAATTCCATCTGGACATCTGAAAGTCTTAAAATGTAACTGAAAAGACGCAAATTTCTTTCATTCAGACAGGAAAGTAAGTGTAAGGAGAATAAAAAAGTTGATTTACCATTCAACCTTAACCACCAGTGATACTATTTGCTGACATGTTATTGATTAAATCATATTTGTATGAATTATTGAAGTGTTTTTTTTATTAAATAACAGACAGTGCTAATGCAATGCAAAGTGAATCAGCGAAACTGGAAAGCAGTGTGTATGTAAACGTTGGTATAGAAAATTCTCATGGATCACCAAATTCAAGAAACGTACAACGTTCCATGGTCAGTAAGACTTGAATGTTTCTATATTTTAGTTTGTACTGTAATGGATAATTGGTTGTTAGATTATGGTTCTAACTAATTATGGATGAGACATTGAATATTAGCTTATGTTTTTTGAAGAAGAAGAATAATCCCTGAGACTTTTCCTTCGTGATTTGGCCCAAGGCCATGTTTGGCTAAAGTGTCAAAGTCGTGCATCTCCAAGTTTCTGTACTTCATAAGTAGCTCATTATCTGTGGCTTTGGATTGTCCTAAGAATCACGCAAGAAGTTGTATAATTGCACAAATCTACATTGTGGTAGGCGATTGAGAGCAATGAATATCAATCCCATAAGTCTTATCCCTGTGTTACATTAAAATTAGAATAGAAAGTGAAATAAATAAAATGATGCCAACTTATTTACGTAATCTTTGAATAAGTAGTTCTCTCTGCTTCAACTGGTACTTGGACCAAACAGTATCCCACTATCCAGGGAATACTCTATTTACCTCTTTTCTTTTGAAGCTTCAAGCTTAATTTGATTCACCAGCCAAATCACGATTCTCAATTCATATCAAGAGGTTGAATAAATAAAATAATCTCCATTGAATATCTTGAAGTGCTGCTGCCCATGGATGAAAAATGTTGGAATCTATATGGGCAATCATAATTTCTGATCTCTGTTTGAACGGAATTTTTATCCACGGCAGTCTTGTAATTAGACACAAAATGCTGAAATAACTCAGTGGGACAGGCAGCATCTCTGGAGAGAAGGAAGGGGTGACTTTTCAGGTAGAGAACCTTCTTCAGACTGAAGAAGGATCTGTCTGAAGAAGGATTTCGACCCGAAACGTCACTTATTCCTTCTCTCCAGAGATGCTGCCTGTCCCGCTGAGCTACTCCAGCATTTTGTGTCTATCTTTGGTGTAAACCAGCATCTGTTGTTCCTTCCTACACAGTATTGTAATTGGACAGCTTTTAAATTGCATTCAAAATGCACTTCTTCACTCCCTTGGATGAATGAAATTGGTTTCTGGTCACTGACATCATTGTACCAACCAAACAGCAAAGAAAACAAAGAATATGCTTGCATACAGCTTCTTTCATCTATTAATATATAAAACTCAAATCCATCCGTCCGCCTGCAGTACGGATCCCTTCCTGCCTTTCGATTCGTTGACGGCTGCTCCTTCCTATCAGCTTCCAACACACTTCGAAACAAAGTTGCAAGACAGGAACACTGAACTTTTCACTGCTGCGGCAGGCAGGCGAGGTGCAATTGAGGGAGGCAGGGGAGTGCTGGAAACTTACATTTGGCAACGGCTTCAGTTCCATTGGAGGAGACGGGTGCATGGTGGAATATTGGGTTGGGGGAATCACACCATTGGGGGAGCAGACCCAACGGGTCTGCACTTGGTCTAGTAGCCTTTAAAACTCCAAAGCTTTTCACAGCCAATGCACTACCTAAACGTGGTTATAGTTTCATTGCAAAGGATCAGAATTGGCAAACATGGTTGTGCAAACTATAAGGAAATAAGTGGCCAATTCATCTGTTTTAGTGATGTTGATCGAGGTAAGTTGTTTCCTGAGCACTGAGAAAAATCCATTTCCCACGAGATTTTTCATATCCTCCCGAGATGTGATATTTTGGACATCCAAAACATCAAACTGCTTTTCCTTGATACTGTGCTGGAATGTCAGTCAAGATAATGTTATCGGCTCTCTGAGTTGGCCAAGTAGCTGACCAAGTCAGTTGTAGGTGAAATAAGGGTGAAAAACATTAAGTAAGATGCTAGACCTTCAGACAATCAGATAGAGTTAGCAAATCAAGAGTCAAGAGTCAAGAGAGTCAAGAGTCAATTTAATTGTCATTTGGACCCCTGGAGGTCCAAACGAAATGCCGTTTCTGCAGCCATACATTACACACAAATAGACCCCAGACACAACATAATTACATTTAACATAAACATCCATCACATAGCTGTGATGGAAGGCCAAATAAACTTATCTCTCCACTGCACTCTCCCCCCCCCCCCGATGTCAGAGTCAAAGTCATAGCCCCCGGCTGGCGATGGCGATTGTCCCGCGGCCATTAAAGCCACGCCGGGTGGTGCGAGGAAATGCATGAAACTTCAAAATGCATCAAGCATTTAGCTTTATTCATTCCTTTCATTTTAATGCCAGGAAGTAAATTGGAATTGGTCTTCATCTCCAGATGTCTAGACAGTATTTCAGGTTATTCAAGAAATATCTTGTCACATTTCCATTGCATTCATCAGCCACAATATGTAACCGCCAAGCTCAAAGAGTCTTTGCAATGATGGGATATAGCAATGGGACAGGTGCAAAAATGATTTAAAACGTTCATTATATACACACTGAAGCTGCTTTCTACTGCCTTTGCTTTATTTCAGAAAAGGAGATTGTCACGAAGGTTTACTTCACGGAGGTTAAAGTCCTGTGTCGATGATAGTGAAATTGTTGTGGAC
The DNA here is from genome assembly GCF_028641065.1 of Leucoraja erinaceus. Taxonomy (NCBI): domain Eukaryota; kingdom Metazoa; phylum Chordata; class Chondrichthyes; order Rajiformes; family Rajidae; genus Leucoraja; species Leucoraja erinaceus. The sequence continues at coordinate 98,056,929 of NC_073380.1, read as the reverse complement.
TGGTGGTCAAGGTATTATCATTCTGTGGAAAAAGCTCAAAAGGTGATTTTTGGGAATATCTGTTAATATATATTTTTTAATTGCATCTTTTTATATCATTTCATCATTTAATGAAAAGACAGCTACTGTTTTTCCACTCAATGAGATTATGGGTAATTTGTGGCCTAATCCCATATACTCACCTGGGGTGGGAGATTGCAACCTTTATGTGGACCACCCCGTTTCAAGTCACGGGATATGTAGGAACGGGGTACTGATTGTGGATGATCAGCCATGATTATATTGAATGCTGGCGCTGGCTCGAAGGGCCAAATGGCCTACTCCTGCACCTATTGTCTATTGTCTATTGTCTAATGCAAGCAACCTGATGTGCACAAACAGATAGATGTAGTGTTTTGCTGTCTACAACTTTAGGCTATGCACATCACACACAAGAAGATATATTTGCCTTTGGTTAACTGAAAACTATGAATTACCAATTGATCAAGAATCAACTGCAAATTTCAAAAGGGAGCTCCTTTCGGACCATTTGTGTATAGTCCATAGACAATCTCCTCTCCAATACTTCAGACAAACTCTTCAAAATGTTTTTCACTAACTTCAAACAATTTGTTGATTATAAATGCCCTCTTACACATCCATGGTGTTCTTTCTGATCAATTGAACATTTTCAAGGTCTTCAACTATTCTTGCATTGATTATGTTAACTTTCTGACATAACTTGTTAAGTTTACTGGTCCATAACGCCCCAGCGACTGCTCACCTGTCAATTTACTCTCTGCACAAAGTGACTGCACACCAGCCCATTTCCGGTTGGAAAATTGACTGGTGTGCAGTTTTCCAACCGAAAGGTTCAATGCTAAACCGAGAGGATATCGGAAGATTGTAATCTGGACATTTGCAATGTTGTCATCTCCTTACATTGGGCGAGTATCACAGGTCAGAAAAAGCCTACTTCTGAGATCTTGTTCACAATGCCGTATGCACAACAAAAAGGTTAATTAAAATCAATCAATGAGAAAATAAAAACTAAACAACAAAAGAAAAAGATCCCTGTTTTATTCAGAAAGCTGTTTAATAATTATAGTTCTAATTCTTGGAAAAACTGGCGGTGAGCCACCTTCTTAAACTTCTAGTGACGGGGCTTCCACTGTGCTGTAGGATTGCGATTTAGATCAAGTTATTATAGGATATGCAACTTGCATGGATACTTGTATGCAGCAGAGTTTCCAGGAGGTGCTGGCCTTGTCCTTTTTGTCAGTATTCACCATATTGTAGGTTTGAGAGATTCTGTAATATATACAAGTGTAAAGGGCCTGTCCCACGAGCATGCGCCTGCATGCGGCAAGCGCGACCAAACCGGAAGCGGGGGCTGCGCGGAGGTCGAGTGAGTGACATGAAGTTCGAGTGAAGTCCGTGGGAAGTTCAAGACGCTGCGTACGGCGTCGAGACGCTACGTATGCCCGTCGGGGCGGTGCGTACGGCGTTGAGGCGGCTGCGGGCCGGCAGGCTGTTGCCGCGCGGAATTTTTGAACACGGTCAGATTTTCGGAGCCCCGCGCGATGTCGGGACCAGCTCCGCACAACTCCATACGGCTCCGGTGATCGAAGTGGGACCGGCCCCGCGAGGCCATACGGCTCAAGCGACCACGTTAGGTCGCGCTTGCCGCATGGAGTCGCATGCTCGTGGGACAGGACCTTAATACTATTGGAATTACTGGCTGTATGCGGTTGCTTTTTATTGACTATTCCTTGAGTTGACAATATGTGGTCCATTGATGATTTAGTTTGGTTGATTATGTTAAAATGAATAGAATAACAGCCTTTTTCTGCTTATTTAAACAGGGTGTAAGTGTGATTTTTATATATTGTTCTAACACTCCAGTTGGTTAACCATTCACCAATGAGCAACGGGAAAAAAAAAAGTCCAATCACATTGTTAGTGGGTCAAGTGTCCAACATTGGGGCAATGTTAAATGAGCCTCAAATGGCTTTCAGGTCTGTTTGTTAGGGAAGGGAAAAAATACTAATTTGTTGAAGCGCTACATTCATTTGAACACCTGGAACATATTGCAACATTATTTACAAATGCTACATCTGTGCTTACTTTTAACATTGTCTTTCTGATTAGGTAAAACTGAAAGATTCAAGGCCCAACCAACACACCAAGGACAATGAGAATGGTGGGTGAACACGTTTGATGACACAAACTCTGCTACTCTTGCAGCTTTCTCTGTTATTGTCCACATTACATCGATCACCAATAGGTGTAATGATGCAGATTTACTGGAATTTATTTAGGCTGCGTTTGGAGTATTGTGCGCAGTACTGGTCGCTCCGTTGCAGGAAGGGCGCGCAGAGATTGCAGGAGAGGTTCACCAGTAGCCTGCCTGGATTAGAGGGTATTAGCTATAAGGAGGAGTTGGACAAACTAGGATTAATTTCTCTGGAGCATCAGAGGCTGAGGGGAGACGATCATTGTACACTATATAAAAGTATTAGAGGCATCGATAGGATGGACAGTCTAAACCTTTTTCTAGGGTGGAACATCAGACCAGAGTGCATAGGTTTAAGGTGAGAGGGGCAAAGTTTAAAGGGGATTTTACACACTGTAGTGGGTGCCTCGAACATACTGCCAAGGGTGCTGGTGGAGGCAAATCCGATAGTGGCTTTCATGAAGCTTTTAGAGAAGCACATGGATATGCAGGGAATGCATGGCTGTAGATCACATGCCGGCAGAGAAGATTAGTTGAACCTGACATGTTTGGCATGGACCTTGTGGGCTGAAGGGCCTGTTCCTGTGCTGTACTATTCTATATTCTATGATAATGTAGACCATTGTTTACATTACGATTTGTGTTTTTCACTGCTTGTTGCGTATATTAATAATGCTTATTTTAATCTGATTGTTTTATTGCTAGTGTTGAACTTGCACGACTCTCTACCCTATTTCGACGATGATGATGTTGGGAAGAAATGCAAAGATCAATTGCTCCAATTGAGGAAAATGGAGATTCCATGGTTGGCAACTCTAGAGGTATGACTGACAACTAGATGACCCCCTAGTTCACTACAGAAATATATATGTTCTGCCCGTCAGACTCATTCTTAAGGCCTCATTGGACATTGCTACACATCATCCATTCAAATGTCTAATGAGATGACAAGCCTTATGCAAAACCCAAAACAATCACCATGGTGAAACTTAAACATAATGTCCAACAAACTCCATGCAAAACAAGTACAAGAATTTTATAGCTAACCTGATATTAACTTCTGGCAGAGGGTGAAAATCTCTGAGGTCATAAGTAATAGGAGCAGAACTAGGCCATTCGACCCATCAAGCCTACTCCACCAATCAATTATGGCTGATCTATCTCTCCCACTTAACCCCATTCTCCTGCCCTGAGATTCTCTGCTCTGTAGGGTGGACTATTGGAGATATTTAATGAGGAGATCTCTTGTCTAACAAAGTGAAATATTGTGGGATTGAAGGTGATGGGTACTGGCGTGGAAGAGGAGATGAGGCCTGAGGTACATCAGCCATGATCACACTAAATGGTGCAGCAGGCTAGAGGGGCTGAATGGCCTATTCCTGCAACTTTATTCTTGTATACAAATTGATACATTTTGGATTTGTATTGTGTGGGTGACAATGCCATGTTTCCAGCATTGCTGCATTCCAAATATCATTGCATAGAATTTAGACCCTCCTAGTTACAGAGCATGGGGCCGCAGTGCAATGGAGGCACAAATAAATGCATTTCGTTGTCTCTGTACTGTACACTGACAATGACAATTAAATTGAATCTGAATCTGAAGAGACTACAGATGATGGAATCTGTAGCCAAGAAACGAGAGCAGCTGAAGGAACTCAGCAGGTCAGCCACCGTCTGTGGACGGAAATCGGGTCGAGATCCTTTATCTAGAGTCAATGAAATTACCACAATGCTGAGCAGTCCAGGTGAAATGTCTCGACCTGAAACGTCAACATTCCAGTTTCCTTCATGGAGGCCTGGAGCGAGCAGTCTGTGGAGACGTTATGGATGGGTAAATGTGGAAGACTTAAAAGAAAGGCATCTTTTAAATGTTTCTTTAAGTTTCTTGGCTGTAGTTAGGTTGATTGGGAGATTGTCCATTTAATGAGAAAGGTATAGGCACACAATCGGTGAACAGAGAGCGGGATGGGGATGGGCAGTGAGAGTTTGGAGAATGGATGGAGGATATCAGGGTGGATGGGAATTTATAGATCATGTTGGACTGTGATGGTGGAGATTGCTACAAAATAATCAGTGGAGTCTGGGGGAAGACATAGAAACATAGACATAGAAAATAGGTGCAGGAGTAGGCCATTCGGCCCTTCGAGCCTGCACCGCCATTCAATATGATCATGGCTGATCATCCAACTCAGTATCCTGTACCTGCCTTCTCTCCATACCCCCTGATACCTTTAGCCACAAGGGCCACATCTAACTCGCTCTTAAATATAGCCAATGAACTGGCCTCAACTACCTTCTGTGGCAGAGAGTTCCAGAGATTCACCACTCTCTGTGTGAAAAATGTTTTCCTCATCTCGGTCCTAGAAGATTTCCCCCTTATCCTTAAACTGTGACCCCTTGTTCTGGACTTCCTCAACATCGGGAACAATCTTCCTGCATCTAGCATGTCCAACCTCTTAAGAATTTTGTACGTTTCTATAAGATCCCCCCTCAATCTTCTAAATTCTGGCGAGTACAAGTCGAGTCTATCCAATCTTTCTTCATATGAAAGTCCTGACATCCCAGGAATCAGTCTGGTGAACCTTCTCTGTACTCCCTCTATGGCAAGAATGTCTTTCGATGTAAAGCATGTACAGTATTTGGTCGAATTAATGGGAGGTGAGATAGGGATTGGATGATCAATGAAAAGGTTTGATGTAGGGCTGTAAATTAATGTATATTATAGAAGCTTTCAGCCTCCGCTTATCTGATGGGTTTCCTATCCTGGAAATCGCGGTTGGTATTGGCGGCACAGTGGCGTAGCTAGTAGATGTTGGCCCATTGCACTGGAGACCCGAGTTTGATCCTGGCTCCAGCTGCTGCCTGTGTGGAGTTTGTATGTTCTCCCTGTGACCATGTGGGTTACCTCCGGGTGGATCCCCCCCATACATCACAAAGACGTGTGGGTTTGTTGGTTAATTGTTTCTGTGCATTGCCCTCAGTGTGTGTAGGGATGAGAAATTGGGATAACACAGAACTAGTGTGAACGGGTGATCAATGGTCAGCATGGCCTCAGTGGGCTGAAGGGCTTGTTTCCATGCTGTATCTCTAAATTAAACCAATAGTAAAAGTCATGAGGAAATAGATATGTTTTTTGTAATAATTTCAATAGCTGATCCGGGAGTGCAATGTAGCACCTTCTCTCTTCTCTTCTCCCCACCTCCCACCATGTGCATCCATTGATACCAGACATGGTGTGGTTGTCGGACTCATCCCTTCTTGGGGGTCAAGAATGGTCCCCTTGGAATCTCATAAGGACAGATGATGGAAGAACCAATGAACACTCCAATAATGATCATTTTTACTGGCACAATAACTGGGAATTTGAGCAAACACCTTTTTTTACATAAGTTATATAATTATCGTGGAAGTAAAAGTACAAAATAATCTGTGAAGCCAGATTCTTAAGATCTTGTGGAATGCACATACATTTCTACACGTCAATCACTGATTATGTGCCTCTGCTCAACACCTAGCCTCCAATTCAATTCAATTCAATTTAATTCAACTTTAATGTCACCGCACAAATACAAGTATCAGTACAACGAAATGCAGTTTTGCGTCAGTCCGTAGTAGTTGTACATAAAGAAAACAAAAAAAAATAGAAAGAGAGAAGATACAGAATAATCAGGAAATACAGAATAATTAAACAATGGGGACGGAGGGACCAGAGAAATCTATCGGCGGGGCTCCGAGTTCAGCAATGTGATTGTATTGTGGTAGAAGCTGTTCCTCATCCTACTGGTACGTGACCTGAGGCTCCTGTACCGCCTCCCTGATGGGAGGAGGGCAAACAGTCCATGGTTGGGGTGTGAGGGGTCTTTGATGATCTTCCCAGCCCGTCTCAGACACCGTTTTCAGTGGAGGGCATCTATGGCAGGGAGCGGGGCACCGATGATGTGCTGCGCTGTTTTCACCACCCGTTGTAGTGCCTTCCTGCCCGCTGCAGTGCAGCTGCTGTACCATACCGTGAAGCAGGTGGTCAGGATACTCTCTATGGTACAGCGGTAAAAGTTGGTCAGGATCCGGGGGGACAGGTGGGCTTTCTTGAGCCTCCTCAGGAAGTAAAGGCGCTGCTGTGCCTTTTTGATCAGCTTGGAGGTGTTGAGGGACCAGGACAAATCCTCCGAGATATGCACTCCGAGGAATTTATAGCTGGAGACGCGCTCCACCTCAGTCCCGTTTATATGGATGGGGGTATGACTGCCTCCTCTGGTCTGCCTGAAGTCAACAATAATCTCCCTCGTCTTTTTGGAGTTGAGGACGAGGTTATTGTCGGCACACCAGGCTGTCAGGTGCTGGATCTCATCCCTGTAGGCTGACTCATCGTTGTCGCTGATCAGTCCTACTACCGTGGTATCGTCAGCAAACTTAATAATGGCGTTGGATCCGTACTTTGGGATGCAGTCGTGGGTGAAGAGGGAGTAGAGGAGAGGGCTGAGCACACAGCCCTGTGGCACTCCGGTGTTCAGTGTTATAGTGGAGGAGGTGAGGTTATTGACCCTAACAGACTGTGGTCTGTTAGTGAGGAAGTCCAGTGTCCAGTTGCAGAGGGAGGTGGAGATGCCAAGTCCGCTGAGTTTGGTGATCAAGCTGGCAGTATTCCATACTGAAGTGTTTATTTCCAGGTATTTACTTCATATGGTAGGAAGTGTCTCAGTTGGAAACCTGTTCTACTTATCTTCTGGGAAAGGCCAAGTCTTTGTTTTCTGCTTGTGCACGCTGCTGCATGTGGAAGCGTTTAAGTTGAATACACGCTTTGCTGCAGCATTTTCAATCCTCTCATCAGATATTAAAGGGGCTGTCCCACTGCGGCGACCTAATCTGCGAGTTTGCCCTCGACTCAAACTCGCAGCCTGGTTGACACGTGGCCCTATGAGGTCACTTGAACTCTCCTTCATGCACGAGGGAAGTTCCCGCATACTCGAGGCCTCAGTTTGGTCGAGAAAATTTTGCAGCATGGTGAAAAAGTTTCCGTGCGTAAAAATTGGTCGGCATGGTTCTTTTGAACTCGTAGTGCAGTGGAGTGGGGTTGCTATGTAATTATAGGCAGTCGATGTAACCGTAGGCAATCTCCTTCACTGACCGGGCATTTTAATTGGCTCACTGGAGTTTTCAGGACCAAGGAAAACCGACCGGTAATGTTAAATGCCCGCTATACTTTATTAAGACAAGGAAGGCTTGCATTTATTTTTTATTTATTTAAACGTTGTCTAGCTTCTTAAAAGTGTCTCCACCCCTTCTCCTCCCCTTTTCTCACCTTCTCATCCCCTTCTCCTCCCCCTTTCTCCTCCCCCTTTCTCCTCCCCCTTTCTCCTCCCCCTTTCTCCTCCCCCCTTCTCCTCCCCCCTTCTCCTCCCCCTTCTCTCCTCCCCCTTTCTCCTTCTCCTCCCCTTCTCCTCCCGTCCTCCTCCCGTCCTCCTCCCGTCCTCCTTCCCTCCTCCTCCCCCCTTCTCCTCCCCTTCTCCTCCCCTTCTCCTCCCCTTCTCCTCCCCTTCTCTCTCCCACCCCCCCCTTCCGCGCTCTCTAAAGGACTTACCGTACACTGTGCATCCTCTTTTACCTTCCTGTTCATCGCGGGGTGTGAATTTCAAACAGCGCCCCCCCCCCCCCCTTTCCCTGGCCCCCGCCTTTGCGATGTGTTAGTGTGTGTGTGTGTGTGTGTGTGGTGTGTGTGTGTGTGTGTATGTGTGGGTGTGTGTGTGTGTGTGTGTGTGTGTGTGTGTGTGTGTGTGTGTGTGTGTGTGTGTGTGTGTGTGTGTGTGTGTGTGTGTGTGTGTGTATGTATATGTGTGTGTATATATACGTGTGTGTGTGTGTGTGTGTATGTGTGTGTGTGTGTGTGCATGTATGTATGTGTGTGTGTCTGTGTGTGTCTGTGTGTGTGTGTGTGTGTGTGTGTGTGTGCATGTATGTATGTGTGTGTGTTCGTGTGTTAGTGTGCGTGTGCGTGTGCGTGTGTGTGTGTGCGCGCGTGTGTGTGTGCGTGTGCGCCGTCTGTCGATCCGGCTCGCGGTTTCATCGCTGACGGTCAACCCAGCTCGAGGTTTTTCAGGCGAGTGCCCTCGAGCTTGAAGGTCGAAGACAGTGGCTGAAAGGTGGTGTCAGAGCTGCTGTAGATTTGGAAGCAACAGCAGCAGAAGATAAGCAAGAGAAAACACTGATTGGCTCTAGCCCAAGTGGGAGGAGAGTTAGAATCAAAGCGGGGAAAACAGTTGAAAACTGAGGAATTTGGTTTGTAAATTGGTAAATTAGGCAATTTATCAGTCAATATAAGCAAGACTGCTTTAAGGGAGCGGCAATGAGGGAGCGGCCCTGTGAGTAAAGTGTGAGTCTTTGAGAGTCGAGAGTCTTCGGCGAGGAGGCTGAGGAGAGGAGACCACGCAATACACAGCAGAGGGAGAGATGAAAGAAGGAGATGTCAGGCAAGCTGATTCAGTGTGATGCTTGCAGTATGTATGTGTGTGTGTCTGTGTGTGTTAGTGTGTGTGTTGATGTGATAACGTTTCATGTTGATTTCTATAGTGTACTGTTTCTGTGTCTTTTTTCTTTTTCTCTTTTTTTCTCTTTTTTTTAATTTGTATGGATTTATTGCATTGATCTGTTCAATTAATTTAATCAATCTCTGTAAAGCACTTTGGTTCAAATACTGGTTTTGTTGAAAAGTGCTATATAAATAAATATTATTATTATTATTATTATTATGTGGGAGGTCAAGGGCACCACTGGTGCCTCTGGCTGCTACAAATGTGACAAGTGCATCCAGGTAGAGCTCCTGAAGGGCCGTGTTGGGGAACTGGAGAAGCAAGTGGATGACCTCAGGTTCGTCCGAGAAACGGAGTCGTTCCTCGACAAGTCCTACAGTACGATTGTTACACCTAAGGTACTTGAAGAGAGAAGATGGGAGACAGTGAGAAAGGGAGGGAAGCATGGAATGCCAACGTCCCCGGGTGTTGTACCTCTTGTGAACAGGTTCACCCACTTAGAAGCTGTCGGGACAGAAGACGTGTTTACACTGAGCGACGGACTGGCTTGCGAAGTAAATAGGGCTGATGAGCCAAAACCAAATAGACCAAAGTCAGGCAACGCCATTGTAGTGGGAGACTCCATTGTGAGAGGTACGGATAGGAGTTTCTACGGCAACAGACGGGATGCGAGGATGGTGTGCTGCCTTCCCGGTGCCAGGATCCAGGATGTCACGGACAGAGTGCAGAAAATCCTCAAGGGCGAAGGTGAACATCCGGAAGTGGTAGTGCATGTCGGCACAAACGATGTCGGAAAGAAGGGGATGAATATTCTGCAGCGTGACTTTAGAGAGCTTGAAAAAAAAGCTGAAAAGCAGGACCTCCAGGGTTGTTATCTCCGGTTTGCTTCCAGTTCCTCGTGCAGGCGAGAGCAGGAACAGGGAGATACGGGACCTGAACGTGTGGCTGAGGAACTGGTGCACGGGACAGGGATTTAGATTCTTAGATCACTGGGATCTGTTTTGGGGTAAGGGGGAACTGTCCAAAAGGACGGATTGCATCTTAACAGGTGGGGGACCAGCATTCTGGCAGGCAGGGTTGCCACTGCTACATGGGTGGCTTTAAACTGAATAAGGGGGGTGGGGTGTTAAATGGGATAGTGGAGGATGGAGTTAAAAGGAAAGGGTTTCTTAAATGTGTGAGCGTAGAGACAGAGGGGTGTAAAATGAGGGTAGAAGCAATAGGTAGCAAGGTGAAAAGTAAAAGTGGCAGGCAGACAAAACCAGGGCAAAAATCAAAAAGGGACACTTTTCAACATAATTGTATAAGGGGTAAGGGTGTTGTAAAAACAAGCCTGAAGGCTTTATGTCTCAATGCAAGGAGCATTCATAATAAGGTGGATGAGTTGAATGTTCAGATAGCTATTAATGACTATGATATAGTTGGGATCACGAAGACATGGCTCCAGGGTGACCAAGGCTGGGAGCTGAACATCCAGGGATATTCAATATTCAGGAGGGATAGACAGAAAGGGAAAGGATGTGGGGTAGTGTTGCTGGTTAGAGAGCAGATTAATGCAACAGAAAGGAAGGACATTAGCTTGGAGGATGTGGAATCGATATGGGTAGAGCTGCAAAACACTAAGGGGCAGAAAACGCTAGTGGGAGTTGGATACAGACTTGGGGATGGCATCAAACAGGAAATTAGAAATGCGTGCAACAAAGGTAAAACAGTTATAATGGGTGACTTCAATCTACATATAGATTGGGTGAATCAAATTGGCAAGGGTGCTGAGGAATGTATGCGGGATAGTTTTATAAACCAACATGTAGAGGAACCAACGAGAGAGCAGGCTATTTTAGACTGGGTATTGAGTAATGAGGAAGGTTTAGTTAGCAGTCTTGTTGTGCGTGGCCCCTTGGGCAAGAGTGACCATAATATGGTTGAGTTCTTCATTAGGATGGAGAGTGACATTGTTACTTCAGAAACAATGGTTCTGAACTTAAAGAAAGGTAACTTTGAGGGTATGAGACGTGAATTGGCCAAGATAGACTGGCAATTGATTCTTAATGGGTTGACGGTGGATATGCAATGGAAGGCATTTAAAGACTGCATGGATGAACTGCAACAATTGTTCATACCAGTTTGGCAAAAAAATAAATCAGGGAAGGTAGTGCATCCGTGGATAACAAGGGAAATTAGGGATAGTATCAAAACAAAAGATGAAGCGTACAAATTAGCCAGAAAAAGCTGCCTACCAGAGGACTGGGAGAACAGCAGAGGAGGACAAAGGGCTTAATTAGGAAAGGGAACATAGATTATGAAAGAAAACTGGCCGGGAACATAAAAACTGACTGCAAAAGCTTTTATAGATATGTGAAGAGAAAAAGATTAGTTAAAACAAATGTAGGTCCCTTGCAGTCAGAAACAGGGGAATTGGTCATGGGGAACAAGGGCATGGCAAACCAGTTGAATAACTACTTTGGTTCTGTCTTCTCTAAGGAAGACATAAATAATCTGCTGGAAATAGCAGGGGACCGGGGGTCAAATGAGATGGAGGAACTGAGTAAAATCCAGGTTAGCCGGGAAGTGGTGTTAGGTAAATTGAATGGATTAAAGGCCGATAACCCCCAGGGCCAGAGAGGCTGCATCCCAGAGTACTTAAAGAAGTAGCCCCAGAAATAGTGGATGCATTAGTGATAATTTTTCAAAACTCTTTAGATTCTGGAGTAGTTCCTGAGGATTGGAGGGTAGCTAATGTAACCCCACTTTTTAAAAAGGGAGGGAGAGGGAATATACGGGGAATTACAGACCAGTTAGTCTAACGTCGGTAGTGGGGAAACTGCTAGAATCAGTAATTAAAGATGGGATAGCAGCACATTTGGAAAGTGGTGAAATCATTGGACAAAGTCAGCATGGATTTATGAAAGGTAAATCATGTCTGACGAATCATAGAATTTTTCGAGGATGTAACTAGCATTGTGGATAATGGAGAACCAGTGGATGTGTTATATCTGGACTTCCAGAAGGCTTTCGACAAGGTCCCACATAAGAGATTAGTATACAAACTTAAAGCACACGGTAATTGGGGGTTCAGTATTGATGTGGATAGAGAACTGGCCCGCAAACAGGAAGCAAAGTGTAGGAGTAAACGGGTCCTTATCACAATGGCAGGCAGTGACTAGTGGGGTACCGCAAGGTTCAGTGCTGGGACCCCAGCTATTTACGATATATATTAATGATTTGGACGAGGGAATTGAATGCAACATCTCCAAGTTTGCGGATGACACAAAGCTGGGGGCAGTGTTACCTGTGTGGAGGATGCTAGGAGGCTGCAAGGTGACGGATAGGCTGGGTGAGTGGGCAAATGCATGGCAGATGCAGCATAATGTGGATAAATGTGAGGTTATCCACTTTGGTGGCAAAAACAGGAAAGTAGACTATTATCTGAATGGTGGCCGATTGGGAAAGGGGGAGATGCAGCGAGACCTGGGTGTCATGGTACACCAGTCGTTAAAAGTAGGCATGCAGGTGCAGCAGGCAGTGAAGAAGGTGAATGGTATGTTAGCATTCATAGCAAAAGGATTTGAGTATAGGAGCAAGGTGGTGCTACTGCAGTTGTACAGGGTCTTGGTGAGACCACGTCTGAAGTATTGCGTACAGTTTTGGTCTCCTAATCTGAGGAAAGACATTCTTGCCATAGAGGGAGTACAGAGAAGGTTCACCAGACTGATTCCTGGGATGTCAGGACTTTCATATGAAGAAAGACTGGATAGACTCGGCTTGTACTCGCTAAAATTTAGAAGATTGAGGGGGGATCTTATTGAAACATACAAAATTCTTAAGGGGTTGGACAGGCTAGATGCAGGAAGATTGTTCCCGATGTTGGGGAAGTCCAGAACAAGGGGTCACAATTTAAGGATAAGGGGAAATCTTTTAGGACTGAGATGAGAAAAACATTTTTCACACGGAGAGTGGTGAATCTCTGGAACTCTCTGCCACAGAGGGTAGTTGAGGCCAGTTCATTGGCTATATTTAAGAGGGAGTTAGATGTGGCCCTTGTGGCTAAGGGGATCAGGGGTATGGAGAGAAGGCAGGTACGGGATACTGAGTTGGATGATCGGCCATGATCATATTGAATGGCGGTGCAGGCTCGGAGGGCCGAATGGCCTACTCCTGCACCTGTTTTCTATATTTCTATGTTTGGCCTTTCATCCTTTTTTTATTTCTAGTCCTTCAAAAAGTTTGGTTTTGGAAGTCTTTTAGTCTTTTTATGTGGGGGATGGGGTGGGTGGGGGGAAGGAGAAACTGATTTTTTTAGTCACTACCTGGGTCGAGGATGCGTCTTTACTACAAGCCGCTTCTTCGTCCCCCCTCCTCGCAGCCTACCATCTGGATTAGCGCGGCCTTTCCTGCCGGAGACCGGCCAGAGCTTCAGCTTCAGCAGCGGAGCAGCACTGAAGTACCATTGCGGAGCGGGCGATGCCTTACTGGGGTCGCCGTGTTGAGCTCCACAGTGCTGGGACTGATGATTTTAACACCGTGGAGCTGTGGTCTGCGGGGCTTCCAGCCATCGGGCGGCGCTGACCTTAACATCGCAGAGCCCTGGGACCCCTTTGCCGAGGGTCGCCAGTGTTGAATCTCCGCCCAGCTTGGCCTGTAGACTTCGAGAGCCGCGGTCTCCGGCCGGTAGGAAGTGGCCGATTCTGAAACTCCAAGCCGCTGAGAATGTTCTTCCGTTCCGACGTCGGAGTTTCGATCGTCCCGGCGAGAGGGCCTGAACATCGGGCCGCCCGTAGCGGTGACTGCGGAGGCCCCACGACCACGGGGAACAAAGGGGAAAGAAGATGACTTACAAAATTCTTAAGGGGTTGGACAGGCTAGATGCAGGAAGATTGTTCCCGATGTTGGGGAAGTCCAGGACAAGGGGTCACAGCTTAAGGATAAGGGGGAAATCCTTTAAAACCGAGATGAGAAGAACGTTTTTCACACAGAGTGGTGAATCTCTGGAACTCTCTGCCGCAGAGGGTAGTCGAGGCCAGTTCATTGGCTATATTTAAGAGGGAGCTAGATGTGGCCCTTGTGGCTAAGGGGATCAGAGGGTATGGAGAGAAGGCAGGTACGGGATACTGAGTTGGATGATCAGCCATGATCATATTGAATGGCGGTGCAGGCTCGAAGGGCCGAATAGCCTACTCCTGGACCTAATTTCTATGTTTCTATGTTTCTATGACTGAACTTTTTTGCCTTCCCTCACAGTGGGAAACGCTGATTCCGCTGTGTGGGGATGTTCGTGTTAAATTCTATCGTGTGTTGTGTTCTTTTTATTCGTATAGCTGTATGGCAACACAAATCTCACTGTACCAACTGGTGCAATGACAATAAATGTAAACGTGAACTTGAACTTAATTCCACAAAACTTGGTTCTTTATTGAAGAGTACAGGTTGAGTTCTGCAAATACTTCCCACTAACCAGCTTCAAGTCCCAGAATCATATCTATTACTTTCTCCATTGTGCCAGGGCTATCTTTGTGGAAAGGCCTGCCTATAATATTCCTGTGTAGCATAGTCCAGTAGTCAATGAATTGCACAGGGTTATAGTAATCAGTTGTAACTTGCAATGCAATTTACATTGTCTCCCAACCACAAACCTAAACTGCAAATTTAAATTTATGATATTCCTTACAAATTCTTGTCCTGAAATCTCCTGTGGATGTTTATGAGTGGTGTTCGTACTAGATTTCTACCTTCTAATTGTATCTTGGTGGAAATCGGTTGCCTTATTGTAAGAGGCCAAATGGTTTCAGATTTTTTTTTCTGCCACCAGATATATGAAAATGATCTAGAAGAAGCATTTGATAACTTTAATGATTGGATGCAAACGTTTGACCTCTTTCGTGGCAAAGCAAGTGAAGATGACACCAGTGCAGATGATGAAAGAATTGTTGGAAAATTCAAGGTGGGTTTAAGTCTATTGAATCAAAAGCTGGCACATAGGAACACGGTACACACATGGGAACACTAGTACCGTCTCACCAACTTATTCAGCTTCCTGCCTTTGGAAAAATAACACCATTTCTTCATCACCGTTGGTCTAAATCTGGAATGGTCTCCTCAAATATATGAAACATAGAAAATAGGTGCAGGAGTAGGCCATTCGTCCCATTGAGCCTGCACCGCCATTCAATATAATCATGGCTGATCATCCAACTCAGTATCCTGTACCTGCCTTCTCTCCATACCCCCTGATCCCTTTAGCCACAAGGGCCTCATCTAACTCCCTCTTAAATATAGCCAATGAACTGGCCTCAACTACCTTCTGTGGCGGAGAGTTCCAAATGAAGGAAGTGCTTTCACCAAAAAGACTGCATTGGTTCAAGAGGCGATACACCATCTTGTGTAGGGCATTATGGGATGGGTGCTATGTATCAGTCTTGCCCACTTCTAAAAATGGATAAATGAAGAAAGAGAGAGCAAGGAAAGAAATTCCAGATCCGATGGACAAGATTGGCAGAGACTGTTGCCAGTGGAGGTATGTGCAGCTTACACAAGAGGCTTGTAAATGCGAGTTCCTGAGCTGGAGCCTATTGTAGAGATTGGGGGCGGGGTGTGGGAGGCAAGACCATGGAGGGGTAATTTAATGCCCCTGTCCCACTTAGCAAACCTGAACGGAAACCTCTGGAGACTTTGCACCCCACCCAAGGTTTCCGTGCGGTTCCCGGAGGTTGCAGGTAGTTGCCGGAGGTTGCAGGTAGTGGAAGCAGGTAGGGAGACTGCCAAAACCTACGGGAACCTCCAGGAACCGCACGGAAACCTTGGGTGCGGCGCAACGTCTCCAGAGGTTTCCGTTCAGGTTTCCTAAGTGGGACAGGGGTAATTTAACTCACTGCAAGGTACAAGCACCATCAAAAGTGGATGTGGAGATTTGGCTGAGCATCTGCAAATGTACCTGGCCAATACAGAATACAAGGGTGAACAATTAGTAGGTCATTTTCTTCCATAAATGAGCAGTGTCCATGGGATTACAGTATAAAAGTCTCTCCTCTCTTCCAGGGTTCATTCTTTGTGTGGAAGTGCAATGATGATTACGATACAGGAGGACAATACAACATACCGCAGGGAATGCCATCCAATACTCCCGTTAAAGTTTTAATCCGAGCCTACATTGTAGCTGTAAGTATCATCAGTGTTTCTTCTATATATATATATATATATATATATATATATAGATCTCAGCTCCCCACCCTAGCCTCCATGTTTTCACTGAAAATTCTGTAAAACACGACAAGACTTTTGACAATGACAATTAAATGTATCTTGTATCTTGTATCTTGTAAGACTTAAAAAAAAAGTACAAAGCCCCCATATGTTGAAAACCTGTAAATATATCTATAAATGCTGGAAGCCCTAAGAAAACCAGACAGCTTTGGTAGATAGGAGAGGTAATTAATCTTCAGGTGTGGTACTGCCACTGAAAAATGATCTTAAGAGGAAACGTTATCTATCAGCTTCCTCCATCTGCTCAGCCATAAATATTTCACTGAGGAGTGTGTTCTTTGTTTCCTGCATCAATTCCAAATGAAGTTTAGAAGGTATCTTCAGTTACCCTTTTATATTCTGGATATTCTCTCATAGCGACAGAAATAGACATCTCAGTCCCTCTGTCCTGTATTTAATGTGATTGTGGCTGATCTACAACTGGCTTCAAACACCCGTCACTTCTTCAAAAGTCAGCTTCACATTTTTAAATTAACCACTGGTTTAGTGCTGTACTATTTGCAGAAGGGAATTCCAAACACACAACACTGCATGTAGAATATCCCCTCGTGGCTGATACAGTGAAACGATCGTGAAGCTCTACCAACGTATATTAAAACCAATATATTTCATGATTATTTACTTGATTTTTGTTATGTGCCACTTCAAAATGTTTGCTTTTATTAGGCTACCAACCTACATCCAGCAGACCCTGATGGCAAAGCTGATCCATACATTGTACTGAAGCTTGGAAAGACTGAAATTACGGATCGCGACAACTATATCCCAAAACAATTGCATCCACAATTTGGAAGGTTTGAAGAAGCGTGTATGAGTGTGTGTGTGTGTGTGTGTGTGTGTGTGTTTTTGTCTGTATTTCATATTGAACATGCATTAGGGTCACGGTCTGTATTTTATTGACTGTCAAGTAGTCTGCTGTCACGTGTTACCATTTTCTCCACATGAAGCTCTGCTTCAAGAAGAATGCTAATGTCATCAGGTTCACCATCTGCCTGCACTCTCAGGGAGACGATACAGGAGCCCGAGCATTATTACCTCCAGGTTCAAGAACGACTTTCTCCCATTCACCATCAGGCTCTTGAGCCACCTTTGCACAACCCTAACCACAACCTTCCCTCAGCAACAATCTACTGTGGACTTTGTTCTAAGTTGCATTATGTACCTTGGCTTGCACTAATATGGTCTGGTTACCAACTCTAACTGATGTCATTGTATTATTGTTTATTTATTTGCTGTTTGTTGTGTTAATGTGCCTGCAAAGATGAAGGGAGAAAGGATTTCATTGCTCTCGTCCTGGTGCATACGACTATTAAACATTCTTGAGTCTTGATGTTGGAAGTGATTTCCAGCATTTAAACCCAGTGACAATGAAAGGATGCAGGAAGATTGTTCCCGATGTTGGGGAAGTCCAGAACAAGGGGTTACAGTTTAAGGATAAGGGGGAAATCTTTTAGGACCGAGATGAGGAAAACATTTTTCACACAGAGAGTGATGAATCTCTGGAATTCTCTGCCACAGAAGGTAGTTGAGGCCAGTTCATTGGCTATATTTTAGATGTGGCCCTTGTGGCTAAAGGGATCAGGGGGTATGGGGGGAAGGCAGGTACAGGATATTGAGTTGGATGATCAGCCATGATCATATTGAATGGTGGTGCAGGCTCGAAGGGCCGAATGGCCTACTCCTGCACCTATTTTTTATGTTTCTATGATGCCATAAATGTTCAAGTCAGGATGCACATGTGACTTGGAGAAGAGCCTAATTTTGGAGGTGTGCCTGTGGGCCCTTTATCCTTGTTCTCCTTTCAAAGGAGTGTCTGTCATGATAATCTTAGGCATGTATAAACATATCTTGTCGTTTGTGTATTTTGCATCCGCTGTGACCTAGTGGTCAAGGAAATTAATATTAAGAATGATGTCGCAATCGCTTTTGATGAGAATTGCTTGAGCTTCCCTCATCCAGACTAACGGAGGGTGTTCCGTCAACGTTCTCATTTGTGTTTTGTAAATAGTGAGATGCTTTGTAATTTTAGAAAGTGATAACCTGCCTCAACCCTTACCATCGAACGCCCTACTCAAAGACCATTGATGGTGGGGCACTCAATGTTGGTAATGACTCTGCCTGTGAAGGATAGGCAATTAGATTCAGATTCAGATTCAGATTCAGATTCTCTCTTAGAAAGTCTAAGTACCTTAGACTTTCTTGTTGGAAGACATTGCCTGGCAGTTGTGTGGTGCAAATATTATTTGTCACATCACCGCAAGCCTAACTGTTGTTTAGCTTTTGCTGTGTGTGTGAGGGTCGACTGTTTAATTTTTTGAGGAATTGAAATAGAACTGTTGATTGCAACTAGCGGTGTCTTATTGCCACGTCTGACTGTATGATGAAAGGAAAATCACTAATGGCAGCAGAAGATGATCAGACACCTCCAGTGGTGTACTGGGGCTGGAGTGATTTGCCTCTAACAACCACAGCCATCTTCCTTTGAGTGGGTTGTGGTTCCAGACATTAGCTTTGTTTCATCCTTGATGCCCAATTAGTTTTCTTGTGACTCCTTGATACTGCAGTGGGTCCAATGCAAAATGGTTCAACACACTGCACTTTTGACTGAAGTTTGTTGTAAATTATCCCTGATGTTCGTAATTGAAGCTGAGCATATTCTTGGAGCCTCTTTTTAGCCTCTTAAGTATCTGCCACCATTCACAGCAAGGTACGTCAGGACTATGGCCCGATCCCATCAAATGTAATTTCTGAAGTCCGAACATTTGTTTCTGTCAGTTTAATACTTCCATGAAATGATTATTTACTCTTCTTTTAGCTAGTTTGGGAAAAGTTATTTTCTATACAGTAATTCTTTACTTTGCTCTCAGGTCCTATGATATTGAGGCCACCTTCCCAATGGAGTCTCTGCTCACAATAGGAGTCTATGACTTTGACATGATTGGAAAAGATGACATGATCGGAGAAACCAAGATTGATCTGGAGAACCGCTTTTACAGCAAGCATCGAGCCACCTGCGGACTGCCCTACAGATACGAGATGTAAGGACGGTGAAATAGCAATTACCTTTACACTGACATTTAAAAACGAATTTTACAGAAGAAATATTCTGCATGTAAGCCAGACAATGATAAGTGGTGTAAATAATTTTAGTGGATGAATGGAAACAATGGGATTAGTGTAAATGGGTTCTTGATGGTTGGCACGAATTTGGTGGGCCGAAGGGCCTGTTTCCACACTGTTTAACTCTATGATGCTATAAGGTACTTGAACATCATGGGAGGAGATCAAACAGTCCCAGTCAAGTCCTTGACCATTGTGAAGATGTACCATTATCGCAGCATGAGCCAATCCGAAGTAATCAGGGCTGCAAACTGTTGGCTGGGAGGGTTAAAGGGCCTGTCCCACGAGCATGTGACTGCATGCGGCAAGCGCGACCTAACGTGGTCGCTTGAGCCGTACGACCTCGCAGGGTCGGTCCCACTTTGATCGCCGGAGCCGTATGGAGTTGTGCGGAGCTGGTCCCGACATCGCGCGGGGCTCTGAAAAATTGTCACTGTCCAAAAATTCTGAGCGGCAATGGCCTGCCGGCCTGCAGCCACATTGAGGCCGTACGCACCGTCTCGACACCGTATGCAGCGTCTTGACGTCGTACGCAGCGTCTTGACGGCATACGCCTTCGCCCGAACTTCACGCTAACTCGTACGGGATCACTCGACTTACGCGCGGCTCCCGCTTCCGGTTTGGTCGCACTCGCCGCATGCAGTGGCATGCTGGTGGGACAGGCCCTGGTTGGGGATCACTTGACCTCCGTGCGGCTTCCGGTTTGGTCGCACTTGCGTGCATGCCGCATACGGTGCTCCGGTGGCTGGGACGGCGTTCTGGCGGCGGTGACCTGAGACCGGGGTTCAGCCGCGGGCCGGCGGCTGCGTCCGCTGGACTGGAGGGCAGCAGCTTCGACCACCCCGGGCCGCGGTGGTTGAGCCGGCCCGTTTGCGGGGTTCGGTGAGCCGCGGGGACTGGTTGTACCATCGACCGGTGGGGTATCGCCTCAGCGCAGAGGGAGAAGAGGAGGGCAGAGACTGCAGCCCTAAGATTTTTGCCTCCACCACAGTGAGGAGGTGCTTGGAGGACTCACTGTGGTGGATGTTAATTTGTGTTTAGTGTTGTTTATTATTGTATTATTGTATGTATGACTGCAGGCACGAAATTTCGTTCAGACCGTAAGGTCTGCATGACAATAAAGGTATTCAATTCAATTCAATTCAGTTGCATGCTGGTGGGACAGGTCCTTTACTCTTCCAGCCAACCTATTAGAGCAGGGGTGGCCAACCTTTTACATTCCATGCCCCAATTTTTTCACACACTAGTTCAGATGTGCCATACAACACTTGTACCCCCCATTCAATTCTTGTTAAAATATCTTAATAAGTACATAGCATTTTTACATGATATAATGATTTACTATAAAAACAAGATAAACCTTGCTTACTTTAATGATCATTTTGTGTCTGATTATGCCAAGCTTTTGATGTTTGGAGTTAACTTTGTTACTGAGAGCAGCAGCGAATTCTTCAAATTTGAATCAGTCAATCGAGACCTTGTTTTTGTTTTTAATATCATGGATGAAAATCTGTACGTTGTTCCAAAATGACAGATATAAGTTTGGGCAAATTATCTTAGTTCTGGAAAATGTTCACTGGTTAGTTTCAGAATGGCAGGCAGCGACTAGTGGGGTGCCGCAAGGCTCAGTGCTCGGACCGCAGCTAGTTACAATATATATTCATGATTTAGATGAAAGGATTACAAGTAACATTAACAAATTTGCAGATGACACATAGCTGAGTGGCAGTGTAAACTGTGAGGAGGCTGATTAGGAAAAGGGGCGATGCAACGAGACCTGGGTGTCATGGTACATCTGTCATTGAAAGTAGGCATGCAGGTGCAGCAGGCAGTGAAGAAAGCGAATGGTATGTTAGCTTTCATAGCAAAAGGATTTGAGTATAGGAGCAGGGAGGTTCTACTGCAGTTGTACAGGGTCTTGGTAAGACCACACCTGGAGTATTGCGTACAGTTTTGGTCTCTTAATCTGAGGAAAGACATTCTTGCCATAGAGGGAGTACAGAGAAGGTTCACCAGACTGATTCCTGGGATGTCAGGACTTTCATATGAAGAAAGACTGGATAGACTCGGCTTGTACTCATTAGAATTTAGAAGATTGAGGGGGGATCTTATAGAAACTTACAAAATTCTTAAGGGGTTGGACAGGCTAGGACTTTCATATGAAAGTCCTACCATCCCAGGAAACAGTCTGGTGAACCTTCTCTGTATCTGGTCATGGTCCAGATTGACATAGTTTGACATCCACTATAAACCCACTGACTCCCATGGCTATCTGGACTACACTTCTTCCCATCTTGCTTCCTGTAAGGACCATGACCCCACTGACGAGCACCAGGCCACCATCTCCAGCACCATCACCAACACCGACACCATCAACTCCAATGCCCTACCCGACCGAGCCTCCAACCTCATCAAGACCCAAGCAGTCGTTCCAGGTGCGACAGAGGTTTACCTGCATCTCCTCCTACCTCATCTATTGCATCCACTGCTCTAGATGTCAGCAGATCTATGTCGGTGAGACCAAGCGGAGGTTGGGCGATCGTTTCGCCGAACACCTCCGCTCGGTCCGCAATAACCAAGCTGACCTCCCGGTGGCTCAGCACTTCAACTCCCCCTCCCACTCCGTCTCCGACCTCTCTGTCCTGGGTCTCCTCCATGGCCACAGCGAGCAACACTAGAAATTGGAGGAACAGCACCTCATATTCCGCTTGGGGAGTCTGCATCCTGTTGGCATGAACATTGAATTCTCCCAATTTTGTTAGTCCTTGCTGTCTCCTCCCCTTCCTCAGCCCCCCTGCCTTCTCCTCCCATCCCCCAGCCTTCAGGCTCCTCCTCCTTTTTCCTTTCTTGTCCCCCCCCCCCCCCCCCCCCCCCCCCCCACCCACGATCAGTCTGAAGAAGGGGTTTTCGGCTCGAAACTTTGCCGATTTCCTTCGCTCCATAGATGCTGCTGCACCCGCTGAGTTTCTCCAGCTTTTTTGTGTACCTTGGCTCAAGAGTAACTCGGGAGACGAACTTGGAACATCGCAGAAATGACAAGTAAACGGCAAACTTGTCATACCCGTGGGAACTTGGTTAAACTCTTGATCATACACTTGCAATCTCGTACACAACCACGAGTCTTTCACTCGGGGTACATCTTGTCTCAAATCGCAACGTGAGAACCAGCCTTAACAATTTCTTCGCCATCAGTGAAGCCACCGGTTTTTATTTAGCCAACACTAAAGCAATTTCGTAGGACGCTTCTGTCAACACCAAACTTTGACAACTTCTTTTAACAAATATATTTTGTCGTCTTTTCATTTCATCCTTTTTCTTCATCTCGTAATCTTACCGTAACTCAGATCCAAGCATTAGCTTCAGTTTTCCTTCTATTTCAGTCTGATGTGTTTTATAGTGTCTATTAAGATCATGTTTTCTATTTTGTGAGAGAGTGTTTTCACAAACAATGCACAACAGCTTTCCTGACAGACTCGCAATGAATAAGAACTCATTTCCCCACTATTCATTGAATTGACGTTTACTATCACTTTCCGTTTTATTTTTTCTTTTGCTCATTTTCTTTTGCACTGTGATGGGACTTTGCGCCCCACCTAAGGTTTTCGTGCAGTTCCCGGAGGTTTTTGTCAGTCTCCCTACCTGCTTCCACTACCTGCAACCTCTGGCAAGCACCTGCAACCTCCGGGAACCGCACGGAAACCTTGGGTGGGGCGCAAAGTCTCCAGAGGTTTCCGTTCAGGTTTCCTAAGTGGGACAGGGGCATTACTCAGGAGGTCAGGTAACGTTTATGGATAAAAGGAATGACATTTTGGGTTGGAACCCTTCTTCAGGCCATACCTTACCTGGCTTCTTAAATCAAAGGAGGAGGAATGGAAAGATTAGAAACATCTCATAAGGTTACTTGGTTCCATGTGCTGCTTTTCATACCATCAATAGTATTCTGAGAGATTCGATAGTTGGTGTATTTTACACACCTCCAAAAATGTTGTCATTTAATTATCTTTGAGTCTTTTTCAATTGCAGAGAAGGCTCCAACGCCTGGCGTGATTCCATGAAACCAACAGAGATCCTGAAGAGGGTGTGTAGGGAAAGTGGTTTTCAAAGACCCTTCTGTAATTCAGAAGAGATTGAAGTGAATGGGAAAGTCTTTCACGGCAAAACAACCTTTCTGGAAGATGGTGATTATCAATGTTTATATTATTAAGAACTTGAAACTGCAGTTTCCTACTGCAACGTCGCAACTGGAGTTTATGTTTAAGTATGATGACGAGGTCCTGGAAGTGTTCATGCAGTATCTGTGGAGACAGTTTATGCCCCTGTCCCACTTGGGAAACCTGAACGGAAACCTCTGGAGACTTTGCGTACCCACCCAAGGTTTCCGTGCGGTTTCCGTGCGGTTCCCGGAGGTTGCAGGTGGTTGCCAGAGGTCGCAGGTAGTGGAAGCAGGTAGGGAGACTGAAGGGAACCTCCGGGAACTGCACGGAAACCTTGGGTGCGGCACAAAGTCTCCAGAGGTTTCCGTTCAAGTTTCCTAAGTGGGACAGGGGGCATTAATGTTTCAGGTCATTAATTCTTCGTCACATATCAGGCACTGACTTTGTACCTGAACATTCTTCACCTCACTGTTTCAACATCCGCAGCAATCCCACCATGTTTACAACTATCTTCTATTCTTTTGAATGAATCTGATTCAAAAGTAGTTTTCCTTTCTTGGGTGGGATACATAGTTGGAATTGTATCCCAAGATCTGGGAATTGTGTCCAATGTCGCAGGTTGCACAATGACACACTGGTAGAGTTGCTGCCTTACAGTACCAGGCTTTGATCCTGACTATGGAAGCTGTCTATATGGGGTTTGCATGTTCTGCCTGTGACCACGTGGGTTTTCTCCAGTTGCTCTGGTTTCCTCCTATATTTCAAAGGTTAATTGGCTTGTGTAAAAGACAATTCTAAATGATCCCTAGTGTGTAGGATAGTGCTAGTCTATGGGATGATCGTTGGCTGGTGCGGACTCGGTGGGCCGAAGGGCCTGTTTTCATACTCTATCTCTAAAGCAAATACATTTATTTGCAAGACTCGTGAATGGTGAACCTTTGTTTTAAGTTGCAAATTACCAGAATTAATAAATGGACTGATTGCATCGTTTAAACAAATTCCTCCTTTACTGTCCATTACTTTTTTGTTGGTTCCAGTGATGCTTGATGCTGGCAGAAAGGAATGATGGAGTCCAACATAATGTAGCTAAATTGTAATGAAGCAGAATTGGCTTAAATTAGCCCAAGCATTATCCTGTTTCATTGCATATCTATTATCCTCATGTACAGACCTCTGATTATGAGACAAGACACAAATTAGTCCCCTGAAAGTTTTTTTATTTTTGTTAGGTACAGGGTAACAACAATAGTCATGATATTATAATAATAATAATAATAATAATAATAATAATAATTTTATTTATAGAGCACTTTAAAAACAATCATAGTTGCAACAAAGTGCTGTACATCACTAATCATTGACAAAAAAGTTAATACACACCAATAATAACAATCAAAATAAATAGTAGGAAAAGACATGTAAAATAAAGAAACATCAAAAACACCACAAACAGAAGCAAAGCCTCAGGCATGGTCAAAAGCCAGGGAGTACAAATGTGTTTTAACACTGGATTTGAAGATGGACAGTGAGGGGGCCTGTCTGATGTGCAACGGCAGGGTGTTCCAGAGCGCTGGCGCAGCAACAGAGAAGGCTCTATCCCCTCTGAGCCTCCGATTAGACCTCGGTACCTCCAGGAGCAGCTGACCAGCTGACATGAGGGACCGGGCAGGAGCGTATGGGTGGAGCAGCTCAGAGAGGTAAGGCGGGGTGAGACCATTCAGAGATTTAAAAACAAATAACAGGATATGAGTAAGGATTAGTAGTTGTTGAAGGGTTCTAACCTATGCAGGGCTACAGGTCATCCCATTGAATTGCCTAAGGCCCAGCTACCTTGTTCGGGACACCTTGGTTATCCAGCAGGGTGGGAATGAATTTACTTGTCCCACACATCCCCACCTGATGGAACACTGGTCTCCCACTGGAGTTAAATCTGCAGTTCCTCTCGCAAGCATCAGTTCTTGCTCTGGTATATTGGCACTTGTTTCACTCCCTGGGAGTCGCATGTAATGTCGGAGTTCATCAGCAGAGGGATCTGTAGCATCCAACCCAGCTTCAGTGCAATACAATATTCACCAGTCGGAGTTATGGAGAGATACAGCTCGAAAACAGGTCCTTTGCCCCACCGATTTTGTGCTGCTCACCAATAACCCATTTACACTAATCCTTAATCTCTTTTATTCTTTTCACATTGCCGTCAATTCCAATCTGATGCCACCACCCAACTACACACAAATTAATCTTCCAACCCAATACATTTTATGGGATATGGGAGAAAACCAGACCACCAAGATGATATGTACAAACTCTCCACAGACAGCACCCAACGTCGGGATTGAACCCAGATCTCTGGTGCTGCGAGTGGCAGCTTTATTAAAGCCCAAGACTGCTCTGCCCCACTTTTGTGGTGCCTCTGAAGGAAAGACACTCCACAAACCTCATGGAGGCATGGAAAAAAAGGAAATTATGTAGAGTAACTAATCACAGATAATAAATGCTAAGAAGGGCCTTAAAGAAGTATAAGTAAGTAAGTTTATTGGCCAAGTATTCACATACAAGGAATTTGCCTTGGTGCTCCACCCACAAGTGACAACATGACATACAGTGACAGTTACGAATGACTTGGAAAACACTAAACATTAATAATAATAAAACATTAATGATAAAACGCCATTGATCAAGCATGAGAAAGCGAATGGTATGAAGGAAGCGAATGGTATGTTAGCTTTCATAGCAAAAGGATTTGAGTACAGGAGCAGGGAGGTTCTACTGCAGTTGTACAGGGACATGGTGAGACCACACCTGGAGTATTGCGTACAGTTTTGGTCTCCTAATCTGAGGAAGGACATTCTTACCGTAGAGGGAGTACAGAGAAGGTTCACCAGACTGATTCCTGGGATGTCAGGACTTTCATATGATGAAAGACTGGATAGACTCGGCTTGTACTCGCTAGAATTTAGAAGATTGAGGGGGGATCTTATAGAAACGTACAAAATTTTTAAGGGGTTGGACAGACTAGATGCAGGAATATTGTTCCTGATGTTGGGGAAGTCCAGAACAAGGGGTCACAGTTTAAGGATAAGGGGGAAGTCTTTTAGGACTGAGATGAGAAAAACATTTTTCACACAGAGAGTGGTGAATCTGTGGAATTCTCTGCCACAGAAGGTAGTTGAGGCCAGTTCATTGGCTATATTTAAGAGGGAGTTAGATGTTGCCCTTGTGGCTAAAGGGATCAGGGGGTATGGAGAGAAGGCAGGTACAGGATACTGAGTTGGATGATCAGCCATGATCATATTGAATGGCGGTGCAGGCTCGAAGGGCCGAATGGCCTACTCTTGCACCTATTTTCTATGTTTCTATGTCTATGTTTCTATGTGAACCAACGAAATACCAGATCAAAGGGAGGCTACAGAATTTTTTTTAGCAACTACTCGTGGATAAAAACTGTTTTTAAGGGAGTGGAGACACTAAAGCGATTTGGGTGTAGATATCTGAGAGGGGGATGATTAGTTGTAGACACCAGCATTTCTAGTGGGGTAAAAAATGGGGAAGAGGAGGCCATGTAAAAAAAAATGCAACCAGGAATCATAAGAACACAGTGGGTCAGATGAATCTATAATGACAGATGAGGGTAAAGTCACAAGTGGATTTAAACATTGTAAAGCACAGCAACTTCAAATTAAGAGTCATTTAATGATCAATTAAATGATCAATTTAACGACCAGTAATAGTGATGATAGTAAGGGCAATAAAAGGGAAGGAAATGTTGGAAATACAGGAGGTCAGCCGGATAGGTGGGAAGTAAAATAGTCGACCTTTCAGGTTGAAGGCTCTTTGTCAGGTCCCTTGAACTGAAACATTAGCTCTGTTTCTCTTCCCACAGGTGCAGCATTATCTGCTGAGTTTTTCTGGCTTGAGCTATTTTTATTTCCGATTTCCAGCATCTACTGCTAGATTTTCTATTTTGGTCTTTCAAATATCATGGAAAGTTGCAATAATGAGCACAGTTTTCGATGAGCTATTGTTGAAGGAGTGGGAGGACAGGAGGCCAGGTGGTACAGCCTAGAAGAAATAAACCTCTCCTGGGTCCGCCAGCTGCGACCAGGCATGCATCTCCACCCGCCGATTATGCTCCAGTGCCTCTCGCTGGCCCTGCCCGTCCAGTGTTGTCTACTGCATCCTCACCTGTAGTCTCAGTGCGGTCCGGGGCAATCTCTCCCCCGCCATGGCTTCAGCCTCCCATGTTGTAGTTCCGGCATGTCCGCCCCCTCCCACATGGGGTACCTCTCAGGTAGTGGTTCCAGCAGGACTCCAGGACTCCAGATCACGTAGAGGGGTTATCTAACGTCAACTTCAGCAGCAGTGGGCCCAGGCCCCTCGCCCCTTCCTCCGACGTCACTTCTAATACTGACTCCATTATGAAAAGCGCGAGGGGGAATTCAGCTGTAACTTAGTCTTTCCCTGGAGCTAAAGTCTTGGTGGTCTTAGCGCAGATTCTGAGCCTTCTTGATAAATATACAGACATTATGGATATACCGAATGGCCTACTCCTGCACCTAATTTCTATGTTTCTATGTTTCTATTAAAAATGTCATTATCCATGCGGGCACAAATGACACATCCCAGGAACAATCCGAACAGCTGAGACACAATTTTGTCTCCATTTTAAACTCGTTGAAGGACACGGAGAAATGTATTTTTGTCTCAGGACCAATTCCGACTTTTAATTGTGGAAGTTGTTGCTTTAGCAAGATTTTACATTTCCACACATGGTTGCAGTCATTTTGCAGCTCAAAGAACTTTCATTTTGTTGACAATTTTAATCTTTTCTGGGGAAATCCAGCGCTTTTAATTTAATCTCATCTCATTTATTTATTTATCCATTTATTTATTTATTTATCTATTTATTCATTCATTTATTTATTTATTTATTTATTTACTTACTTATTTATCTGTTTATTTATTTATTTATTGCGTCTATTTTCTATGTTTCTTATGAAAGATGGCATTAACCCCAACAGCCTTGGCTCACGAAAGCCTTCTAATAATCTATTACACGCAGTGCACTTGACTGACTAATTAATTTGTCCCCACATGCTGGCCATGATCTGGACATACCTACGGCCATGATCCATAGCCCACAAACACTCTCTCCCCTTCTCTCTGTCCAGTACGCTCATGTTTCAGATAAAAACTGTAGTTCTTCCTCAAGTTTACATAGGCTTCCTGGACAACCACTAACAATCCCCGTGAGGATTACATCGAGATCCATTTTAAATAGATCTCTGCACACTGCGGATAGATTCAATCTAGTGCCAGTAAAAAAAATCAACTACAAGAACTTCTTCCCCGCAATCTGAAATCACATCCATGAAATAGTATAAAATGGGTCTGCTCAATGTTAGATCATTAACCAACGAGACTTTTATCATCAACTAGACCAAGTGGGACCCGTTGGGTCCCTATCACACGGGAGGGCTGGTCCCCGAATGCAATATTCCACCACTCACTCATAGCCCCAACTGCGCATGCGCGGCTGATGGGTTCCCGTTGTGACGAGAGTCAAGGCAACCCTCCCCAAGTGCACCTCGCCATCCCTCTTCCTACCTCTATCCTCCTCCATTGCCCCTCATCCCCAGCACTTTCCCTCTCCTCTCTCCTTTTCTTTCCCCTCTCGTCCTTCCCTCCCCTCCCCCACTAACTCCCTCACCTCTCCTTCCCTCTCCTTTCCCCTACCCTCAGTCACTCCCTCCCTCCATAACCCCTCTCTCCTCCCTACACCCCTTGATGTCATTGTGAGGTGGGAGCTGCTGTGTTTTTGAAAACTGAGTTTTTAAAAATGTAAACGAGATCCCATTGTGATGTAATAGTGGGGTAGTGATGGGCAGTTTATGTAAATAAGATCCCATTGTGATGTAATAGTGGGGTGGTGATGGGCAGTTTATGTAAATAAGATGCCATTGTGATGTCATACACTGCTAATGGCCAGTGCAAATGGAAGAGATTTTTGTCAAAGTGTTTTTTGTAAAGTTTAAATTGTGAATAACTTGTAAAATATACCATGAATTTATCATGTACCGTTTTGGGATCATGTAGTTCCAGGATCAGACTCACAGACACACAGATAGACTCACGGACAAACAGCCAATTCACAGACATACTAACAAACAAGATGAGAGTTTTAGTAATATATACTAGACTAAGTGGGACCCATGAGTCCCTGTCACACGGGAGGCCTGGTCCCCCAACGCAACCCGTTCCACCAACGCAATATTCCACCACTCACCCATAGCCCCCAACTGCGCAGGCACGGCTGATGTTGTAACGCCAGAGATCCCCGTTGTGACGCGAGTCACGGCAACCATCCCCAAGTGCGCCCCACCATCCCTCTTCCTACCCCTATCCTCCCCCATTCCCCTTATCCCCATGTAAAAGGCTCTTTTTAGATCCAGCAGCAGAACTCAAATGTTCTGAGCTTGTAAGTACATGCGCTTCTCTCACCCAGGGAGATTCTGTTGACGAAATGATAAAAGCTTTTAACAGTAACCTAGCTAAGACACTTGATAAAGTTGCACCTCTCAAGATTGAAAGGCAAGTAAGGATTAAAATATTTCCATTGTTAAATAACTCTGTTGATACGTTTAAAAAATCATGTAGAGTAGCTGAAAGAAAGTGGAGAAAAACAGGACTAGAAGTACATCTTGGCATCTATAAAGATACCATTGCTACTTATAATAATGCTGTAAGACCTGCAAGGAAGACCCAATGTTCTCAAATGATTGCAGAAAGTGGTGGAAATAGTAAGATTTTGTTGTCCACCATTGACAGACTATTAAACTCTCCTTCAACCCCTGATTTTTTAAGCCAAGCTTCTGCTGAAAAATGTGAGCTGTTTGCCGATTATTTTAAAGATAAGGTTCAGACTATCAGAGCTGGTATCCCTTTAGATCCAATTGCTGCTACTGTCCTCTGCTGCTGACCTAGTAAGGCGCAGGCAAAAATAAGCAGTTTTATAAGTATTTCTACCTCAGAACTTTGTAAAATTGTGGATGAGAGCAAATCCATTAC
Source organism: Leucoraja erinaceus (assembly GCF_028641065.1). NCBI lineage: Eukaryota > Metazoa > Chordata > Chondrichthyes > Rajiformes > Rajidae > Leucoraja > Leucoraja erinaceus. The sequence continues at coordinate 98,026,591 of NC_073380.1, read as the reverse complement.
ATGTCATTTTTGACGTGGTTCCTGCAAAGTTTTTAGAAACATAGAAATTAGGTGCAGGAGTATGCCATTCGGCCCTTCGAGCTTGCACAGCCATTCAATATGATCATGGCTGATTGTCCAACTCAGTATCCTGTACCTGCCTTCTCTCCATACCCCCTGATCCCTTTAGCCACAAGGGCCACATCTAACCCTCTTAAATATAGCCAATGAACTGGCCTCAACTACATTCTGTGACAGAGAATTCCAGAGATTCACCACTCTCTGTGTGAAAAATGTTTTTCTCATCTCAGTCCTAAAAGATTTCCCCTTTATCCTTAAACTGTGACCCCTTGTTCTGGACTTCCCCAACATCGGGAACAATCTTCCTGCATCTAGCCTGTCCAACCCCTTAAGAATTTTGTAAGTTTCTATAAGATCCCCCCTCAATCTTCTACATTCTAGCGAGTACAAGCCGAGTCTATCCAGTCTTTCTTCATATGAAAGTCCTGACATCCCAGGAATCAGTCTGGTGAACCTTCTCTGTACTCCCTCTATGGCAAGAATGTCTTTCCTCAGATTAGGGTAGATCAAAACTGCCCTTTATCCGCAAGGTACTGGAATGTTATTGTAAATGTCATTCAACCAAATACAACACTTTCTGAATCAAAATGACATTTTAGAGAAATTTCCATCTGGTTTCAGAGCAAATTACAGCACTGAGACTGCCCTGATAATAATAGTCAGTGACCTTCGAGTTAGTACTGACAAAGACAAAGTCTCAGCGCTGATCCTCTTAGACCTCACAGCGGCTTTTGATACCATAGATCACAGTATTCTTATAGATCGCCTATGAAACTGGGTCGGCCTGTCAGATCAGGTACTAAGTTTGTTCCAATTATATATAAGTGGAAGGAAGTGCTTTGATAGCCTTGGGGGCCATGTGTCTAAGCTGCATGATATACCCTTTGGTGTAGCCTTGGTCCGTTACTCTTTTCCTTGTATATGCTGCCGCTAGGAGGAGTTATCAGACAGCATCATGTAAATGATGCTGATGGCACAGTTATACCTCTCTGTTGAACCCACTGATGTAAACGCCTTAAGTTCTTTGACCTCCTGCCTATTTTCCATTTTAAAAAATGATGAATGCTAACTTTCTTAAACTCAACGATGACAAGACAGAAATTGTTATTACTTGGATCAAAATCCAAGAGAGAGATGTTACTCGGTAAACTGGGAAATTTGACTGCCTAAGTCAAACAAGAAGTCACAAGCCTGGGGGTAAAAATCGACAATGATCTTAATTTTAAATCTCATATAAATAAGGTAACAAAGTGTGCTTTCTATCACTCAGAAATATTGCTAAACTACGGCCTTTCTTAACTCAATAAGACTGTAAAAAACTCATACATGCTTTCATATCAAGCAGACTTGATTACTGTAATGCCTTATTTACCTTCAAAATCCACTTACAAGATACAGCTCATTCAAAATGCAGTAGCCTGGCTTGTAGTAAACACCAAGAAAAGGGAACATATCACCCCAGTATTATTCTCCCTTCATTGGCTCCCTGTGAGATCCAGGATAGACTATAAAGTGGTCTATAAAGCCCTAAATGGCTTAGCTCCTTCCCTATGCTCCTACTGGAGCGCTCAGGTCTTCTAATGCCAGCCTGTTATACCCATGTCCCACGTAGGAACCCTGAACGGAAACTTCTGGAGACTTTGTGCCCCACCTAAGGTTTCCGTGCGGTTCCTGGAGGTTGCAGGTGGTTGCCGGAGGTTGCAGGTAGTGGAAGCAGGTAGAGAGACTGACAAAAACCTCCAGGAACCGCACCAAAACCTTGGGTGGGGCGCAAAGTCTCCAGAGGTTTCCATTCAGGTTTCCTAAGTGGGACAGGGGCATTACTGTCTAGGTCCTTACTGTTTTAAATTGTATTTTTGTTTAGACCTGTGTTCTTTGTGGAAAGTACTGGGTTGCATCCAATTGTATGAAAAGTGCTATACAAATAAAGTTGTTATATTATTATAAGTAACAAAGTTATGTGTAAGGGAGTGACTGCGAGCAACCCTGTGCCTGAAAGTATGTGAAGCCGAAGGTGAAATTAACAATGGGTAAGACACACTCAGGCATCATGTCTTGCTAAATTACTTGGAACTATTCCCAATGCTACACAGAGAATTATAATAAACATGAGTACAATTAACATGTTTCTTGTCACTTTTGCAGTGCAGAAGTTTTTCATCGTCTATATTTTGTTAGAATGTGTGTGAGTCATCCACAGCTGAGCTGTAACAAATATTTCTGCCTATTCAACATATTTCAATTGCATTTCTATTTTAGAAGAACTGGTGGTGTCCCATGAACACCTAGCTCTAAAGGTGTTAAATCAGTGGTCAACGATCCCTGGGACTGGATATAGACTGGTTCCTGAACACATTGAGTCAAGGCCCCTCTACCACAAAGACAGGCCAGGCATTGAACAGGTGACGTAAACATGTGCAGTGTCCTTGGTCGCTAATACTTGGCTGCATTTCAACCATTTCGTATTTTATAACCTTTCCGTGTAACTCCATCAGGTAATATCATGATACGTTCAATCATGGTTGTGACCTATCTGACTAGAACACAAATAGAAGTGGCTCTAAGTATTTTATAGGACTGAAATAGACCAAAAATAGAAGTGGCTCTAGGTATTTTGATGAAATGCAGTAAGATTCAAGATTCAAGATTCAATTTATTTGTCATTTGGACCCCTTGAGGTCCAAACGAAATGATGTTTCTGCAGCCATACATTACAAACAAATAGACCCAAGACACAACGTAATTTACATAAACATCCATCACATCGCTGTGATGGAAGGCCAAAAAAACGTATCTCTCTACTGCACTCTCCCCCCCCCCGATGTCAGAGTCAAAGTCAAAGCCCCCGGCTGGCGATGGCGATTGTCCCGCGGCCATTAAAGCCACGCCGGGTGGTGCAAGGTCGCACACCGGGTTTTGACGTTGGAGCCCCCGGCGTGCGCTCGCAGAGTCCCGCAGCCATTCCAAGCCGCGGGGGGCGGTGCTGTTAGGCCCCGCTCCAGGAGCTCTTCAACCCCGCAACTCGGGCGGGAGAAGTCGCGTTGCGGGAGCCCTGAAAAGCGGTCTTCCTCCAGTGACCCGCGGGCTCCCGGTGCCGTCGTCCGCCAGACCCGCAGTTGCAGCCTCCGAATCTCCGGAGGTCGGGCCGCAGCAGCAGCAGCGCTCCACCACCGCTCCGCCCGCTCCGGACTCGGCCAGCTTCGCGACGGTGAGGTGAGTCGTCGGCACCAGAGCCCTCGGTCTTCTCCTGTTGGAGGCCGCTCCTCGTTGCAGCACCAACGACAACGGAGACCCGACAAAGAAAAGGTTGGGTCTCCCGTGCAGGGAGAGATTGAAAGTTACCCCCTCCCTCCCACCCCACGCCCCCCCCCCCCACACACACACACCCCAACAAAAAAAAACTACAATAAAAACATAGACAAAAAATAATAAAAAACGCAGACGGGCTGCAGAGGCCGCTGCTGACGAGAGTCGCGCCGCCTACCAGTAGATAGCTTTGCAGTGCCTAGCGTCAAAGTCACACAACACTGAAATGGGCCCTATGGCCCACTGAATCCATGCTAACCCTATATCAATCCCATTTTTATTTCCTCTACATTCTAATCAATCCCAACCGATTCCACCAATCGCCAATGTACAATACTGGAACACAAGCTTGGATTATGTATAATTTGCTGCTAGAGCTGGAACCCTCTAATTTAGTTCTACTAATGAGTCAACCTGAGGCATGAGGTTGAGGGCAGATGTTTCAAACCACATTGATGCCACTCCCCCTTTCTCTGAAAGATTTACACAGATTGAATGGAAATGTAGGTATCCAAGAATATGGCAATCATAGAAACATAGAAAATAGGTGCAGGAGTAGGCCATTCGGCCCTTCGAGCCTGCACCGCCATTCAATATGATCATGGCTGATCATCCAACTCAGTATCCCGTACCTGCCTTCTTAAGGATAAGGGGGAAATCCTTTAAAACCGAGATGAGAATGCACAGAGAGTGGTGAATCTCTGGAACTCTCTGCCACAGAGGGTAGTTGAGGCCAGTTCATTGGCTATATTTAAGAGGGAGTTAAATGTGGCCCTTGTGGCTAAAGAGATCAGGGGGTATGGAGAGAAGGCAGGGACGGGATACTGAGTTGGATGATCAGCCATGATCATATTGAATGGCGGTGCAGGCTCGAAGGGCCGAATGGCCTACTCCTGCACCTAATTTCTATGTTTCTATGTTTCTATGTTTCTCTCCATACCCCCTGATCCCTTTAGCCACAAGGGCCACATCTAACTCCCTCTTAAATATAGCCAATGAACTGGCCTCAACTACCTTCTGTGACAGAGAATTCCAGAGGTTCACCATTCTCTGTGTGAAAAATGTTTTTCTCATCTCGGTCCTAAAAGATTTCCCCTTTATCCTTAAACTGTGACCCCTTGTTCTGGACTTCCCCAACATCGGGAACAATCTTCCTGCATCTAGCAGGAAGATCCAGGGCTTTGATGGCACAGTGGTGTAGCCAGTACAGCCGTTGTAGGGTGCTGTCTGCATGGATTTTACACCTTGTACGTGATTGCGTTCCCTCCCACACCCCAGAGATGGGCTGGTAGGTTCATTGGTAGCTGTAAATTGGCTCTTGTATGTACGTGACTACTTCAATGTCAATATATTTCTGCTCTTAATATCCATCCAGGGCCGTGTTCAGATGTGGGTGGACATGTTCCCACTGGATATACCTCCTCCTGGGCCACCTGTTGACATCTCCCCTCGCAAGCCCAAAGGGTAAGAGAATATTTCTCACAGGTTTTCCAGGAGAACTATATCATTCTAGAAGTACACAGCGCAGCTGGTGTGGTGTCATTTATTCTTTTAAAAAATTGAATATAATTTCTGCTACGATCGAATCCTTAATATAATTCCCTCCCTAATGTGTGTTGTTGACATCCGGTGGCAATGTTCTCTTATGGATTAGATCCTGGACATCAGGCAAGAAACACTGCATTGACCCCAAAGGCCTGCCAAGCAGTCACCTGTGATCAATGCCTCTCCATTCTCACATACATCCCCATGTTCTCCACTTCATCATGTTCTTTTGCTGCTTTATCTAATCTGGTTGTGAGCAATTCTGTTTTTTTTTTCTCTCTAGCCTAACCCACTTTTTCTCCAACTCATTACCAAGATTTCTCCTTTTGCTTTTGCAAAGTTGCCCGTCTTCTGCATTGTTCAATTCAACTTAAAACTAACATCCAATAATAAATCTAAACCTAATGACTTTTAAATGATTTTGTGTGTGTGTGTGTGTGCATTGTTTCTGTTCAACTTGAGACCAAAATCCACATCATTGTCTAATCACGCCCCATTTACAATGTCATTGGGATACTCATTCTTGACTTCCTTTCTGTCCATGGTTTAGTTTTTAACAAATAGACAATATACAATAGGTGAAGGAGTAGGCCTATCAGGCCCTTCGAGCCAGCACCGCCATTCAATGTGATCATGGCTGATCATCCCCAATCAGTACCCCGTTCCTGCGTTCTCCCCATAACACTGCCCAGTCCATCATCGGCTCTGAACTCCCTTCCATCGAGGGGATCTATCGCAGTCGCTGCCTCAAAAAGGCTGGCAGTATCATCAAGGACCCACACCATCCTGGCCACACACTCATCTCCCTGCTACCTTCAGGTAGAAGGTACAGGAGCCTGAAGACTGCAACGACCAGATTCAGGAATAGCTACTTCCCCACAGCCATCAGGCTATTAAACTTGGCTCGGATAAAACTCTGTACATTAATAGCCCATTATCTGTTACTTTATCAGTTTATTTATTCATGTGAGTATATTTTTATATCATGGTATAAGGACACACTGATCTGTTTTTGTAGTCAATGCCTACTATGTTCTATTGTGCTGAAACTAAGCAAGGATTTCATTGTCCTATCAGGGACACATGACAATAAACTCACTTGAACTTGCCTAACCATCTGTCCCTTCACCTGCTTTCAGTGATATGAGCGATGGTATACTTTTCATTGAATGTGGTTCCTCAGCCACCTTATCTCCACATCCTAAAAAATCCCCCTGAACACATAGCCCCTTATCACTCCTCACTTCCAATATCCCTCTGTCGATTGACTTAGCCTGCTTATTGATCTTATTTATATGTCTTTTATTTGTCTTCCTCCATGCTGTCCATTAGTCATCTACACTAATGAGATCCTGTTTTCAGTTGTTGTGCAATTTGTTTGGTTTACCACAAAGTGCCTGAAAAAAAAAATCAGATTGTCTCCAATTTGGTGTCTACACAAAATGTCTTATCTTGAATGAAGCTGAGGTTGACTCTGATAAGGTGCTGCATGTGATTACAGGTATGAACTCAGAATCATTATTTGGAATACTGAGGATGTTGTATTAGAAGATGAGAATTTTATTACTGGTCAAAAATCAAGTGATATCTATATCAAAGGGTAAGAATTTCACGTGATTGACGTTCATTTATTGCAATGGAAGAATGGCTTTATGAAAACTGAGATTTAGCTATATTTATTATTTCATCAAGACTCTGTAAAATGGAACAAACCTAATTATTGAGTTGGTTTTCATACCATATCTAGAGCTTGCTCTTTACGACATGAAAGGTTAATGCTGACAGTTCTATTAACTTTCTGTTTTCATAATAAAACCTGCCGACATTAATAAACCTCATTAGTAAATTATTGCACCATCACATAGTCCTGCTTTAGTAAAAGACCATTTATCTTGCACATTAATAGTTGGGTGTTGGGTGTTCAACAAAGTGTGCTCTTGCGTGTATATCTGAAGTGTGTACAGTTTGTTTAAGGTCATTTTAGCGTGGTGCCGCTACGTTCCATCTCAAAGTTTTAAGCAATGACTAATTGAATTGGACCTTTCTGTACCAGAGTATTACACGAGAATCTGAGCATTGCACAAGTATATGAATACTCTCAGTACCTGAATACTGCATCTTGTTTTTCTGAGGTTATGCCTGAATTAATTAGATTTGGACTTATCTCTTCAACCTTCTCTCTCATGTATGTAGTTGTAAATGCTCTATGCCTGCAGAAAGTGTCTTGACCAGAAACATCACCTATTAATGTACTCCAGAGATGCCGTCTGACCTGCTGAGTTACTCCTGCACTTTGTGTCCTTTTATGCTTTAAAGAATATTTGGGGGAGAGCTGCCACTTAGCTCAATGCCCACATCTCTGTGGGGGTTTCAATGTCCAGCCCTGCAGTGGGTTTAAACCAGGTGCAGCATCTTCCACTCTGACTCCCCTGCTGCTGGTTATCATGTACTGCACAGGTATATAGCCTGCGAAGTCAAGGGGACACAGTAAACAGGGCACAGATCCCAGAGTTCAGGTTCGATACCTGCTCGCTGAGCCTTCATCCAGTATTGGCAAACAAAACTGCCCACAACATACAGTTTTCCCGATGGGTGCTTGTGAACTCCTTAAAATGAATGGGAAAAAATTATCCAGCGAGATATTACACTGAGATTTTAGGTTTTGGTGAAGAGCTATTTATTCGATCTGATTGGATAGCATGCAAAACAAAGCCTTTCCTTACACTCGGTATACGTGACAATAATAAACACGAATTTAAACCTAATTATTCTTGAGATATGTGTAGGAAGGAACTGCAGATGCTGGTTTACACCAAAGGTAGACACACAATGCTGGAGTAACTCAGCGGGTCAGGCAGCATCTCTGGAGAGATGGAATGGGTGACATTTCGGGTTAGACGTCTGAAGAAGGGTCAGTCCTGTTTTCCAGAGATGCTGCTTGACCCAATTGAGTTAGATAGAAAATCGGTGCAGGAGGCCATTCGGCCCTTCGAGCCAGCACGGCCATTCATTGTGATCATGGCTGATCGTCCCAAATCAATAACCCGTGCCTGCCTTCTCCCCATATCCCTTGATTCCACTAGCCCCTAGAGCTCTATCTAACTCAGCATTTGTTAATCCAGCATTTTGTGTCTACCTTTGGTAGATTCTTAAAAGATTTTGTGTGTGTGTGTGCGCGCAGGCGTATATATATATGTGATGAAACAATTTTTTAAATGATTGTAATTTAGCAATGTTTTTTTTAACATGTCTCGTATGATTTGAATGTTATATGTACAGTTGTCAAGAATACATTAACATGAAAGAAGTATTAATATTAGGTCTGATTTATGAACGATAAGCAGGAGGCAAGAAACTGCCCAAGGCATGTTGCTTTCCCAGTGGGTTCATTAGTGTTTCCTTGTCTTAAGACTCCCACACAGATTTCAATAAATTCTGTTGCCAGAGGCTGGCAGACACTTAGTAGCTGACACTTAGTACTGGACTCTTTCACAAGGGGCACCAGCTGATACGAGGCACAGAGAGCATCAGTGGACCATGTTTAGATGGACCAGCATCCCATTCATGCATGCAGACCAAGTGAAAATCTATCCCATGATTTCTGCCCAGGTCACCTCTTACCCATATTCCTGAGTTTCTGACAAATCTTTTCATATTTCTCTTGCAAATTAGCAAATAAGTCAAAACAGTGATTTGCTTGGGTACAAAATCAAATCATAGCCTGCCCATGAACCATACAAGCTGAGCTCAGAACCGATTTATAGTTTCAGACCTGCTGCAAGCAACGTGCTGTGAATGTAACCACCTTCAAGTTGCTTCATTCAGTCCAGGTGAAGGCTCATGACCTGAAACACAACTATCCATTCCGCTCAACACATGTTGACTTCCTCCAGTTTTTTTTGTTTCAGGTTCCCAGTAAGTGGCATTCAATTTCAAGCCTCCAGCATTGCTAACTCCACCAGGCATTGGTCTGTGTCCAAATTTATAAACTCCAAGTGAAAATCCACATGAGAGTTTCTTTCTTTTCCTGCTCATCTTTAACCAGCTTCCTGAGCCATGGACTCCCTTGGTCATGAGTTACTTCACTTCAGATCTCATTGTTCCTTTCAGCCGAGACCTGTCACCATGAGAGAAACACCCTACTGTGCCTTCAGTGCCTGCAGGATGACAGAGTACCCAGTGCTAAACTGTAAAGTGAAGAAGACTTACCACAATTCTGCAAAGCATTGTCAGAACACATTCAAGAGTACAGTGAATAATTTTGGTCCTCCTATTTAAGGAGTGATTGGAGACAGTTCAGAGATAATTCTAGGTATGGAAGGATTGTCCTACTAGGAAAAGTTAAACAGGTCGAGACTAGACTCATTGAGGTTCCAAAGAATGAGAGGCTATCTTATTGCAATAGAAGATCAAGTTCAAGTTCAAGTTCAAGTGAGTTTATTGGCACGTGTTCTTGGGGGGAAAGGGACTAGAATAGGTTCATGCTTGCAAAATTCACTGTCAAACCAGCAGACTTTCCAGACTGTTCAAGAAGGAACTGCAGATGCTGGAAGATCGAAGGTACACAAAAATGCTGGAGAAACTCAGCGGGTGCAGCAGCATCTATGGAGTGAAGGAAATAGGCAACGTTTCGGGCCGAAACCCTTCTTCAGACTGATGGGGGGGGGGGGGGGGGGGGTGAAGGAAGGGAAAAAGGGAGGAGGAGGAGCCCAAGGGCGGGGGGATGGGAGGAGACAGCTTGAGGGTTAAGGTAGGGGAGGATACAGCAAGGGCTAGCAAAACTGGGAGAATTCAACATTCATGCCATCAGGACGCAAGCAACCCAGGCAGAATATGAGGTGCTGTTCCTCCAATTTCCGGTGTTGCTCACTCTGGCAATGGAGGAGACCCAGGACAGAGAGGTCGGATTGGGAATGGGAGGGGGAGTTCCAGACTGTTCGATGTTTTATCATTACTTTGATACTTAATAAAGTCTAATCTAATCTAATCTAATTCACTTTTTAAAAGTATGTATCGCAGTAATATTTTAAGGTAAGTTTCAAGATGACTGGTGACTGGAAGGGAGTGCAGGCACTGGGGCCCCTGTGAGTGGAAGAATGTAGTAAACCTCACCCGATAAGCCAGACGCCAGACAAATGGGATCTTTGAACGGTCAAAGAATGGAATCAGGATTTTATTGTATTGGATTTGAGACAAGGCGCAAACGCCCTGTTTACTTTCTCAGTGTGAGTAGGTCACCTGTACCAAATATATGAGACTTTCACTTTCATCCACAGTTGGCTGAAAGGAAAAGAAGAAGATAAGCAAGAAACAGATGTGCATTACAACTCATTGACTGGGGAGGGAAATTTCAATTGGCGTTTTATCTTTCCCTTTGACTACCTACCTGCGGAGAAACTGATGGTTACAAGCAAGAGGCATTCCAATTTCTCTTTGCACAAGACAGAACGCAAACTTCCTGCAATCCTTGTACTTCAGGTCTGGGATTTTGAGAGGCTTTCTTCAAATGACTTTCTAGGTATGTCGGAGGTTTGTAATGTTACCTATTGTTCCTTCACAAGGTTTAAGAAAACATTTGGAATTCACTTTGTGGAAACTGTCTTTTATTGGAGACCCAATTCAAATTAATGGACATAAAAATAAGTGTTTAAATGTTCCACTTTTGAAGAGTTTTAAGCAGCTTCTGTAGATTTGAACCTGTCACCCAGGTTTCTTCCAGATATGAGCTACTTTTATGCAATATTGTCAGTTTGAAAATTCACTTGGATTTTGAGTAGAGGTTGATGATGAATGATTCCCCAAATGTCCAAACAATGTACCTCTGCCTGTGAAAATGTTTTCAATTGGAAAGAAGTCCAGATCTGAGGCCACACATTACAATGATCATTAGGAAGCAGCCCAGTAACCCAGAAGTGGTGATTTAAAAAACTGACCATGCATTTTATGATTAAATGTAATATATTTTGCAATTTGTGAATTGGAAAACAACAAATTAACCTGAAACCTGATATTTTGTCATGATAATTTAGCCACTTTAATTTTCTTTTGGGGAAGCGGCCTATTAAATTTTAGGTGTGAATCCAGACAGGTTTTGGTATTGTGTGTTCCTGAACATTATTTGTGGCACGTAATTCATTATAACAAAACATAGCCTTCTAAATCAAAGACATGTACCCCAAAGATTCAATTCCATTATAGATAAAATACTTTGAATTTCACTGACTGCTATATAAATGATATTATATTGTGTCTGAAAGTGCTACATAAATTTAATTATGACATAACATGGAATGAAATGGAATGCTATTTATTGTCATTCAAACCTGGGTTTGAACGAAATTTCATTTCTACACTTTTTTTACATTACAAAGAAAACCCAAGACCCACACTTAACACAGTTTACATAAACATCCACCACAGTGAGTCTCCAACATCTCCTCACTGCGATGGAGTGTGATAGAGTATCACACTCTATATAACTATAGAACTGAATTTTGTATAATGCAAGGACACTAGCAGATGTTTTAAATCATTAGGCACCATTTACTTGGAGAAGAACTAATTCCTTCCAAACATTCTAAATATAATTGTTTCCACAAGAATATTAAAAACCTGCAGAAGCCGCATTCTAGTTCCTTGAGCATGTTTAACCAATCAATAATTGATTTAATACCTCAAATCATTTTTCATGTTGAAGCCTAATTTCCCATAGTTTCCTTGACGTTAAACGTATCTTTTCATCTTGGATTTTGACACGCTCATCATCAGACAACCTACAGCCTATTGTAGATATTCAAAGGTTTGCGGAAAATAATGTAATAGCCATGGGGAGGGGATAGAGGCAGCACCTACCCAGGTTGTAGAGCAGCAACCTCCCCACCAGGCGCTGGGTCCGAGCGAGGCTGCGGGCAGCCTGTCTCCACAGACGGCCTCCATAATGGCCACTCGGGCCGCCTTCTATTGGCGCTGTCTGCGCCCTCACCCGCGCGGCGATAACGATCTCCTAGAACATGGAGCCCAGCGGAGCGAGCAGCATGGCCTGAGCAGCAGTTTAAAAACGCTAAGTGTTAAATTTAAAGAAGTGAAAGTCAAGAAGTACAGAAGACATAACAGGGATGACGTCACTCGCAGCGAGAGCAGAGGCAGGCAGTCAGATCCACTGTGACATCATCAGCGAGACCATCTCGTTTCTTTTCTAAGTTATTTGAGATTTGTGAACATTCTCATGAATAACTCGAGAAATAATGCGTGAAAATTTCAGATAAGGCGATTTTTTACATCAGGGTGTAAATCTCTATCGGAATATGTAAAGATTTCACCGTTAGCGCGTAGTGTTTTCGAGGAGATGTGAAACACACACGAACGTCACACACACACACACACACACACACAAATACACACACATCCAAGATCAGAGTTTTATAAGTATAGAGATAAGATTGCTTGTTTTCCACTTTTGTTGGGATAATTCCTGACCCAGTTACTCTATTGGTGGAAAAGCTGGATATCTGCCAGGATCTAAAGCAAAGGGGTGCTTGGAGAGTAGGACTGACTTCTTGCATTGTGCATCAGCCAAAGAAGTTCCCGATGTTGGGGAAATCCAGGACAAGGGGTCACAGCTTAAGGATAAGGGGGGAAATCCTTTAAAACCGAGATGAGAAAAACTTTTTTCACACAGAGAGTGGTGAATCTCTGGAACTCTCTGCCACAGAGGATAGTTGAGGCCAGTTCATTGGCTATATTTAAGAGGGAGTTAGATGTGGCCCTTGTGGCTAAGGGGATCAGAGGGTATGGAGAGAAGGCAGGTACGGGATACTGAGTTGGATGATCAGACATCATCATATTGAATGGCGGTGCAGGCTCGAAGGGCCGAATGGCCTACTCCGGCACCTAATTTCTATGTTTCTATGTTTCTAAGTTATTTAATATAAATAGTTTTTTGTGTGCATTTATATTTCCCTCACCTTTTTGTAGGATCCGTGGAGCTCGATCTCAATGAATTTCCTTGTGGTGCAAAATCTGCAAAGAAATGTGGCTTGCACATGATTGAAGAGGGTGCTCAGATTAAACTTATCTCAATATTTCAGCAGAAGCGTCTTCGAGCTTGGTGGCCTTTAGAGAAATCAGGAGAACTCACTGTAAGTACTCGACATTCTCTACATAATGAAGGTGCTGAAGTTCTACTTACAAAGAAATAGAGAACGAGGGCTGAGAAATAACAACCAGTTGGCAACATTCCTTTCCCTCATTATAGGCAGAGAAAGCCTATGATTTGGCCAAATAATAATACTGAATATAATAGTCAGATACCTTAAAAGTAAGGGAGCAAATGCCAAGTAATTCAGGAATATCAAGTCAAGCAGCAGAGAATATTATGGCACAGTAGGACATTTGGCCCATTGAGCTTTGACAAGTCTATCCAATTAGTCTCACTCCCTTGCCACGACACCTCAAACATTTCTCTTTCAAACATTTCTCCAATTCCCTTTTGAAAATGATACTCAGTTTCCATCATGCAAAGCATTTCAGATCATGACAACTGTGGTGTTAAAAAAATATGTATATATTTTTCTCCATTTAAAAAAATTCTTGTGCATTGACTACCAGTTAGAACCCCAGTGTGTTTGTACCATCCTGATAATTCTCTGCACCTTTTTTATAGTCCAGTTACGCTGGTAAAGCATTGTGTAAAATGAGCTGTGAGATAAAACAATGTGACAGGAATAAATGAGCAGCCAAAAACAATGTAAATTCAGTTATTTACGTTAAGAAAATCTTCGTAAGCTCTTTCCTGAATTATTGGGGTTTCCTTGATCATAAAACATGAAAAGTTAGATATCTTCTGAAAATCTCCCCACAACCGAACCTTAAAGACATAACCCTTGAAACAGACACCAATTCATCCACATGAAAGATGAAAGCAACTTGAATGAGATATCACAACCTTTGTTTTTAGGGAGAACCCTCAAAGCAGTACATTTTTATTTCATGACCTTTAGCCAATAATTACGCCGAGGTTGTTGTCACGGTTACCAAGAAACGGCATGGGTTTTTGATATAGGTGTGAAGACAGTTGGAGAGGAAATCATCAAACTCTCCAAGGGGAAGTCCAGAACAAGGGGTCACAGTTTAAGGATAAGGGGGAAATCTTTTAGGACTGCGACGAGAAAAACATTTTTCACACAGAGAGTGGTGAATCTCTGTAATTCTCTGCCACAGAAGGTAGTTGAGGCCAGTTCATTGGCTATATTTAAGAGGGAGTTAGATGTGGCCCTTGTGGCTAAAGGGATCAGGGGGTATGGAGAGAAGGCAGGTACAGGATACTGAGTTGGATGATCAGCCATGATCATATTGAATGGCGGTGCAGGCTTGAAGGGCCGAATGGCCTACTCCTGCACCTATTTTCTATGTTTCTATGTTTCTATGCCCCCCGAGTGTGGCCTGGTCAATATGGTTCTGCATGAAGCTTACCTTTTTATGAATTCCCTGCTTCAGATACTGTTCAAACATTGTTCAAAAAGCAAGTCATGACTATATTATCAAGATTAATTAAAAATAATAAAATCAAAACTAAAATAGGTAGACTTCTAGCTGTTTTGGCCGAACAACATTTAAACTTTAGAAGAATTAGGGGGGGACCTCATGGAGACTTACCTAATATTGAAAGGCCTGGAAAGAGTGGATGTGGAGAGGATGTTTCCACTGGTGGGAGAGTCTAGGACCAGTGGCCATTACATCACAATAAAAGGACATGCCTTTAAAAAGATGATGAGGAAAATTCCTTTAGTCCGAGGGTGCTGAACTGTGGAATTCATTGCCGCAGTCAGCTGTGCAGGCCAAATCAATGTATATTTTTAAGGCGGAGATTGACAGATTCTGGATTATTAATGAAGTTCGGGGTTATGGGGAGAATGGTGTTGAAAGGGAAAGATAGATCAGCCATGATTGAATGGCAGAGTAGACTTGATGGACCAAATGGTCTTATTATGGACATTACATTTTGTGTCTGTATTCCTTGAAATTTAGAAGAATGAGTGGGTGACCGTATTTAAAACATATAAGATCCAAAGGGGATTTGACAGGATAGATGTTACAATGTTTCTCACCAGTGGGAGGCACACGAACAAGGGGACGTGGTAACTAAACAAGGGGCCAATCAGATACAACTGAGATGAAGGAAATTGTCTTCTTTCAGAAGGTAGTAAATCTCTGGAATTCTCTGCCCTTGAGCACGATGCAGGCCAGATCATTAGATATATTTAAGATGGAGATAAATATTTGAAAGATTGAGGAGTTGAAGGTTATGGGGAATTGGAAGAGCAGAGGAGTTGCGGCCAACTTAGACCAGTCATGATCATATTGACTAGTGGGGCAGGCTTGAAGGTCCCCATAGCCTATACCTGCTCTTATGTTCTGATGTTTGTTCTGATGAAAATTAAATTTCATCATTTCAATTACTAACATTCAAATTACTAAAACTTTGTTATTATGGTGAGGATATGATTGGATCTTGAGAGGATATCTAATAGCATATTTGCACAAATGTAATTATGACCCTTCCTCGTCCTTCAATTGAATTATGTTTCTGTTATCTAATCCTGGCACAGTTTTACTCCAAAGATTAATCTGATACGTTTGATACAGTGAGTATGTAGAGAAGGAAAAGAACACTTACAATGACAGATGTAAAAGGTTAAAAGATATTACTGGGGCGCGATTGATTGAAATAAAGGACAACAGTAATGAACTCTATGACTATTAAGGGCCTGTCCCACGAGCATGCGACTCCATGCGGCAAGCGCGACCTAAGCGACTCCATGCGGCAAGCGCGACCTAACGTGGTCGCTTGAGCCGTACGGCCTCGCGGGGCCGGTCCCACTTCGATCGCCAAAGCCGTATGGAGTTGTGTGGAGCTGGTCCTGACATCGCGCGGGGCTCCGAAAAACTGACCGTGTTCAAAAATTCCGTCGTACGCACCGCGCGAACTCCCCGCGGACTTCGCTCGAACTTCATTTCACTCACTCGACCTCCGCACGGTCCCCGCGTCTAGTTTGCCGCATGCATGCAGGCACATGCTGGTGGGACCGGCCCTTTAGGTTGCGCTTGACGCATGCAGGTCACATGCTCGTGGGTCAGGCCCTTAACCCTTATAAGTCCATGGTGGAAATTGGCTGCTAAACAGCCAAGCAGTGGGATGTTGGAAATGCATCTTTGTAAAAACAAACTGTTGTAATACCACTCCTGCTCTGATCAAAGGCCAATCAAAGTGTTTTAATGTTATTATCCATGTGTGGAATCCTTGCTCATGTGTGGAATTCATAATCTGTACCCCACTAATCAGGGTAAGGTTGAAGCTGAATTCCATCTGCTCACTGCCGAAGAGTCTGAGAAGAATCCAGTTGGAAGTGGTCGTAAAGAACCTGAGCCTTTGGAGAAACCCAAGTAAGTCTGATTTCACTGCAGATCTGTGTCATGATGACTGGATTTCCTCTAATCTTATCTGTACTTCACACTTGCTTGTAACGTTCACTTCCTATTAAGATGCCGACAGGTAATTTTATGTCCTGATCTATGGGCATCCATTCAATTGAATTTGTCTCTTTCAATCATGACTTGCACTATTCATTGTGTAAGAAGGAACTGCAGATGGACACAACATGCTGGAATGACTCAGCGGGACAGGCAGCATCTATAGAGAGAAGAAATGGGTGGCGTTTCAGGTCGAGACCCTTCTTCAGATTAAGAGAAGAAGGTCTGAAGAATGGTCTTTAGTCCAAAACGTCACCCATTCCTTCTCTCCAGAGATGCTGTCTGTCCCACTGGGTTAATCCAGCATTTTGTGTCTACCTTGCGCTAATCATTGTTGATGTGATGTTCCAGAATGAATATTACATTAGCTTAGGTTTCATGTGCTTTCATAGAAAATCGTATTAACAATGAATAATATTCTTTAGGTACACAAAAATGCTGGAGAAACTCAGCGGGTGCAGCAGCATCTATGGATCGAAGGAAATAGGCAATGTTTCGGGCCGAAACCCTTGAGCATCAATAACCTTGCTGGAGATGCCATGTATTGCATGAGACATTAAGCCAAAGCCTTTCATACCCATTCATGTGGATGTAAAAATGCATGGCATTATTTCACCGAAAAGTAATGGAGCTTTTTGTGGCCAATATTTATCCATCAAGTAACATTCCCCAAGAATATTATTCAGTGGCCCCTGTCCCACTTAGGAAACCTGAACGGAAACCTCCGGAGACGTTGCCTATTTCCTTTGCTCCATAGATGCTGCTGCACCCGCTGAGTTTCTCCAGCATTTTTGTGCACCTTCGATTTTCCAGCATCTGCAGATCCTTCTTAAACAATAATATTCTTTAGTTTAGTTTAGAGATAATCACTTTGTCCCACCAAGTCCACGCCGACCAGCGATCCCCGCCCCATAACGCACACTAGGGACAATTTACAATTATACCAAGCCAATTAATCTACAAACACCTTCGGAGTGTGGGAGGAAACTGGAAATCCTGGAGAAAACCCACACAGGTCACGGGGAGAACGTACAAACTCCGTACAGCCCAACACCCGTAGTCGGGATCGAACCAGAGTCTCTGGTGCCAAAAGGCAGTAATGCCCCTGTCCCACTTAGGAAACATGAACGGAAACCTCTGGAGACTCTGGCGCCCCACCTCCCAGAGGTTGCAGGTGGTTGCCGGAGGTTGCAGGTGGTGGAAGCAGGTAGGGAGACTGACAAAGACCTCCGGGAACCGCACGGAAACTTTGAGTGGGGCGCAAAGTCTCCAGAGGTTTCCGTTCAGGTTTCCTAAGTGGGACAGGGGCATAACTCTACCGATCTGCCACCGTGCCGTACCGAATACTGGAACAAATTTGGCAAAGTCAAATAAACTCTTGGATTGGGCTAAATTAAGTGTAGTGCCATGATGTGGCTTTTACTATAACTAACCCATTGGATTTCTTAACAAATAAATATCACTGCATTTTTCTAAGTGTGTATGATATTGCAAACAGTGTGAACTTCCAAGCATTGTTGATTGTAAATTTATTTCTGTTTTGTTCTGGTTGAAAACACTATTACCTTTAAGTAAACAGGTTGCTGCTTGAAAATATGCAGACAGCAACATCTAGACTGATACTCCAGAGCAGGGGTTCCCAACCTTTTTCGTCCCGCTTGCACCCTGGCAACTTTAATAGCACATAACAATGTTACTTCACTTGTTTATGAACGACTAATGATGAACAGATACGGGTATACCAGAACCAAACACAGTCAGCCAATGAGAAAAATATGTACAAATCCGGAATCAACAAATTTACCCCCTGGGTAGGCAGAATTTACCTCCTGGGGGTAAATTTACCACAGGTTGGGATGCCCTGGTCCAGAGCGTCAATAACCTTGCTGGAGATGCCATGTATTGCAAGAGACATTAAGCCAAAGCCTTTCATACCCATTCATGTGGATGTAAAAGAGTGCATGGCGCTATTTCAACGAAAAGTAATGGAGCTTTTTTGTGGCCAATATTTATCCATCAAGCAACAGTCCCAAAACAAATGATCTGGTCATTACTATATAATGACCAGGGAGAGATTGCTCAGCATAAATTAGCTGTTGGATTGCCTGTGTTAAAATGGCAACTGCCGCTCCTTTGTCACTTTGGGACATCCTGAAAACCATATGAAATTCAAATCTTTCCACTTTCCTAATATTTGGTGATTTAATGTTACTTGTTTTATTCCTATCAGCAAATACTCTGGTAATATGCAATGGACAATAGACAATAGGCAATAGGTGCAGGAGTAGGCTATTCGGCCCTTCGAGTCAGCACCGCCATTCAATGTGATCATGGCTGATCATCTCCAATCAGTACTCCGTTCCTGCCTTCTCCCCATATCCCCTGACTCACTATTTTTGAGAGCCCTATCTAGCTCTCTCTTGAAAGCATCCAGAGAACCTGCCTCCGCCGCCCTCTGAGGCAGATAATTCCACAGACTCACCACTCTCTGTGAGAAAAGGTGTTTCCTCATCTCCGTTCTAAATGGCTTGCTCCTTATTCTTAAACTGTGGCCCCTGGTTCTGGATTCTTAAACTGTGGCCCCTGGTTCTAGATTCTTAAACTGTGGCCCCTGGTTCTGGATTCTTGAACTGTGGCCCCTGGTTCTGGATTCTTAAACTGTGGCCCCTGGTTCTGGATTCTTAAACTGTGGCCCCTGGTTCTGGATTCTTAAACTGTGGCCCCTGGTTCTGGATTCTTAAACTGTGGCCTTAGTTATGGATTCTTAAACTGTGGCCCCTGGTTCTGGTTTCTTAAACTGTGGCCCCTGGTTCTGGATTATTAAACTGTGGCCTTAGTTATGGATTATTAAACTGTGGCCTTAGTTATGGATTCTTAAACTGTGGCCCCTGGTTCTGGATTCTTAAACTGTGGCCCCTGGTTCTGGATTATTAAACTGTGGCCTTAGTTATGGATTCTTAAACTGTGGCCCCTGGTTCTGGATTCTTAAACTGTGGCCCCTGGTTCTGGATTCTTAAACCGTGGCCCCTGGTTCAGGAGCTTCTTAAATTTAAGAAGCTCATCAACAATGTACGTGCAATGGTTTTAACTATTTCACTAAGCTATTGTTTTCACTCTATAGCCGTCCTGATACCACCTTCACTTGGTTCATGCAACCGTTCAAATGCGTCTATTATTTCATCTGGAAGAACTACAAGAAGTACATCATTATTGGGCTCATTTTGCTGATTGTAACTTTGTTCCTTGTATTGCTGATCTACACACTGCCTGCTGCAATAAGCACACGCATAATAAATGGGCGAAATGGAAACAGTTGGAAATGAAATTGCAGAATCCCAAAAGTACTCACCCACATGTTATTTAAATTAAACTCTTAGTTTCACATCATCAAAAGGCTCTTTAAATTCTAATGTGTCGTTTGCAATGCGTTGAATTGGTCGCTGATATTGCCGCTGCAGTTTATTCTATTGTTTTTGCAAGGTTTATGTGATGTTTTACTATGATGCAATCTTCCCAGTTTACTAAATTATAATGAACCTAAATGGATATATAGCTATGGTCTTATCTATGTCTATTAAATTTCAAGGGGAAATTTTATAGCTGCATCTTAGAGAGAGGCCTGTCCACAATGCGTAGCGTGGCAGCAACCTACTTATTTTGCTGTTAGTTCTCACCTCACTGATGAACCCTTGACAATAGGTCACTCAAATTATCCCACATTTTATAGATTACTGTGGGAAAGAATCAGCAAAGAATGGGAGTTGTTGCATTTCAGAATTAGCACCACAAAAGAATTGGAAAATTCCAGTGACAACAATTCTGAGTTTGACTTAAACTCATTTTTATTTTTGACTTTAGTTTAGTTTAGAGATACAGCATGCGAACAGGCCCTTCGGCCCACTGAGTCCGCACCGAACAGCGATCCCTGCACATTAACACCATCCTACACACACTAGGGACTATTTACATTTATACCAAGCCAATTAGCCTACAGACTTGTACGTCTTTGGAGTGTCAGAGAAAACCCATGCGGTCTGGGGGAGAACATATTCACTCCGTTCAGGCAGCACCCGTAGTCAGGATTGAACCCTCTGGCGCTGTAAGTGCTTTAAGGCGCAATAACAATAATAATAATAATAATAATAATAAATTTTATTTATGGGCGCCTTTCAAGAGTCTTAAGGACATCTTACAAAAATTTAGCAGGTAGAGGAAATACGTGTAAGCGGAATGAAATAAATAGTAGAGACATGACTAGTACATAAATTAAAGACAGAATTCAATTCAAAACACAATACGAGGCAATTCAAGCACAGATGAAAAGGGAGGGGGACGTGGGGCTAAGGATAGGCAGAGGTGAAGAGATGGGTCTTGAGGCGGGACTGGAAGATGGTGAGGGACACGGAATTGCGGATCAGTTGGGGGAGGGAGTTCCAGAGCCTGGGAGCTGCCCTGGAGAAGGCTCTGTCCCCAAAACTGCGGAGGTTGGACTTGTGGATGGAGAGGAGACCGACTGATGTGGATCTGAGGGACCGTGAGGATTGGTAGGGGGAGAGGAGGTCAGTGAGATATGGGGGGGGGGGGCAGATGGTGGAGGGCTTTGTAGGTAAGGACCAGGATTTTGTAGTTGATCCGGTGGGAGATGGGGAAGCCAGTGAAGTTATTTGAGGATTGGAGTGATGTGATGCCAGGATTTGGTGTGGGTGATGAGTCGGGCGGCTGCGTTCTGGACCAGTTGGAGTCGGTTGATGTAGGTGGAGCTGATGCCAAGGAGAAGTGAGTTGCAATAGTCCAGTCGGGAGGAGATGAAGGCATGGATGAGTCTTTCAGCAGCGGGAGGTGTGAGAGAGGGTCTGAGTTTGGCGATGTTGCGGAGGTGACAGAAGGAGGTTTTGATGACATGGCGGATGGTAGCATTGTGCCATCTGACTGAAGTATCTCTCTTTCATTGCAAGGACACCAATCTAGTTGCATCTAGTCTGTCCTGTCTGTGAATATCATCTATCTGCCTGTCAGGAACAATTTGACTGGAGTAGCAAATGTATTAGCCAAAATTGAAGTGAAGGTGTAACTGAGAGAAAAACAATTATGAAATATTGAAAACAAGAGCATATGCAGAGGAACCTATCGAGCCTTAAAATATTATAATTAACTCAAGATATACTCAAGAAATTAAAAAAATTTAAAACTGAAAAGCAATAAACATGAATGAAGTTATTAAATTACTCTCATTAATGGGCGCTGATCATCTAAATGTAAAATGGTTGGAAACACAAAGTAGAAGGTCTCGGCCTGAATGAAGCTGCCTCAATACTAGAGGAGACAATAAAAGGGTATGAAGGTGTTCTCTTGCTTTTAATGAATGGGACAAAACATGTAGTAACGTAATTGAAAAACACGCAATCCCTTTTCCATTTAGTAACTTGATTAAACTTGTTATGAGGGTTTAAAGTGAAACGGAGTGCGTTCACTAAGCTTTATCTTGTACATTGGCGAGACCAAGTGTCGACTCTGCTACCGTTTTGCTGAACACTTGTACTTGGTCCACCAAGGCCTGCTGGATCTCCCATTCCCATCCTGATCTTTCTATTCTGAGGCTCCTGTGCGGGCCATTGCAAGTGTGAGGCTGCATGCAAACTGGAGGAATGCACCTCATATTTCGCTTGGTTAGCTTACAACCTAATGGGATGAACGTTGAACTCTCTAAATTTAGGTCACTTCTACAAACACCTCCCTTCTTTCCCTCTCTTCGTCCACTAAAAGTGGATTAACGAATTCCACAGTTTGCAACTATATATCCCTCTTGGGCTCACACCTGTCCCTAGCCAACAGTCAGCCTATCTGGAAACCACTTTGCCTGAGGTCATCTGTTGCCTGCTCCAATTTGTCCTGTTTTTTCACTGCTTCCATGTCCCCTCCCCCCCCCTCCCCCCCACTGGAGGAATACACCTCGTATCTCTACTACAATTAGTCTGAAAAAGGGCACAAAAAGCCAGTTATCCATTTTCTCCAGAGATGTTGCGTGACATGCTGACACACTGCAGCATTTTGTGTCTGTCTATATCTGATCATCTTTATCTTGTTTTACTTCAAAATGTAATGCTTTTTATCCAGTGCCAAGGGCCAACTGTTAATATATGTTTTATAGATAAAAGATGTAATCTTCCGTGCAATGCTTTTAGTATTTCACTTAATAAATTCCCCACAATTACAGTTGCCAATATTCGATCCATTTTATATTTCAATCTCATATTGCTGTAAAGTTTGAACATTGCATTCCCTCAATAGCACAAGGTTTACTTGTTAAGCTCCTGATCTTTTAGATGCTTGTGATCACCACAATTATCGGCAGACTAAAACAAATTCATATCAGCACAACTGAGAGAGGTGTGCAAGGGAATAATTTATAACACAATGGCATATTGAGAGAAGGTTGCTAAACCATGTTGGTTGTGTGAGTGGAAATAACCTGGCATGATTAAAATGCATTGGAAAATGTTGCCAGGGACTGTGTGTGATCAGCTTGTGAAGCCGTCAACATTAAAGGAATTGGATTACAGTGAATTATAGCTAATCCTCACCAAACTGGTGGTCAGCAATAAACCATTAACTTTTATTTCATGTATAGAACATTCTATTCATTTTCCCAAAGCAAATCATATCCCTTTTTTATTTGTCTGCCTTTTTAAAATCAATAACTAGGCCAAGTGCAGACCCATTGGGTCTGTTCCCCCAACGTGCAGTTGGGAGGGGGGGGGGGGGGGGGGGGGGGGGGAGGCATGTGGTGTCGTCACACACATTAACCAATAATAAAATGATTCATATATAATAAACATATGATAAATTAATAACCACAATACTAGTGCAACAAATTATAGTCCTTAGTGCAACCAAAGACACATTATAGACTATTCATGATTGCAGAACAAACATTGTTATGTGTGCAAATAACTTGTAGAATTTGTACACAAGTTATTTGCCCAATTGTCTTCTTCCCAAATGCTGCATGACCCACTGACTGTTGCCAACACATTTATTTTTTTCACGTTTCTAACATTGGCAAGTTTTTATTTGTATTGTTTGCATATTGACTTTAAATAAAGCAGATAACAATTTTCATAATGAAGTTCATCGTCCTAATTTGTTTTGTATTTTGCATATTTATCAGAAAGCTTTATGGTGACTTGGTTAGTTCATGTATTCAATCATTAAAATTCAGACGTATACAAGTGTTCTTCAGGTCTTTGATAATAATGATAGTATTTCAATTTCACCTATGAAAATTACAGGTATGGGATTATTTTTGTATGAATAAACCAACTGCTGAAATGTAGAAGTGAAATGACACCGTCACAATTAAATTTAAGGAAGGTTAGCAATGTGGTTATTTTACTAATTGCCTAGTTGTATCAGTTAAAATTTCGTCATGGCACCTGAAGAATTTATATTTTGTTAGTTCAACAAATTGGAAATTAAATAGAAGCTTGTGTCAATAATGGTGACAATGAAAATGATAGATTTTTGTCCAAACCAATCAAGTCCCCCCAGGGAAAGAAATCTACCTTTAATATCCCATCTAATAATAATAATAATAATAATAATAATAATAATAATAATAATATATTTTATTGTCATTGCACATAAGCGCAACGAGATTTGGGTATGAAGCTTCCATCCGATGTCATAACTTAAATAACTAATAAAATTTAGATTTAAATACCCCGCGAACATGGTTTTTAAAAAGAACATTACAACAGTAAAACAGTCAAAACAGTTTAAACAGACTAAAGTGCAGATGTGTCTGTGTGACGTGACCATCCGAGGGAGACAGTCCAGGGGGGATGGGGGGCACTCAGCAGGGCCGGTTCAGAGCCGCTATAGCTCTGGGAATAAAGCTGTTCCTGAGTCTGGAGGTTCGGGCGTAGAAGGCCTTGTAACGTCTGCCGGAGGGAAGTAGTTCGAACAGTCCATTACAAGGGTGTGAGGAGTCTTTATGGATGCTGATGACGGCCTTCCTGAGGCACCGTGTGTGGTAGATGCCCCCCAAGGCTGGTAGCTGTATCCCAATGATCCTCTGCGCTCTCTGGACGACGCGCTGAAGAGCTCTCCTCTCCGCCTCCGTGCAGCTGAGATACCACACAGAGATGCCATACGTTAATATGCTCTCTGTGGTGCAGCGGTAGAACGTTGTCAGCAGCTGTTGGGGCAGACCAGTCTTTTTTAATGTCCTCAGGAAGAACAGTAGTTGCTGTGCCTTCTTGACCAGCGCAGCGGTGTTGGTGGACCAGGTGAGGTCCTCTGAGATGTGAGTGCCCAGAAACTTAAAGCTGTACACTCTCTCCACACTTTCCCCGTAAATGGAGATTGGGGCGTATTCTCCATTATGGGACCCCCTGAAGTCAATAATCAGCTCCTTGGTCTTGGAGGTGTTTAGTGACAAGTTGTTACGTGCGCACCAGTCCGCCAGGTTCTGCACCTCCGCTCTGTATTTTGTTTCATCACCGTTGGTGATCAGCCCAATCACTGTTGTGTTGTCTGCAAACTTCACGATGGTGTTGGTGTCGAATGCAGGAACACAGTCGTGTGTGAACAGGGAGTAGAGCATGGGGCTTAATCAAACGCCCTGTGGTGTGCCGGTGCTCAGAGTGATAGTGGAGGACAGGTGCGGGCCCAGTCTCACTGCCTGCGGTCGCTCCGTCAGAAACTTCAGGATCCAATCGCATATCGGCGAGCTGAGGCCTAGCTGGTGGAGTTTGGTGGTGAGCTTGGTGGGGTTGACCGTATTGAATGCAGAGCTATAGTCAATGAAGAGCATCCTCACGTACGTGCCCTGTCTGTCCAGGTGAGTCAAGACAGTGTGAAGAATCTGAGGAATACATGACTTCACAAACACATTCTTATTGTTCACTCTTAGTTGCCTTCTAAAATGGATTGCAGGACATTCTTTTCACGGGTTTCACGGGTTCAATATAATTATGGAGAGGGACAAAACTGGACCTAGGGTTGAGATTTTTGATTGGAGAAAGGCTAACTTTGAGGAGATGCGAAAGGATTTAAAAGGAGTAAATTGGGACAGTTTGTTTTATGGGAAAGATGTGGAAGGGAAATGGAGTACATTTAAAGGTGAAATTTTAAGAGTACAGAATCTTTATGTCCCTGTTCGGTTGAAAGGAAATCGTAAAAATTGTAGAGAGCCATGGTTTTCAAGGGAAATTGGACACTTGGTTCAGAAAAAGAGGGAGATCTACAATAATTATAGGCAACATGGAGTAAATGAGGTGCTTGAGGAGTATAAAGAATGTAAAAAGAATCTTAAGAAAGAAATTAGAAAAGCTAAAAGAAGATATGAGGTTGCTTTGGCAAGTAAGGTAAAAGTAAATCCGAAGGGTTTCTACCGCTATATTAATAGCAAAAGGATAACGAGGGATAAAATTGGTCCATTAGAGAGTCAGAGTGGACAACTATCTGCAGAGCCAAAAGAGATGGGGGAGATATTGAACAGTTTATTTTCTTCGGTATTCACCAAGGAGAAGGATATTGAATTATGTGAGGTAAGGGAAACAAGTAGAGTAGCTATGGAAACTATGAGGATCAAAGAAGAGGAAGTACTGACACTTTTGAGAAATATAAAAGTGGATAAGTCTCCAGGTCCGGACAGGATATTCCCTAGGACATTGAGGGAAGTTAGTGTAGAAATAGCAGGGGCTATGGCAGAAATATTTCAAATGTCATTAGAAACGGGAATAGTGCCGGAGGATTGGCGTACTGCGTATGTTGTTCCATTGTTTAAAAAGGGGTCTAAGAGTAAACCTAGCAATTATAGACCTGTTAGTTTGACGTCAGTGGTGGGCAAATTAATGGAAAGAATGCTTAGAGATAATATATATAAGCATCTGGATAAACAGGGTCTGATTAGGAACAGTCAACATGGATTTGTGCCTGGAAGGTCATGTTTAACTAATCTTCTTGAATATTTTGAAGATGTTACTCAGGAAATTGATGAGGGTAAAGCAGTGGATGTTGTGTATATGGACTTCAGTAAGGCCTTTGACAAGGTTCCTCATGGAAGGTTTGGTTAAGAAGGTTCAATGGTTGGGTATTAATGGTGGAGTAGCAAGATGGATTCAACAGTGGCTGAATGGGAGATGCCAGAGAGTAATGGTGGATGGTTGTTTGTCAGGTTGGAGGCCAGTGAAGAGTGGGGTGCCACAGTGATCTGTGTTGGGTCCACTGTTGTTTGTCATGTACATCAATGATCTGGATGATGGTGTGGTAAATTGGATTAGTAAGTATGCAGATGATACTAAGATAGGTGGGGTTGCGGGTAATGAAGTAGAGTTTCAAAGTCTACAGAGAGATTTATGCCAGTTGGAAGAGTGGGCTGAAAGATGGCAGATGGAGTTTAATGCTGATAAGTGTGAGGTGCTACATCTTGGCAGGACAAATCAAAATAGGACGTACATGGTAAATGGTAGGGAATTGAAGAATGTAGGTGAACAGAGGGATCTGGGAATAACTGTGCACAGTTCCCTGAAAGTGGAATCTCATGTAGATAGGGTGGTAAAGAAGGCTTTTGGTGTGCTGGCCTTTATAAATCAGAGCATTGAGTATAGAAGTTGGGATGTAATGTTAAAATTGTACAAGGCATTGGTGAGGCCAATTCTGGAGTATGGTGTACAATTTTGGTCGCCTAATTATAGGAAGGATGTCAACAAATTAGAGAGAGTACAGAGGAGATTTACTAGAATGTTGTCTGGGTTTCAGCAACTAAGTTACAGAGAAAGGTTGAACAAGTTAGGGATTTATTCTTTGGAGCGCAGAAGGTTAAGGGGGGACTTGATAGAGGTTTTTAAAATGATGAGAGGGATAGACAGAGTTGACGTGGAAAAGCTTTTCCCACTGAGAGTAGGGAAGATTCAAACAAGGGGACATGACTTGAGAATTAAGGGACTGAAGTTTAGGGGTAACATGAGGGGGAACTTCTTTACTCAAAGAGTGGTAGCTGTGTGGAATGAGCTTCCAGTGAAGGTGGTGGAGGCAGGTTCGATTTTATCATTTAAAAATAAATTGGATAGTTATATGGATGGGAAGGGAATGGAGGGTTATGGTCTGAGCGCAGGTATATGGGACTTGGGGAGAATATGTGTTCGGCACGGACTAGAAGGGTCGAGATGGCCTGTTTCCGTGCTGTAATTGTTATATGGTTATATGGTTATATGGGTTGTGGTGGTGAGGGATGAGTGATGGTGATTCTTGATATTTAAATTTCATCCATCATTTGTGTCAAAGATTCCTCTGTAGAGCCTTACGTTCTTGGCCAAACATGGTCACAATTACACTGTTAGAAATAATTAATTTTTATGATGTCTGGAGGCCGCCAGAGATTGAAAGTTCTGCCGCTGCCTGTGTGCGCGACTTTGGCGCCTTTGAGAGGGGGCGGGTTTAAAATGCGATTTTCTCTAGGCTGTTGAAATTGATGTTGTTCAGCCTACTTAGTTGCTGACGAAAAATCGATGCAAAATTCGTTCGCTGCAGGTATTTTTAGACTAAATTGGATTATTTAATTGTTAGAGTAGATTAAAAATCATCCTCTAAAGCTGCAAACCCCGACATCGGGATGGATCTCATGTAGGGGACAAGACAAGGTAGGTTGTTTATTTTTACATTAAATAGGGCTTCTTAAGATCCCTTTATACAAAATTGTATGTTGCGAGTAGCTGACTTGGGGGCCCATTCAATCCAGCACTGTTTTTCACACCATATGGGCTTCAAATTCACCGCAATGGCAGCGTTCCAAACCAGCGCGTTCAAATGCTGTAAATTAATGGCCATTAATTTACAGCAATTGAACACTAAATCCCTTCCATTTGGCCTATAAATTAATGTCAATGAGATTTAAAAATCATGTTTTACTGTGAATTCTTGTGTGAATGTTCTTTGGACACTTAGGCTATTTAAAAATGTTAATCTTTCCTTAAGAAATGGATAGATATTTAGATCTAGTAATTGAATTTTGGAATTAGCTACAATTGGGTAACTAACTAATTATATGCTTTAATTTCAGGTTATCCAAGTAAGATTGTTTAATATTTGTTTCAGAATGCTTCAATCTATAATAACTGAACATTTCTTTCAGTTCTCTTAATTTTTAATAAAGTTATGGCCATTTCACTGTCCTTGCTCACAGCTTTTGTGTTAAGTCAATGGAAAATCAATAGGGAACAAGATGCTAATTTCGGAGTATGAAAATGGCCATAACTTTTTTAATACTGAAGATATGAAAGCGAATTACATGTCAAATTAAACTTCTTTTCATGCTTTATCTGATGGGATAAATTGCAGACTTGATTTTTTAAATCTCAAAATGTTGTAGCATTGCTACATATACCTATCCAATTCATTTTTAAATGATAAAATCGAACCTGCCTCCACCACTTCCACTGGAAGCTCATTCCACACCGCTACCACTCTCTAAAGAAGTTCCCCTTCATGTTGCCCCTAAACTTCTGTCCCTTAATTCTCAAGTCATGTCCTCTTGTTTGATTCTTCCCTACTCTCAATGGGAAAAGCTTGTCCACGTCAACTCTGTCTATCCCTCTCATAATTTTAAAGACCTCTATCAAGTCCCCCCTTAACCTTCTGCACTCCAAAGAATAAAGAGCTAACTTATTCAACCTTTCTCTGTAACTTAGTTGCTGAAACCCAGGCAACATTCTAGTAAATCTCCTCTGTACTCTCTCTATTTTGTTGACATCCTTCCTATAATTAGACGACCAAAATTGTACCCCATACTCCAGAATTGGCCTCACCAATGCCGTGTACAATTTTAACATTATATCCCAACTTCTATACTCAATGCTCTGATTTATAAAGGCCAGCACACCAAAAGCTTTCTTTACCACCCTATCTACATGAAATTCCACCTGTAAGGCAGTTGCTGCCTTACAGCGCCAAAGACCTGAGTACAATCCTACAGTATGTTCAATCCTGACTATGGGTGCTGTGGGCACGGAATTTGTACGTTCTCCCTGTGACCATGTGGATTTTCTCTGTGTGCTCCAGTTTCCTCCCACATTCCAAAGACGTGCAACTTTGTAGGCTATTTGGCTACTTTCAATTGTCCTGAATGTGTAGGATAGAGGTAGGGTATGTGTTGGTGTAGACTCAGTGGGCTGAACTCTGTGATGAGTTTCAAATGGATTTGGGATTCTGATTCTTTCTCAATGTTGACTTTCCTCCCTTCTTCGTCCTGCTGCTCACGCTGCTCGCTCCTCTTCCTCTTCAGATGCTGTAAGCAATGAGTGAACACCATTTCTACATTGCAGAGTACACCATAGATAAGAGCATTTTTTTTTACACTTCAAATGCACGACAGTGGCACAATGGTCTACGTCATGGAATCATTGGTATAAGGCATCAATGTCTTGTCCTATAATGCTCAGGGTGACAGCATGGATACTGTCACTGGGGTATTGCACCTGGTGCACAGGTTTAGAGAGTTATGTGTCATTGTTGTTCAAAGATTTTTCCTTGCTTCTATGTAATAATCCTCTGGTCTGCATTTACACTGTTGTTGGAGGTCCTCTGTGAACCAGAAAATAGAGCTGCCAACTGTAGTCGTATGCTATGTTAGTACAATATTCATTGTATTTCTCTAAGAGCATGTATAGTTCTAATTAAAGCCAATGACTGGTTGCCAGTCTGGTAATGACTAAAACACCATTCATTCTACATCAAGCAACAATGTTTGCCTAATTAACACACTCATCAAAGGCATCACTCACAGACTACAGTAAGTACCATCGATAATAATCTCTTGGAGACACCCAAAGCTTTGGATCCACATGTGCACTCTATTGCTAACTAACAATAATTACTGTTTATACTTGCACTGCATGTGTGATATTGAGTGACATATGCACAATTGTAGGATGAGTGAATCCTGACTACTGCCCCAATATTGGGCACTCATTGGCAGGATCTGCAGATCGCTGTAGTGCTATTTATCACCAGATCCCTTTGTTGCCTGTCAAGGTGATTTGGGTGCAACTGATACACTGTGAAACTTGCAAAACTTGGAAATCATGGCACTTGCTTTGCCTTCTGCTTTCTGCTCAGGAGGAAATAAATTGTGCTCTCCTTGAGTAGAGAGCCACAGTAAAACCTCCCCCAGAGTTAGTTCCTCGGAAATAGTAGCTCACGCCAGACAATGGGGAGGCTTGAAGCTGGACACGCCTGGCTGTGCAAATGGACATATTGTGAAATAAACCATCCAGCAAATATGCTTCATTTAAGCTGAGGGTTTACAGTATAGCATACAGTACACAGTACACAAGAGACTGGATGTCAAGTATCCCAACAGGCTTTGGGAGCATGCTACAAGCTACAGAGAGACAGAGCGAAATTCTGGAGCCAGGAGAACAAAGGAGCACAGTGAAAATAGTCATGTGATTGGCATCTGGTGGGAGCAGACCTGAAGCTAACCAATGGTTAGGCAGTATGGCCTTGACAACATAAGGTGCTGGTACAGACATTTTTCAACATAAATGTATACTAAGCAATCTGTTGGCATTTTGAATTCTCTGGTGTCACCATGGCAACAGCTTTGTTTACAAGGGTTATACGAAAATAAGAAAGGAAGAGTAGAGAGTCTGAGACTAGATTTTTGATGGTGTGAAAATAAATCTCCAGGAACTGTGTCCTCTTGACCCAATCCTTTAAAACCGAGATGAGAGGAACTTTTTTCACACAGAGAGTGGTGAATCTCTGGAACTCTCTGCCACAGAGGGTAGTCGAGGCCAGTTCATTGGCTATATTTAAGAGGGAGTTAGATGTGGCCCTTGTGTCTAAGGGGATCAGAGGGTATGGAGAGAAGGCAGGTACAGGATACTGAGTTGGATGATCAGCCATGATCATATTGAATGGCGGTGCAGGCTCGAAGGGCCGAATGGCCTACTCCTGCACTTAATTTCTATGTTTCTATGTTTCTACTTCTGTTCTCATTGACCTGCATTGGCTTTACCTTGTCTGCAAATATCATGTCCCTCGGTAACCTCCTCCAAGATGTTTATCTAGTCCGCACAGCCTCTGTTAGCCATGTAGTGTTTTCACAAATGTATGTCCTGCACTTTGCTCCCTGCAAATCTCCACCACTCACTCCTCTATTCAGGCTCGCCTTCAAGCCCACCACTTTGACCAGGTGTTTAAGTCACCCTTTTTAAATCTCTCCCTTTGCAACGCCCTTTGCCTCATTTCTGTGAAGTCCCTTGCGAGATATTCCTGTGTTTGAGCCCATATTAAAAAACAAATGCTGTTGTGGTATCAGAAAGGCTGACCACAGCTATCTTGTTTTTGTGGCTTGCTGGAATATTTTGTGGCTTCAAAATAAGGTTAGTATGGTGTATCCATGGTGTATCCATGGCGTATCCATGGCGTATCCATGACGTATCCATGGCGTATCCATGGCGTATCCATGACGTATCCATGGCGTACCCATGGCGTATCCATGGCGTATCCATGCCAATTTTCCAGTCCCCCTGCAAAAGCCCCAGAGTTTGGGCTCCTGTGTTAGAGCTAGGTGTCTTGAGGCTACCTTGTTCCCAGATTCTTTGCTTTTGATGGTTATTTTTATTACTCCAAAACAGTGTATGTTCTGACAGCACATTTAGTTTTAGGTTTAATTTTAGTTATCGTTATAGTTTTAGTTTAGATATACAGCATGGAAATAGGCTCTTTGGCCACGCAGTCCTCACTGACCAGTAATCACCCGTGCACTAGTTCTGTTTCGATATGCTAGGGTATCACCTACAGAAGCCATTTAACCTACAAACCGGCACATCTTTCGAATATGGAAGGAAACCAGAGCACCCGGAGAAATCACATGCAGTACAAACGTACAAAGAGCACCCGTACTCAGGATCGAACCAGGCATCTCTGGCACTGTAAGGCAACAATTCTAATTGCTGTGCCACTGTGCTCCTCACATGGTCAGCCACAGTGTTTAAGCTTTAGGTAGACAAAAATGCTGGAGAAACTCAGCGGGTGCAGCAGCATCTATGGAGCGAAGGAAATAGGCGACGTTTCGGGCTGAAACCCTTCTTCAGACTTTAATGCCTGAGCAGTGAATATTCTAAATCGGGAAGCAGAGAAAGGTTAGTGGGCAAAGCATTTTCTTGTGAAGAGATAAGACCTCTAACCTTCCCTTTAAGGTTCCCCTGCTGCCCCCATTGCACAGCTGGTCATGTGTTCCATTCCAATCCTCTACCTTTTGACAAGCTCAGTATCTTTGTGCCACCCACACACACCCTCATATTGCGTTTCATACTCAGCGTGTTCTCTCTTACCAACTCCTTCTCCCTTCTTTCCTCTACTGCTGAGATAATTCCCACTCTTCCTCCCTGACACCAGCACAATCTCTGTCCCATTATTCCACTTTCCTCCCACACCCTTCATGCAATTATCGATGGTCTCCAACCTGCATTTGATCTTAACTCCTTGTGCATGGGACTGGGGCATGAAGTACTTTGTTTTTTGCACTATCATGGTGGACTTGGAATAACTGATCATTTATAACATTCACATTGAACAATACAGTACAGCATTAAGAAGGAAGAGGCTTTTTGGCTCACAATGTCCATGTTGAACATAATGCAAAGATAAACGGATCTCATCTGCTTAGACATTTTCTATATTCCTCCAATACTTGCATATCCACGTGCCTATCTAAAATCATCTTAAATGGCACAATTTATTGACAATGCCAAATGATTGTACATTATGTTGTTGCGTTCTTCCTTATCTATGTATCTCCCTCCTCACTGACACTAGTCTGAAGAAGGGTCTCGACCCAAAGCGCCACCCATTCCTTCTCTCCAGAGATGCTACCTGTCCCGCTGAGTTACTCCAGCATTTTGTGTCTATCTTCAGTTTAAACCAGCATCTGCAGTTCCTTCCTACACATGTTGTTGCTTGTTCATGTGTGGAGCTTGTATAATAAACACTGTTGACTCTTGAAGTAGTTAAAAAAAATAAAAACTCCAGGACTTGACGACAAGTGAAGTGAGAACATCAGGGTATCTGTGCTAACTCTATTTATAAATATGTGTATGCAGCTGCTGTTGAGTGCTATCATGCAGTAATCATTGACATTGTTCCCATGAGATATGGGGGCGAGATGTCAGGAACAATGCCAAGTAAAGGAGGAAATTATCACATAATACACGGCCTGGTTGCTGGTGTAAAGGATGACTGAATATATTATGAGCTGTTTACAAATTGAACTACTTTCATTCATTTCAGCTTGTTCTGGAAGATGCAACATATTCCGGTAGTGGAACAGCCACATGTGACCACATGTTATAAGTGGCACTAATTCTGTGCAACTTCCTGAGGGCACAGACTCTGAACATAAATTATTCTTCGAGATTTGAAGATTCCCGGGTATAAATTAGAGAGAGGTTTCATCAACTGTGGTTTCAGGATGTTCAATTTGTCACTAGCTTGGATCTCCACAAAATCACAAGTGAAAGCTCATTAGCTTCTTCAATAATGGTTCTGTTACAGCTCAATCCAAAAGCTGTAGGGGGTATGTAGTAGACTAAAAGTCACGATTACATTGCATGAGCAAACAGTATCACGGATTCCTTTTAGGAGTCATGCTCAGTTAGGATAATTAAATTAGATGTTTTATCCGGTAATAGTTAAATTAATTAAACATGCTCGGCAAGTTCTTAATGTTTGTGTGTTATAATTATTACAATTTGAGTGCAATGCAGTAATCTAATAGATCTCCAGGAAGCACTGCCTCAAAAATGCAGCCAATATCATCAAATGCCCACACCACCCTAACATAGAAACATAGAAAATAGGTGCAGTAGTAGGCCATTCGGCCCTTCGAGCCTGCACCGCTATTCAATATGATCATGGCTGATCATCCAACTCAGTATCCCGTACCTGCCTTCTCTCCATACCCCCTGATCCCCTTAGCCACAAGGGCCACATCTAACTCCCTCTTAAATATAGCCAATGAACTGGCCTCAACTACCCTCTGTGGCAGAGAGTTCCAGAGATTCACCACTCTCGGTGTGAAAAACGTTCTTCTCATCTCAGTTTTAAAGGATTTCCCCCTTATCCTTAAGCTGTGACCCCTTGTCCTGGACTTCCCTAACATCGGGAACAATCTTCCTGCATCTAGCCTGTCCAACCCCTTAAGAATTTTGTAAGTTTCTATAAGATCCCCTCTCAATCTCCTAAATTCTAGAGAGTATAAACCAAGTCTATCCAGTCTTTCTTCATAAGACAGTCCTAACATCCCAGGAATCAGTCTGGTGAACCGTCTCAGCACTCCCTCTATGGCAATAATGTCCTTCCTCAGATTTGGAGACCAAAACTGTCCGCGATACTCCAGGTGTGGTCTCACCAAGACCCTGTACAACTGCAGTAGAACCTCCCTGCTCCTATACTCATGTCATGTCAGTTACCATCAAGAAGAAGGTACAAGGGTCCAAAACACAGTGCCCTCCAGGTTGAAGAACAGCATCTTCCCATCAACCATTCATAAGTTCATAGGTTCATATGTCATAGGAGCTGTAACTAAGCAAACTGTACAATCTGGAGAGCAAGATCATCTTTAATCAGTACCTATATTATAACGGTACAGCAGGTTGGTAGTTGTTAGTTCACCGTTACCGCTTCCAAGACTGACCAGTGTAGGAAGTGGGTGTTAGTATGAATTGTACAGTAAGGTGGGGATCGTGATGCTATTCTACTATGATTAGGTCACATGCAATAACCAATCTCCATCCTTCCCCGTAAAGAGTGAATATAATTAAATACACATGCAGCTTAGAAATCAAACATACTCGCCATGTCTGTCAGGCGGTCTACTAATACGGCCCGAACACGTACGGACAAAGCCCTCTCCCCCTTCCCCAGAAAAATTAGAGGGAGGCGGTGAACCCGGAAGTGAGAAAGCAGCAGGGGACACTCGTGGTGACCGACAGGGGGAGCATGCGGGAGAGGTAGTGTTGTTGTTAGTCATAGCCAGCTGGTGCACATTCAAAAGTCCGAGCTCTGATCATGGCTTTGGGTCCCGCCAGGTTAAGTAAGAGGGAAGCCTTGACAGTGTCTGGTTCATTTCGGTAGACGATATTGATGTAGTGTCCGTAATCAATTTCAAAGAGTCCCCATCGTTCACCGAAGTGAGAATCGAAGATAAGCCGTGCAAGCTCTCTGCATGATTGAGCCATAGTGAAGCAAGAGAAAAACTGAGAAACGGACGCAGTGGATTACTCCAAGCTTAATGACACCATGTAACTATGCAAACTGTACAATCTGGATTCCAAGATCATCTTTAATCAGTACCCATATTATAACGGTACAGCAGGTTGGTAGTTGTTAGTTCATCGTTACCGCTTCCAAGACTGACCAGTATAGGAAGTGGGTGTTAGTATGAATCATACAGTAAGGTGGGGTTCGTGATGCTATTCTACTATGATTAGTTCACATGCAATGACCAATCTACAGGAGCTAAAGTTGGCCATTCGGCCCATTGAGCCTACATGGCTGATCCATCTTTCCCTCTCAACGCTCAACCCCATTCTCCTGCCATCTCCCCATAATCATTCAGCTCTTGAACCACAGTGCACTTCGTATCAGAGTTGCATGATATAGTTTGGCTTGCACTGTTATGATCTGGTCAGCTAGTATAGCTGATAATTTATTATATTATTGTGTATTATATTTTTATTGTTCTTACGTTAATGTGCCTGTACAGTTGCAATGACAATGTCATTGTTTCATTCCCAGTGCATATGACAATTGGACACACTTGACTTGGTCTTGAGATGACTCTGGGCCTAGTTGAGCTGCAACCACCACCCACCTAAACAAATGTACCTCTCTGGATGCTGAACAAGTTGACCTCCATACCCAAGACATGCCCAGGCTCCAAGATGCAAGTAGACCTCAGACAGTCAGGTTTCATCTCCAACATGCACTTTGACAGATCACCACTGTCTCTGGCTTATGAATTCTGAGGGTATGAGATTTTTAAACACGAGATCAAGAGAGAATCAGGAGTGTTTTTATTATCATATGCCCCAAAACAGAACTATTCCTCGGAAATAGTAGCTCACGCCAGACAATGGGGAGGCTTGAAGCTGGACACGCCTGGCTGTGCAAATGGACATATTGTGAAATAAACCATCCAGCAAATATGCTTCATTTAAGCTGAGGGTTTACAGTATAGCATACAGTACACAGTACACAAGAGACTGGATGTCAAGTATCCCAACAGGCTTTGGGAGCATGCTACAAGCTACAGAGAGACAGAGCGAAATTCTGGAGCCAGGAGAACAAAGGAGCACAGTGAAAATAGTCATGTGATTGGCATCTGGTGGGAGCAGACCTGAAGCTAACCAATGGTTAGGCAGTATGGCCTTGACAACATAAGGTGCTGGTACAGACATTTTTCAACATAAATGTATACTAAGCAATCTGTTGGCATTTTGAATTCTCTGGTGTCACCATGGCAACAGCTTTGTTTACAAGGGTTATACGAAAATAAGAAAGGAAGAGTAGAGAGTCTGAGACTAGATTTTTGATGGTGTGAAAATAAATCTCCAGGAACTGTGTCCTCTTGACCCAATCCTTTAAAACCGAGATGAGAGGAACTTTTTTCACACAGAGAGTGGTGAATCTCTGGAACTCTCTGCCACAGAGGGTAGTCGAGGCCAGTTCATTGGCTATATTTAAGAGGGAGTTAGATGTGGCCCTTGTGTCTAAGGGGATCAGAGGGTATGGAGAGAAGGCAGGTACAGGATACTGAGTTGGATGATCAGCCATGATCATATTGAATGGCGGTGCAGGCTCGAAGGGCCGAATGGCCTACTCCTGCACTTAATTTCTATGTTTCTATGTTTCTACTTCTGTTCTCATTGACCTGCATTGGCTTTACCTTGTCTGCAAATATCATGTCCCTCGGTAACCTCCTCCAAGATGTTTATCTAGTCCGCACAGCCTCTGTTAGCCATGTAGTGTTTTCACAAATGTATGTCCTGCACTTTGCTCCCTGCAAATCTCCACCACTCACTCCTCTATTCAGGCTCGTCTTCAAGCCCACCACTTTGACCAGGTGTTTAAGTCACCCTTTTTAAATCTCTCCCTTTGCAACGCCCTTTGCCTCATTTCTGTGAAGTCCCTTGCGAGATATTC
The DNA here is from genome assembly GCF_028641065.1 of Leucoraja erinaceus. Taxonomy (NCBI): domain Eukaryota; kingdom Metazoa; phylum Chordata; class Chondrichthyes; order Rajiformes; family Rajidae; genus Leucoraja; species Leucoraja erinaceus. Next base: position 97,988,938 of record NC_073380.1, on the reverse strand, counting down.
CTGTGTTTGAGCCCATATTAAAAAACAAATGCTGTTGTGGTATCAGAAAGGCTGACCACAGCTATCTTGTTTTTTGTGGCTTGTGGCTTCAAAATAAGGTGGCTTCAAAATAGTGTACCCATGGCGTATCCATGGCGTATCCATGGCGTATCCATGGCGTATCCATGACGTATCCATGGCGTATCCATGGCGTATCCATGACGTATCCATGGCGTATCCATGGCGTATCCATGGCGTATCCATGCCAATTTTCCAGTCCCCCTGCAAAAGCCCCAGAGTTTGGGCTCCTGTGTTAGAGCTAGGTGTCTTGAGGCTACCTTGTTCCCAGATTCTTTGCTTTTGATGGTTATTTTTATTACTCCAAAACAGTGTATGTTCTGACAGCACATTTAGTTTTAGGTTTAATTTTAGTTATCGTTATAGTTTTAGTTTAGAGATACAGCGTGGAAATAGGCTCTTTGGCCACGCAGTCCTCACTGACCAGTAATCGCCCGTGCACTAGTTCTGTTTCGATATGCTAGGGTATCACCTACAGAAGCCATTTAACCTACAAACCGGCACATCTTTCGAATATGGAAGGAAACCAGAGCACCCGGAGAAATCACATGCAGTACAAACGTACAAAGAGCACCCGTACTCAGGATCGAACCAGGCATCTCTGGCACTGTAAGGCAACAATTCTAATTGCTGTGCCACTGTGCTCCTCACATGGTCAGCCACAGTGTTTAAGCTTTAGGTAGACAAAAATGCTGGAGAAACTCAGCGGGTGCAGCAGCATCTATGGAGCGAAGGAAATTGGCGACGTTTCGGGCTGAAACCCTTCTTCAGACTTTAATGCCTGAGCAGTGAATATTCTAAATCGGGAAGCAGAGAAAGGTTAGTGGGCAAAGCATTTTCTTGTGAAGAGATAAGACCTCTAACCTTCCCTTTAAGGTTCCCCTGCTGCCCCCATTGCACAGCTGGTCATGTGTTCCATTCCAATCCTCTACCTTTTGACAAGCTCAGTATCTTTGTGCCACCCACACACACCCTCATATTGCGTTTCATACTCAGCGTGTTCTCTCTTACCAACTCCTTCTCCCTTCTTTCCTCTACTGCTGAGATAATTCCCACTCTTCCTCCCCGACACCAGCACAATCTCTGTCCCATTATTCCACTTTCCTCCCACACCCTTCATGCAATTATCGATGGTCTCCAACCTGCATTTGATCTTAACTCCTTGTGCATGGGACTGGGGCATGAAGTACTTTGTTTTTTGCACTATCATGGTGGACTTGGAATAACTGATCATTTATAACATTCACATTGAACAATACAGTACAGCATTAAGAAGGAAGAGGCTTTTTGGCTCACAATGTCCATGTTGAACATAATGCAAAGATAAACGGATCTCATCTGCTTAGACATTTTCTATATTCCTCCAATACTTGCATATCCACGTGCCTATCTAAAATCATCTTAAATGGCACAATTTATTGACAATGCCAAATGATTGTACATTATGTTGTTGCGTTCTTCCTTATCTATGTATCTCCCTCCTCACTGACACTAGTCTGAAGAAGGGTCTCGACCCAAAGCGCCACCCATTCCTTCTCTCCAGAGATGCTACCTGTCCCGCTGAGTTACTCCAGCATTTTGTGTCTATCTTCAGTTTAAACCAGCATCTGCAGTTCCTTCCTACACATGTTGTTGCTTGTTCATGTGTGGAGCTTGTATAATAAACACTGTTGACTCTTGAAGTAGTTTAAAAAAAATAAAAACTCCAGGACTTGACGACAAGTGAAGTGAGAACATCAGGGTATCTGTGCTAACTCTATTTATAAATATGTGTATGCAGCTGCTGTTGAGTGCTATCATGCAGTAATCATTGACATTGTTCCCATGAGATATGGGGGCGAGATGTCAGGAACAATGCCAAGTAAAGGAGGAAATTATCACATAATACACGGCCTGGTTGCTGGTGTAAAGGATGACTGAATATATTATGAGCTGTTTACAAATTGAACTACTTTCATTCATTTCAGCTTGTTCTGGAAGATGCAACATATTCCGGTAGTGGAACAGCCACATGTGACCACATGTTATAAGTGGCACTAATTCTGTGCAACTTCCTGAGGGCACAGACTCTGAACATAAATTATTCTTCGAGATTTGAAGATTCCCGGGTATAAATTAGAGAGATGTTTCATCAACTGTGGTTTCAGGATGTTCAATTTGTCACTAGCTTGGATCTCCACAAAATCACAAGTGAAAGCTCATTAGCTTCTTCAATAATGGTTCTGTTACAGCTCAATCCAAAAGCTGTAGAGGATATGAAGTAGACTAAAAGTCACGATTACATTGCATGAGCAAACAGTATCACTGATTCCTTTTAGGAGTCGTGCTCAGTTAGGATAATTAAATTAGATGTTTTATCCGGTAATAGTTAAATTAATTAAACATGCTCGGCAAGTTCTTAATGTTTGTGTGTTATAATTATTACAATTTGAGTGCAATGCAGTAATCTAATAGATCTCCAGGAAGCACTGCCTCAAAAAATGCAGCCAATATCATCAAATGCCCACACCACCCTAACATAGAAACATAGAAAATAGGTGCAGTAGTAGGCCATTCGGCCCTTCGAGCCTCCAACGCCATTCAATGTGATCGTGGCTGATCATCCAACTCAGTATCCTGTACCTGCTTTCTCTCCGTACCCCCTGATACCTTTAGCCACAAGGGCCACATCTAACTCCCTCTTAAATATAGCCAATGAACTGGCCTCAACTACCCTCTGTGGCAGAGAATTCCAGAGATTCACCACTCTCGGTGTCCAAAACGTTCTTCTAGGATCTCAGTTTTAAAGGATTCCCCCTTATCCTTAAGCTGTGACCCCTTGTCCTGGACTTCCCCAACATCGGGAACAATCTTCCTGCATCTAGCCTGTCCAACCCCTTAAGAATTTTGTAAGTTTCTATAAGATCCCCTCTCAATCTCCTAAATTCTAGAGAGTATAACCCAAGTCTATCCAGTCTTTCTTCATAAGACAGTCCTAACATCCCAGGAATCAGTCTGGTGAACCGTCTCAGCACTCCCTCTATGGCAATAATGTCCTTCCTCAGATTTGGAGACCAAAACTGTACGCAATACTCCAGGTGTGGTCTCACCAAGACCCTGTACAACTGCAGTAGAACCTCCCTGCTCCTATATTCATGTCATGTCCGTTACCATCAAGAAGAAGGTACAAGGGTCAGAAACACAGTGCCCTCCAGGTTGAAGAACAGCATCTTCCCATCAACCATTCATAAGTTCATAGGTTCATATGTCATAGGAGCTGTAACTAAGCAAACTGTACAATCTGGAGTGCAAGATCATCTTTAATCAGTGCCTATATTATAACGGTACAGCAGGTTGGTAGTTGTTAGTTCACCGTTACCGCTTCCAAGACCGACCAGTGTAGGAAGTGGGTATTAGTATGAATTGTACAGTAAGGTGGGGTTTGTGATGCTATTCTACTATGATTAGTTCACATGCAATAACCAATCTCCATCCTTCCTCGTAAAGAGTGAATATAATTAAACACACATGCAGCTTAGAAATCAAACATACTCGCCATGTCTGTCAGGCAGTCTACTAACACGGCCCGAACACGTACGGACCAAGCCCTCTCCCCCTTACCCAGAAAAATTAGAGGGAGGCGGTGAACCCGGAAGTGAGAAAGCAGCAGGGGACACTCGTGGTGACCGACAGGGGGAGCATGCGGGAGAGGTAGTGTTGTTGTTAGTCATAGCCAGCTGGTGCACATTCAAAAGTCCGAGCTCTGATCATGGCTTTGGGTCCCGCCAGGTTAAGTAAGAGGGAAGCCTTGACAGTGTCTGGTTCATTTCGGTAGACGATATTGATGTAGTGTCCGTAATCATCCAAAGAGTCCCCATCGTTCACCGAAGTGAGAATCGAAGATAAGCCGTGCAAGCTCTCTGAATGATTGAGCAATAGTGAAGCAAGAGAAAAACTGAGAAACGGAAGCAGTGGATTACTCCAAGCTTAATGACACCATGTAACTAAGCAAACGGTACAATCTGACTTTCAAGATCATCTTTAATCAGTACCCATATTATAACGGTACAGCAGGTTGGTAGTTGTTAGTTCACCGTTACCGCTTCCAAGACCGACCAGTGTAGGAAGTGGGTATTAGTATGAATTGTACAGTAAGGTGGGGTTTGTGATGCTATTCTACTATGATTAGTTCACATGCAATGACCAATCTACAGGAGCTAAAGTTGGCCATTCGGCCCATTGAGCCTACATGGCTGATCCATCTTTCCCTCTCAACGCTCAACCCCATTCTCCTGCCATCTCCCCATACATCATTCAGCTCTTCCAACAGTGCACTTCGTATCAGAGTTGCATGACTATAGTTTGGCTTATGACTGTTATGATCTGGTCAGCTAGTATAGCTGATAATTTATTAGATTATTGTGTATTATATTTTTATTGTTCTTACGTTAATGTGCCTGTACAGTTGCAATGACAATGTCATTGTTTCATTCCCAGTGCATATGACAATTGGACACACTTGACTTGGTCTTGAGATGACTCTGGGCCTAGTTGAGCTGCAACCACCACCCACCTAAACAAATGTACCTCTCTGGATGCTGAACAAGTTGACCTCCATACCCAAGACATGCCCAGGCTCCAAGATGCAAGTAGACCTCAGACAGTCAGGTTTCATCTCCAACATGCACTTTGACAGATCACCACTGTCTCTGGCTTATGAATTCTGAGGGTATGAGATTTTTAAACAAGGGATCAAGAGAGAATCAGGAGTGTTTTTATTATCATATGCCCCAAAACAGAACAATGAAATTCTTACCTTCAGTAGCACAACACATATGTAAACACAGTACTATGTAAACACTATAATAAACAACAAGTAGTAGTTCAGAATCTATTAAAAAAAAAACCCAATAATAGTGCAAAGATAAAAATAATGCCCCCAGGTCTATGAAGTTTCGAGCTTAGTTGGAGGTTGTAATGTTTAATAGCCTGGTGGTTGTCGGGAAGAAGCTGCTCCTGAACCTGGGCAATGCAGTTTTCAGTCTTCCATACCTTCTTCCCAATGATAGAATTAAAATGAGAGCATGGCCAGTGTAGTGTGGATCTCTGATGATGATACCTTTTTGATGCAGCGACTGCTGTACATTCCTTCGATGGTGAGGAGGTTACTACCCATGATGGATTGGGCAATGTTCACCACTTTTTGCAAATTTCTTCCATCCTGGGCAATCGAGTTGCCGAACCAGGCCATGAAGCAGCCAGTTCTCCACTGCACACCACTGTAAGAGAGTATTCTTGACGTGCTGGATCTCCTCAATCTTCTTAGGGAGTAGAAGTATTAATGGGCTTTATTTATGATTGTATAAATGTGCTAGGTCCAGGATAAATCTTCAGAGATATGCACACCCAGGAGTTTGAAGGTTTTGACTCTCTCCACCACCATCCCGTTGATGAAAACAGGTTGGTGGATCCTCATCCTTCCTCTCCTACAGTCAACAATTCGTTCCTTGGTTTTATTGACTTTAAGAGCAAGGCTGTTGTTCTGTCACCATTTGCACAATAGATCGATCTCCCTCCTATACTAAGACATGTCATCTTTTATAATTCTTCCCACATCGGTGGTGTCGTCAGCGAATTTGAAGATGGAGCAGGAAAAGTGTCCAGCTACACAGTAATGTGTATATAGGTAGAGTAGGGGGCTGAGCACACAACCTTGATGTGTCCCTATGCTAATGGTCACCCAAACAAGAAGTGTTTTGTACTGATTGTGTACGAATCAGTACACAATTCACACTGATTATGTTCTGTTGAGGAAGTCAAGGATCCCGTTGCAGAGGGATGCACAGAGAATCAGTTCTGTGAGCTTGGTAACCAATTTGGAGGGGATGATGGTGTTGAATGCTGAGCTGTAGTCTAAGAACAACAACCCATATAACCACATATGGTTAATCGACGTATGCGTTAATTCTATGGCGTTAGTGAGCTGTCCATAGCGATTTTATTTATAAACACATTTGCTGCTACTGTTGAGTGTGAATGTGTGGTGTCATCATTTACACAACTCCCATAACTTGCGCAAAACACTAAATTCTGAAGAAACTCATCTGTGGAGGGAATGAATGGGCAACGTTTCAGGTCGGGCCCCTTCTTCAGACTGATTGTAGTGGGGGGGGGGGGGAGAAACCTGGAAAGACAGTTTTCCTACGGCTTGTGGTAGGATGTAAAAACATCTGATGACTAACAGAAGAGATCACATTCCTTTGCAGATGTGTTATGATGCCATTAGGAAGATGATACAATGCCGAAAAGGAAATAGAGCAGAGAACTCAAACAATTCGAGATGGCCAATAACATGAGCAATGCTTGTTTTATATTTGTTGCAAAACTAGCAAAAGTGAATTTAACCTAGGGTTCAAATGTCATCAGAATTAAGAAAATGATCCAGCTCAATTCATTAAAAAGTTCTAATAAATTCATTAAAACTTGTGAAAATAAGCCTTCACAAAAAGTTCAGTATTTATTTTAGTTGAGAGTTTCATGATTAGATAAATCTTTCAATGATTGTGTTTAATGCGCATGGTATTAAAAGCATTTTATAACTAATGATTCGCTCAATTTGAAGACAATTAAAGTAGATTCATTTTCACTAATTTTTATTAGAATCAGATACCAGATTCTGTACTGACTCATTCTACAATGTGGGCTCCCCTGCATTGGATAAACCAATCACAGACTGGGTGATGGTGTTGTGGAACACCTGTACTTGGTGTGTGGGAGTGATTCTGACAATCCCATTGCCGGCATCTTTAGTTCCTCACCCCATCCCCACTGAGCTTGGTCTCTGACCTCCTGTTCTGTTACAATGAGACCAAACACAAGCTTGAAGAATAGCGTGGCATCTTCTATCCTGACTATGGGCGCCCGTCTGTATGGAGTTAGTACATTCTCCCTGTGACCAATGTGTTTTTTCTTCAGGTGCTCTTGTTTCCTCCTACACTCCAAAGATTTATAGGTTTGTAGGTTAATTGGCTTCAGTATCAATTGTAAATTGCCCCCAGTGCTAGTGTACGGGGTGATCGCTGGTCGGCGTGTCCTGAGGGGCCTGTGTCCTCGCTGTATCTCTAAATCTAAAAGTCTAAAGTCAATATTGAATTCTACAACTACAGGTAATGTGTTTTCTCAGGTCTGTATCCATCACCTCTTTATGATATTGGTCCATAGTTTGGTTTTTATTCCTATTTTTTATTTTCTCTCTCACAGATGCTGACTGACCTAATGGATGTTTTTAGCATTTACTCAACTTATTCCAAATTTCCACCATATTCAATTTTTTGCTTCTCAATGTCTATTCGAGTAAAACAGTTTAAATTGTTCAGGGTAAATCCCAAGGCACAGATCTTGAATCCTGAATCCTGGAAACAAAATGATGGGTGTTCACTTTATCTATGCCCCTGATAATTTAACTGTATATAGTCTTATGCAGTTGTAACATTATATCCCAATTTCTGTACTCAATACACTAACTGACAAAGGCAAGCTTACCAAATACTTACTTTATGTCAGTGTCGATGATGCCCTTATTTACATGCTGCAGAGGGTGTACACACATCTGGACATCCCTGATGTATCTGTAAGGATTACATTCTTTGACTTCTCTAGCGCTTTTAACACAATTCAGCCTCGACTGCTAGGGGAGAAGATGGAGAAGATGAAGGTGGATCCATTAATGGTACTGTGGTGTTTGGATTACCTTTTCCTCAGACCACAGTATGTGCGCCTACAGAACAATGTCTCAAGCACCATCATGAGCAGCACAGGGGCTCCACAAGGAACTGTGCTGGCTCCATTCCTGTTTACCATCTACACAGCGGATTGTCAATATAACACCAACAGCTGCTTTTTGCAGAAATTTTCAGATGACACAGCTGTTGTAGGCCTCATCAAAGGGGGCAATGAGGAGGAGTATAGAGACACAATTAACAACTTTGTGGAGTGGAGTGCACACAATAACCTCCATCTCAACACCACAAAAACGAAGGAGATAGTTGTGGATTTCAGGAGGGGGAGGAGGAGGACTCAACCAACATCAATCACCATCAGGGGCACTGAGGTGGAGGTGGTCGCCAACCACAGGTACCTTGGTGTGCAGCTTGACAGTGAGCTGGGCTGGAAGAGTCATATGGAGGCGGTGTACAGGAAGGGACAAAGTCGACTGTATTTTTTAAGGAGGCTAAGGTCATTCAACATCTGCCAACCCCTACTGTGCAGTGTCTACCATTCAGTGGTGGCCAGTGCTCTGTTTTTTGCTGTGGCCTGTTGGGGAGAAGGCGCCCGAATAGCGGACAAAAACAGACTGGACAAGCTGACCAGGAAGGCCGGCTCAGTGGTCGGGGCTGAGCAACTAACGGTCCAGCAGGTGGCAGAGGCTAGAACTTTGAAAAAACTAGGCTCAATAATGACCAACCCCACTCACCCACTCCACGCCCTGAAGGTGATCAAGTGCAGCACCTTCAGCCAGAGACTGATTGCACCAATGTGCAAAACGGAGAGACATAGGAAGTCTTGTATACCAGCTGCTATAAGGTTTTATAATGCACAAAATTTTAACTTATTATGTATTGAAGATATCTGTTGAAATGTGTGGTGTTATGTCTGTCTTGAAGCTGTTGTGGCACTGTAATTTCCTGTAAAGGATTAATAAAGGTTATTATTATTATTTACCACCCTGTACACTGTGCCACCACCTTCATGGCATCTTGCACTTGCAACCTAGGTCTCTCTGTTCTATAACACTCCTCAAAGCCCATACCATGCAACACCACACATTTATCTGAATTAAACTTCATCTGTGATTCCTCGGTCCATTGACCCAATTCAAGATACCTTTCTTTACTGTCCACTTGGGGGGGGGGGGGGGGGGGGGGGGGGGGGGTCCTGTGGCGGGTCCCTGGGGGGGTAGGCCCACTTCTTGGATCATCCCCCTCGACGATTGAGGGACAGGGGCGTTGGTCTGCCACGGGGTTTACCGGTCGACTCCCGAGGGGTAGAGATAAGAGTGTCGGTGTGTGTTCTTGGACTGTTGGAATTAAAAAGCTTCTTTTGAATCCGCCTGGCGTCCGGTCTTTTCCTGACCTTGACCAGGCCACTACACACTAATCCATCAATTTTAATGTCATCTGCAAACTTACTAGCTATGCCTCCCACATTCACATCCAAATCATTAATATAAATAACAGTCAACAGTAGACTAAGCACCAATCCCTGTGGTACATCTCTATAATACTAAAAGTCTTCGTCTTGTATGTGTGTGTGTGTGTGTGTGTGTGTGTATGTGTCATTCTGGTTAATTTTCCTATCTTCTTCCAAACACTAGGCCACAGCCTTTGCATTTTCACACATTCTACTCACATTTTCCCCGTAGATGCAATAAACATCTTCCCGTTACATTCCAACCTATATTTCCAGACTTTTTAATCGTTATAAAGTTTTTTAAAAAAGCCAGAAAACTCACCGATTTTGGAAAAAAACCCCGGGTTATGTCACAATGGACTCGCAAGGCAGGACGGGACACTCCGCTGCCGTTGCCCGATGGGGAGGGTGGTGCTGGAGCTGGAATGAGAGCCGAGCCCGGGGGTTGGGATGGGGCCGTGACACAAGCCGCCGCTGGAACCAAGGACAGGCCTAGGTCCGGGGTCAAGACAAGCCCACTGGAGCCCAGGCAGCAGCCGAGCTGACGGCTGGAGTCTAGAGCCAGGGTCGGGGTGAGTATGAGAACCAGGTTGAGTTCCAGGCCCTGGTGCTGCTCTACGACCTGGGTAGGTCCTGGGGCAGGGAATGGGAGTGAAGGGAGCAGGATGAGGGAAATGAGGAGGAGGGAGATGGGGTGGGGAGTGGGGTGGTAGAGGGAGATGGGGCAGGGGGTTGAGGAGGGAGATGCCCCTCACTCCCATCCTCTCTACCCCCTCCCTCTCTACCCTCCCTTCCCCCCACTCTACCCTCCTCCTTATACCCACTCCCTGTCCCTCTCTCTCGCCCCCTCGCTCTCTACCCCTCTCCACCCCCTCCCTCTCTACCCCCCTCTCACTCTCTACCCCCCTCCCTCTCTAGGGATTGATGAGGGAGGGTGAAGAGGAGGAGGAGGGAGCGCTGGGGATGAGGAGAAATGAGCCGCGCCTGTGCAGTTGGGGGTTACGTGTGAGTGGCGCAATATCAATCAATCAAGCACTTTATTCATCCCGGAGGGGCAATTTAAAAGGGCGCATTACAGCAGCTTTTTTAAAAAAAAAGAAAGAGACAGAATCAACGAAGAGACAAACATTCAAAGCTACTCTCCGCACCTACCGGTCGACCGCACGAGCAGTGACCCGGTAAGGATTGGGTTGTCAGCAGCGATACAATAATAAAGAACACACAAAATGTAACACAAACATCCACCACAGCATTCATCACTGTGGTGGAAGGCACAAAAATTTGGCCAGTCCTCCTCCATTCTCCCCCCGTGGACAGGACCAGAGTCCAGAGTCAGTCCCGGATCGGCTCTTCCTCACTGGAGACCGCGGCTTTAGATTGTTGTAGGCCGCAGGCCGGCGGTCAAGATTTAAAGTCCCCGCAGCAGCCAGAAGCACCGTAGACTGCAGGGCCGGCAGTCGAAGCTCCCCTCCAGGGGTGTTGGTAAGTCCATGCCGGCCCCGCGGTGGAAGTTGGGGGAACGGCTTGCGTTGGGGGAACGGGTGACTGTTGGAATCTTGGGTTGGGGGGAACAGACCCAACGTGTCTACACTTGGTCTAGTCTCTTATAAAAGGTGTCCAGATCAAAAACTATAGTTTACTACAACTCTGTTTCCTAATTTCAAGTCAATTTTGTATGCAATTTGCTATCTCATCCTGGGTCACGTGATTTATCCAGCTCAGCTTACCGTGTACAGAAGATTACATTGAAATTAAGCTCCATTTTTTAATAGATTTTTAACATATTATGTCTGAAAGCAAGTCAGTGAAAATTAGCCTTTATGTACATATAACTACAGTATATACATATTCAAAATTAAATGAAAACACAGCAAATTAAATTAAAACATGTGGTCATCAACTAGTAAGATATCTTGAAGCTGTCATAATCAGGGCAATCTGACAATGTAATTTTTTTTCACATGGAGAATTAGATCAAATTCTCAAATTCTCACACGTTTTGTCTGAGTTCTCTGTCCCCAAATCAATAGGGTAAATCTACAATAAGACCTTGTTGGATCTGCTACTGGGCAAGTTTGTAGGTGGACAATTTCTGAGTGTAGATTTGGGCACAGTGTCCCCTCTCAATGCAATTGTGTTTGCATTGATTGTGAATGGTTTACAAATGGGTTTGCACCAAGATGATGTCCTTGTACTCCATCTGAAGATTCAGTGCAACTTGAATTTGTTTTTAAATCTCTGCTGCAGGTTGGACAGCAACATTCAGGTTACCATGGCATCAAAGTAAACACCCAGAATGACAAACCTCTTTGTTGGAGAATAATGCAGACAGGCCAATGATGATGGAGATGTCATGATAAATGCACAATCTTAGTTTTAGAGAGTACTGAATTCTAGACATGCCCTTTAAAAAAAAATACACATAGTTGTCTTCGAAGTGTGGCATTTACCAACACTGATGCGTGGTTGAAAATACTGGATGGTATTCAATGACAACATGTAGGACGTACATGGTAAATGGTAGCGAATTGAGGAATGCAGTTGAACAGAGGGATCTAGGACTAACTGTGCATAGTTCCCTGAAGGTGGAATCTCATGTAGATAGGGTGGTAAAGAAAGCTTTTGGTGTGCTGGCCTTTATAAATCAGAGCATTGAGTATAGAAGTTGGGATGTAATGCTAAAATTGTACAAGGCATTGGTGAGTCCAATTCTGGAATATGGTGTACAATTTTGGTCGCCCAATTATAGGAAGGATATCAACAAAATAGAGAGAGTACAGAGGAGATTTACTAGAATGTTGCCTGGGTTTCAGCAACTAAGTTACAGAGAAATGTTGAATAAGTTAGGTCTTTATTCTCTGGAGCGCAGAAGGTTAAGGGGGGACTTGATAGAGGTCTTTAAAATGATGAGAGTGATAGACAGAGTTGACGTGGACAAGCTTTTCCCATTGAGAATAGGGAAGATTCAAACAAGAGGACATGACTTCAGAATTAAGGGACAGAAGTTTAGGGGTAACATGAGGGGGAACATCTTTACTCAGAGAGTGGTAGCTGTGTGGAATGAGCTACCAGTGGAAGTGGTGGAGGCAGGTTCGATTTTATCATTTAAAAATAAATTGGATAGGTATATGGATGGGAAGGGAATGGAGGGTTATGGTCTGAGTGCGGGTAGATGGGACTAGGGGAAAATAATTGTTCGGCACGGACTTGTAGGGCCGAGATGGCCTGTTTCCGTGCTGTAATTGTTATATGGTCATATGTTGTAAATTTTAAAACTCAATTCATTACGAAGCACATTCGTTCAAGCCAGCATGTGAGACACACATAAGGAACAATCAAGCGTTGCCCCTTTCATGAGCTTTGCTTCCAATCTTACCTCCACAATACTTTTTTTCACAGTTTATTATATTGTAATCTAATTGCAGACATTGATATTTCCTTCCGCTGTTGATAATCAGCTTCACGCATGTGCAATTTTCTCCAGGTTTAACATTTCATTACAAGAGGGTTAAGGAAATCACTGATTGAAAGAAAAATTGTAGAGAGTACACCACTCACATATAATGGAAATAACTCTTGGTTTTGCCGTTTTCTACCTGTCCAATAAAAAAAACAGAGGGTGGGGTCTAATGCTTATCTGAAGACATTTGCTCCTTGAAACTTCATCAAATTGTGAGTGTTCAGGTCCTCCCAAGGTTACCCAGGTCCTCCCAACAGTATACCCAGGTAATGTCAGGTAACCCAAACAGTTCATAAATTGGAAATGCGGCCTCCCAACAATGCATTCAAATAAAACATAGGCCCAAGCAAAGGCAATGTGTAGCTAAACCAGGGCGTTTAACGCAACCATTTAGACATGCCAGGAACAGAGTTCACACACAGCCAAAGATGCCTAGCAGTCCTACAGTGGCAAGCATATCCCTCCCACTGGTCTGTCAAATGCTCGACTGTGTGTAAGGCTATAAATCAGACGTCTGTAACCTATTTATGGTCCAATTCTACATCTGAATAAACACAGGTTAATGGAGAGCAAAGTTTCCACTGGGAAAGTGAAGTCCACGGGTGATTTAATGTAGGCTTTTACAATTATGAATGGTCTACTGAGTAGAAAGAAGCAATTCCCTCTGTTTGGGGAAAGTAGATGAAATAAGGGCCGTGTTCTTCAATTTAAACATCATTCAGGGAAAGTGGTGAGTGGGGTGTTTATGGCATTGCAGTTGTTTCCTATGGTGAACAGTTGAGGCAGGGAGTCTTTATCATTCAAGGGGCAGACAGAGTCACAGAATGATACAACTAAGAAACAGGCCCTTCAGCCCACCATGTTGGCCATCAATCGCCATTTATACTAATACCATTCGTCAGCACCTCATGAGCACTAGGTCCATAGCTTTAAGGGCCTGTCCCACCAGCATGCGATTGCATGCGTCTAGCGCGACCAAACGTGGTGGCTTGAGGCGTACGGCCTCGCGGGGCCGGTCCCACTTCCAACCGCGGAGCCGTCTGGAGTTGTGCGGGGCTGGTCCCGACATCATACTCACCAATCAGCTGGGCAGGAGGCGGGCCGACTGAATTTGGACGTCGCTCTGGCGTCGGGCGGTGATGTCATCACGCAACGGCACGCTGGGCGGTGACGTCATCGCGCAACGCCACGCGCTAGGCGTACGCCGTCAAGATGCTGCGTACGACGTCAAGACGCTGCGTACGGCGTCAAGACGTCGCGTGCGGCCTCAACGCGGCTGCGGGACGACAGGCCGTTGCCGCGCGGAATTTTTACACAGTGTCAGTTTTTCGGAGCCCCGTGCGTTGTCGGGACCAGCTCCGCACAACTCCATACGGCTCCGGCGATCGAAGTGGGACCGGCCCCGCGAGGCCGTACGCCTCAAGCGACCACGTTAAGTCATGCTCGTCGCATGCTGGTGGGACAGGCCCTTAAGTGATAAATTCAGGTGTTGATGGTTCTTAAATGTGTTGAAACTACCAGCCTGCACCACCTTCTCAGGCAAAATGTTTGTTAGGTTAGGTTAAATTATTCTGCCATCCTGTTATAAAAGACAACACTTCTGTACTGCAGATTATTCATCCTGTACTGAATATCCCAATACAATGTGGATCAGCCAAGAACCAGCTGCATCACACAAGAACATCCAACCACTAAAGAACTAACTAACAACAACATTTGTATTATCAATAATAATATTAGTTCCAAATTCTAAAGAAATGAAAAGCACGGCAGCAGAATAGTTAAACCACTTGATAAGAAATTCAGAGTGTTGTACCATTGTCCAACGACACAAGTTTAAATTCCACTATGACTGACTGATCTGTAACTCTGGATCCACACCACAGTGTTTGAACATTCACAGCTTCCGAAATAGCTGGTGAAGAATAGCACCTCTTTCAAGCAGTAATCAGGGACTTGCAAGAACCATTGGCTTTGCCAATGACGCCCGCATTCCTGCAAACGTACAAAAAAAATGAATGAACATAAGTCGCGAATTGTAGAGTTTGGCAAGACATTGATGCATATAACCTGCTCTAACAATAGATTATAGTTTTTTCCTCAATGTATACATTTATATAGATATATTTTATGGGAATATTCAAGTGTAGTCTGGGCCTCCATATAAGTCTGAGGATACATGGATAGCATATCAATGGATGACGTGGACTGAGTGGTGTCCCATTCTCTGGTCTGGCAAATGTTTTCCTTTGAAGTGTCTACCAAAATCTATTTTAGAAGAGGTGAATGAATCTGCCTTCACTCTCACACAGTGCAGTCCAAATCATAGCAAATCTCCATGCAAACAGTGGCTGAATGGGAGAAGCCAGAAGGTAATGGTGGATGGCTGTTTATCGGGTTGGAGGCAGGTGACTAGTGGGGGTGCCTCAGGGATCTGTGTTGGGTCCTTTGTTGTTTGTCATGTACATCAATGATCTGGATGAAGGTGTGGTGTATTGGATTAGTAAGTATGCAGATGATACCAAGATAGGGGGTGTTGTGGATAATGAAGAGGATTTCCAAAGTCTACAGAGTGATTTATGCCATTTGGAAGAATGGGCTGAAAGATGGCAGATGGAGTTTAATGCTGAAAATGTGAGGTGCTACACCTTGGCAGGACAAATCAAAATCAAAATAGGACGTACATGGTAAATGGTAGGGAATTGAAGAATACAGTTGAACAGAGGGATCTGGGTATAACCGTGCATAGTTCCTTGAAGGTGGAATCTCATATAGATAGGGTGGTAAAGAAAGCTTTTGGTATGCTAGCCTTTATAAATCAGAGCATTGAGTATAGAAGCTGGGATGTAATGTTAAAATTGTACAAGGCATTGGTGAGAAAAAATCTGGGGTACGGTGTACAATTTTGGTCGCCCAATTATAGGAACCAAAGGAAGGATGTCAACAAAATAGAGAGAGTACAGAGGAGATTTACTAGAATGTTGCCTGGGTTTCAACAACTAAGTTACAGAGAAAGGTTGAATAAGTTAGGTCTTTATTCTCTGGAGCACAGAAGGTTAAGGGGGGACTTGATAAAGGTCTTTAAAATGATGAGAGGGATAGACAGAGTTGATGTGGACCAGCTTTTCCCTTTGAGAATAGGCAAGATTCAAACAAGAGGACATGACTTCAGAATTAAGGGACAGAAGTTTAGGGGTAACATGAGGGTGAACTTCTTTACTCAGAGAGTGGTAGCGGTGTGGAATGAGCTTCCAGTGGAAGTGGTGGAGGCAGGTTCGTTGGTATCATTTAAAAATAAATTGGATAGGCATATAGATGAGAAGGGAATGGAGGGTTATGGTATGAGTGCAGGCAGGTGGGACTAAGGGAAAAAAAGTTGTTCGGCACGAACTTGTAGGGCCGAGATGGCCTGTTTCCGTGCTGTAATTGTTATATGGTTATATGGTTATATGGTTATATGGTATGGTTAAAGAAGATTTTCTACAGATTACCTTTGGCTTCTGCCATTTGTCGGGGGGGGGGGGGGGGGGGGGGGGCAGGGGACACACACGTCACTCACCCCCTGTTTTGAGAGGTGGGGGACAAACCCCCACCCCCCATGTTTTTTAATCCAGACTTTGAAATTCAGTGAAAAAAACTATTAAAAATCTCTGCTTTCCGCGAGACAGTGGGGGTAGGACTGATGATCGAGGGCGCCGATTGGACGAGAGAGACATCGGTCAGCAGGCAATGGGGGGGGGGGACCATGATGATTCAGCGCGATGATTGGAGGAGGGAGGTGTCGGTCAGAGGCGGAAGTAGGGGGGTGGGACTGAGGTGAGAGCGTGGTGATTGGAGGAGGGAGACATCCTGGTGGAGCAAAGATCATAGAGCGGAGCTTGAATGACATGCCCAGGTCATAGGGTCACAAGCGAAAAACACTCTCGGCAGCCCTGGACACAGATGTGCGCCTCATCCGCAGACAGGATCGATCCCGGGTCTCCAGCGCTGCAATCGCTGCCGAATCGCCACTGGACCATCCCCACCCGAGTGCCCCCCCCACCGGGGGTGGCCAGAGACAACGGGTGTGGTGCCCCCAGGCCCACATCCAGCGCAGAGAAGCAACGTTAAATCTAGCTCAGCTCTGCCTGTCCCGCCAGGTTAACCTACAGCCCTGCCTGGACTTACGGGAACGACGGCCTAGGTTAGGTTACCCTGCTCCAGAAATACAAAGCGGTAACCCCCCCCCCCCCCCTGCCTGGACCACCACGGGAGAAAAAAAAATCTTGACTCTCTTTCCTATCTATGCTATATACCTCTCAAGCCAGCGTTCGGTCTCCATTGCTCCTGGGAAAACAAACCCTGTCTACCCAACCTCTCCCCAGATGGGATCTATCGCAGTCGCTGCCTCAGAAAGGCTGCCAGCATCATCAAGGACCCACACCTCCTAGCCACATACTCATCTCTCCGCTGCCATCGGGTAGAAGGTACAGGAGCCTGAAAACTGTTACATCCAGGTTCAGGAACAGCTGCATCCCCACAGCCATCAGGCAATGAAACTTGCCAACAAACACACTCTGAACTGTAACAGCCTATTGCACTTTATCTGTTTATTTATGTGTGTATTGAATTGAACTGAACTGAATTTATGCGACAAGATTCTGTTGTGCTGCAGCAAGCAAGAATTTTATTGTCCTATCTGGGACACATGACAATAAACTCTCTTGACTTGACTTTACTTGAATTGAAGTGTTTCAATCGAGGCAACATAGTGTTAGCTCTGTGTATTTCTGGAGCAGGGTAACCTAACCTAGACTGAGATGGATTCCGTTGGGTTAAAAATGCTGTATTTCTGGCTGTCTCGGCAGATGGGCGAGGGCTTTAGCGCTTGTGCCCGAGGCATTGGACAGTGTTCAGCTTATCAAGCAGGGTTAGCACAAGAGGCACAGATTGACATGCTCGTTGACTCCTCCCATTTCCTCCAAACACAAGGCGTAGCTATGGGCACACGCATGGGCCCCAGCTACGCCTGCCTCTTTGTCGGGTACGTTGAACAATCCTTGTTCAATACGTACCAGGGCCCCATCCCCGACCTCTACCTCCGTTACATCGACGACTGCTTTGGGGCCACCTCCTGCACCCACACACAACTGACTGACTTCATCCACTTCACCACCAACTTACATCCCGCACTCCAATACACTGGACCATTTCCGACAAGTCCCTACTATTCCTGACCTCACCATCTCCATCGCCAGACTTCTGACCGGCATACACTACAAACCAACTGAATCCTGGCCGCCATTTGCCCCCGTCACCTCCCAACGTGACCCCACCACTCGCCACATCTTCCCATGTCCTCGTTCCGGGGATTCCCCTCCCACCATAGATGAGGCTCGCACCTCTCATCCATACCCCGCAACACTGCTCTCTCTCCGCTCCCAGAGTCCCCCTAGTCAACACCCCAGCCGGCAAATACAACAAATAATCCTCCGCCATTTCCGTCACCTCCAACGTGACCCCACCACTCGCCACATCTTCCCATCTCCCCCCATATCTGCCTTCCGCAAAGACCGCTCCCTCCGCAACTCCCTTGTCAATTCTTCCCTTCCCTCCCGTACCACCCCCTCCCCGGGCACTTTCCGTTTCCTCGAGCTGTCACCTCCCATCCCCCCGCCCTCGGGTTCCTCCTCCTCCCTTTTTCCTTCCTTCTCCCTCCCACCCCCCATCAGTCTGAAGAAGGGTTTCGGCCCGAAACGTCGCCTATTTCCTTCGCTCCATAGATGCTGCTGCACCCGCTGAGTTTCTCCAGCATTTTTGTGTACTTTCTATGCTCAAACAATTAATGACCAAATAACACTCTGTGATTCTCTTGATAATCAGTGTTTGAAATGCATGCCTGAGGGTACAGGTACTCTTGTTAAAAAAACATTGGATGAACAACATGTTGGTTAGCAACGTTGGTATAAAACCAATGGACAAAGATACAAACAAGTGACCACCTATTGTGTAAAATTGTAATTCAATGATTCTGCTGTTGAGTACTGCATTTCAAACCCAATGACAACAAGGAGGTATAAACCTAAACTAGTCATATGGTCATTTGAAAAGTTAACTAATAACCGAGCAGTAAATAGTCATAAATGCTTCCACTAGGCAGGTGTCATCTCAATTTAAAGAGTGTTTACAGACAGACAGCATGTATTTTCTTGAGCTCCTGCTCTTCTGCCTATGTTAGCCTTGAATCCATATTCACCCACAGCTCCTCAATCCAACATATATATCTAAGTTGTGGGCTGGATCAAGCACCTATTTTCATTTTGTGTGATTTATGGTGTTTTCAGTTTTATTTTCGACTAAAGCCAACCTGTTAGGTTTAGAAGGTACACAAAATTGCTGGAGAAACTCAGCGGGTGCAGCAGCATCTATGGAGCGAAGGAAATAGACGATGTTTCGGGCCGAAACCCTTCTTCAGACTGAACTTTTTCTGATCTGATCAGTTTCTCCAGCAATTTTGTGTACCTTCGATCATCCAGCATCTGCAGTTTCTTCTTGAACACTGTTAGGTTTAGATGCTGGACAAGGACCTGATCCTTCTACTGACAGGCATGTTGTTCTGATGCACAGGGTGAATGGATTCTATCAGAAGCCCAATCATTAACAGCACATTTGCGGCTGGTGTCAGTGCCTCATTAAGGGGAGTCTGGTAGCAAAGATTGCTTGTGTAGGAAAGAACTGCAGATGCTGGTTTATATCGAAGGTAGACACAAAATGCAGGAGTAACTCAGCGGGATGGGCAGCATCTCTGGAGAGAAGGAATGTGTGACGTTTCGGGTTCGAGACCCTTCTTCAGACTCGACCCGAACCGTCACCATTCCTTCGCTCCAGAGATGCTGCCTGTAACTGCAGCATTTTGTGTTTCTCTTTAGTTTAAACCAGCATCTGGAGAGAAGGAATGGGTGATGTTTAGGATCGAGTCTGAAGAAGGGTCTCGACCCAAAACGTCACCCATTCCTTCTCTCCATAGATGCTGCCTGTCCCGCTGAGTTACTCCAGCATTTTGTGTCTACCTTTAAGATCATAACCTTCCTGATTCTGTATCAAAAGGGAAAATGTCAACTAGTGGGCAGTACTTCCTCCCAGTCTTTCTCATGCATTATGTTTTCATAAGAGGTAGAAGGAAGCAATTCCACCCATCAAGTCCATGCTAGCTCTCAGAGCATTTTCATCATCTCTGAAATCTATTCTCTCTCACGGGACATCTAAGGGATCTGGGAGAGAACCCGAGCACCGGACGTAAATCCATGCAATCCCAGGAGGAACGTTCAATCTACTCAGCAACAACTCCCGAGGTCTTGATTTCAGCCCACGACAATGGCTCTCGAAGGCAGTAGCCCTACCAACTGGCGGTTGGTAGAGATAGCAGCAGGCAGTGATGAAGGTGAATGGTATGTTAGCATTCATAGCAAAAGGATTTGAGTATAGGAGCAGGGAGGTTCTACTGCAGTTGTACAGGGTCTTGGTGAGACCACACCTGGAGTATTGCGTACAGTTTTGGTCTCCAAATCTGAGGAAAGACATTATTGCCATAGAGGGAGTACAGAGAAGGTTCACCAGACTGATTCCTGGGATGTCAGGACTTTCATATGAAGAAAGACTGGATAGACTCGGTTCGTACTCGCTAGAATTTAGAAGATTGAGGGGGGATCTTATAGAAACTTACAACATTCTTAAGGGGTTGGACAGGCTAGATGCAGGAAGATTGTTCCCGATGTTGGGGAAGTCCAGAACAAGGGGCCACAGTTTAAGGATAAGGGGGAAATATTTTAGGACCGAGATGAGAAAAACATTTTTTTCACACAGAGAGTGGTGAATCTGTGGAATTCTCTGCCACAGAAGGTAGTTGAGGCACAGTTCATTGGCTATATTTAAGAGGGAGTTAGATGTGGCCCTTGTGGCTAAAGGGATCAGGGGGGTATCAGGGAGAAGGCAGGTACAGGATACTGAGTTGGATGATCAGCCATGATCATATTGAATGACGGTGCAGGCTCGAAGGGCCAAATGGCCTACTCCTGCACCTATTTTCTATGTATCTAACTGAACCACAAGGTCAGCTTGAATAACCTGTTGAACTCTCACCTATTTATTGCTCCGTATTATTGTGGCCATAAACGTGTCTGATTGATAACAATTGTCAGACTCTCCTGTAATTGGTTACGTGTGAAAGACAATACTGTTTTGGCAAAAATCGCTTACATTTCAAGCCTCTTTTTGTTAGTATCACTGCATCTTTAGGAAATATTGATTCTTGTTCTAAAATCAGCTTCCCTAATCATAAAGAAAGCAGCATTTAAAGGTGTAATGTGTAGATAACCAACTTTGCACATTCACAGATTTGTCACCCTCCAACACTAGGAGCTCAAGCAGTTGCAATGCGATTTATGATATCTTTATATCTCTTCGCCATACTATTTTTTAATTCATTTTTATTAGAAGCCGTGTACAAATGTTTAAACCACAGCATATGACATAACACCTTTATTGTACAGCTTCAACTTTAATTTTTAGCTAAGACGGAAAAGAAAAAGAGAAAAAAAGCAAGAAAGAAAGATAGTGAATGTGCAAGAATAGAACCCCTAGACTACCAAATAAGTGTAGTCGAAGAGTGATTAAAGTAAAAGAAATGAGAAAAACGTAAAGAAATAAGAAGACAAAAACAGAAAGAAATACAAAAAGTGATGATCTATCTGCTTCATATCTCTCCCCATCCATCATCCCATCCGTAAATCGGTTTAATTCCAAAGTTGTGTTGCACCATACTATCCTTGTAATGAATAGAATAGTTTCTTTATTGTCATTGTAACATGCGCCATGTACAACGAAATTAAAAAATGTCAGCCAGTCAGTGCACCATTCAAACATTTCTAAAAGCTAACGATACATACCAGGTAAAATATTAAATGATAAACAACTAAATAAATATCATGAAAATAGCACGCATAAACACCAAACCCTCCATCCTTCTGTCGATTTCACAGTGTACCAGTCCCTTAGTCTGTATCGCCCCTGCGTTCCTTGGCGGCTACATTTAGTGCTTTTATAGCAGTGGGGTAAAAACTGTTTTTTAGTCTGTTCGTCCTTGTCCTTGTAGACTGTACCGTCTGCCTGACGGCAACAGTTCAAACAGGGAGTGTCCGGGGTGGGAAATGTCCTTTATGATGCTCTGGGATTTTTTTTAATGAATCTATGAATGGAGTCCATGTCTTCGAAAATTGCTCTAATTTTCTGCTAAGACAAGTCTCATATTTCGAAGTCATATCTCGAAGTCTCATCTTCGCTATACTATGACTAAAACTCTCATCATGATCACTTCTGGTCTGCGTTGTTTTTAAATTTGCACAAAATCCGTACCCTATATCTAATTTGCCACCTTACTCACCGTTCGCCTCCGCTCCAGATCAGCAGATTGGTCTTCTCGCCTGTCAGTCACTATGAAGGTAATGCCCCTTCCGGCAACCACTGGAGAATAAAGCCCCGGAGGCCGGGCTGAGTCTGTGAGCATGTGCAGAAGCCGCCCGTGCGGAATTCACCGCCGAGAATAAAGCTGAAGCAGCGGAATGTGGGCGGTGTTCCACGGGCTGGAGCGGGCTGTGTGGGTGGGGGCGGGCTGTGTTCGCGGGGTGGGGGCGGGGCTGTGTTGTGGGGGTGGGGGCGGGCTGTGTTCGCGGGGGTGGGGGCGGGCTGTGTTGTGGGTGGGGGCGGGCTGTGTTCGTGGGTGGGGAATGTGAGCGCGACAGGCGCTGGGGACCGGAATAGCTGAGTGAGGTCGGAGCTGGGTCCTGGATCCCGGAGTGCGGTCGGATCCGGGACACTGGTGAGCCCACACACACACACACCCTTCCCCTCCCCTACAATCCCCTCCCCTACACCCCCCTTCCCCTACATCCCCGCCCTCCCCCCCCCCCTTCCTACACCCCCCCCCCCCCCCCCTCATCCCTGCTCCCCTGCAGTCCCCCCCCCCCTACACCCCCTCCCCTACATCCGTCTTCCCCTACACCCCCCTCCCCCACCCTGCAAACACCATCCCCCTCCCCCCACCGCCCCTCCCTCACGCCGCCTCCTCAAACCCCTCCTCCCTTACACCTCCCCTCCCCCACACCCCCTCTCCCCCACACACCCCACCCCCACACACCCCAGGTGCCCATTATAATCCAAACAGTGTTTGAAATGCACCCAATCGATGGTATTATACACTGAGCTGAAAGAATAGAAAATACTGCGTGGAAATCAATGGGTTAGGCAGCATTTGAGTTGAGTTGAGTTTATTGTCACCTGTACTAAGATACAGTGAAAAGCTTTTGCTGCGTGCTAACCAGTCAGTGGAAAGACGATACATGATTATAATCGAGCCGTCCACAGTGTACAGATACATTATCAATGGAATAACATGAATAAAGTTTTATGCAATATAAAGCCAGTAAAGTCCAATCAAAGATAGTCCGAGGGTCTCCAACGAGGTAGATATTAGTTCAGAACTGCTCTCTAGTTGTTGGTAGGATGGTTCAGTTGCCTGATAACAGCTGGGAAGAAATCGGAGGGAAATGGACCAACATTTGGGTCAGAGCTATTCTTCAGATTGATAGGTTTCGAGAGAAGATAACAGATAGAAAGAAGCGAATGGAAGAGAGGGACAAGAGCTAGCCAGTAATTGATGGATCCAGACATGGAGCAAAGATCGACACAAAGTGCTGGAGTAACTCAATTGGTCAGGCAACATCTCTGGAGAAAAAGGATAATGTTTTTCCATTAAGATGTTTCAGATCTAAAAGCAGTCCAACTGTGCTGTACAACTATAAAAGCAGCCTGCAGGCAGGTCAAACAAGATGAGGAATACTGATGTGTTTAAGAAGGAACTGCAGATGCTGGAAAATCGAAGGTACCCAGAAAAGCTGGAGAAACTCAGCGGGTGCAGCAGCATCTATGGAGCGAAGGAAA
This sequence comes from Leucoraja erinaceus, assembly GCF_028641065.1. Taxonomy (NCBI): domain Eukaryota; kingdom Metazoa; phylum Chordata; class Chondrichthyes; order Rajiformes; family Rajidae; genus Leucoraja; species Leucoraja erinaceus. Next base: position 97,965,279 of record NC_073380.1, on the reverse strand, counting down.
TAGGCAACGTTTCGGGACAAAACCCTTCTTCAGACTGATCGTGGGAGGGTGGGGGGCTGGGACAAGAAAGGAAAAAGGAGGAGGAGCCCAAAGGCTGGGGGTTGGGAGGAGACAGCAGGAGGACTGAGGAAGGGGAGGACTTCTGACCAACATCCACTATAAACCCACTGACTCCCATGGCTATCTGGACTACACTTCTTCCCATCCTGCTTCCTGTAAAGACTCCATCCCCTACTCCCAATTCCTCCGTCTACGCCGCATCTACTCCACGGATGAGGCGTTCCACAGCAGGGCATCTGAAATGTCCTCATTATTCAGGGAACGGGGGTTCCCCTCCTCCACCATAGATGAGGCTCGCACCAGGGTCTCTTCCATACCCCGCAACACTGCTCTCTCTCCCCATCCCCCCACTCGCAACAAGGGCAGAGTCCCCCTAGTCCTCACCTTTCACCCCACCAGCCGTCACATACAAAAAGTAATCCTCCGTCAGTTTCGCCACCTCCAACGTGACCCCACCACTCGCCACATCTTCCCATCTCCCCCCATGTCTGCCTTCCGCAAAGACCGCTCCCTCCATAACTCCCTTGTCAACTTCCCTCCGTACCACCCCCTGCAACCGCAAGAGATGCAACACTTGTCCCTTTACCTCCCCACTTGACTCCATTCAAGGACCCAAGCAATCGTTCCAGGTGCGACAGCGGTTTACCTGCATCTCCTCCAACCTCATCTATTGCGTCCGCTGCTCTAGATGTCAGCAGATCTATATTGGTGAGACCAAGCGGAGGTTGGGCGATCGTTTCGCCGAACACCTCCGCTCGGTCTGCAATAACCAAGCTGACCTCCCGGTGGCTCAGCACTTCAACTCCCCCTCCCACTCCGTCTCCGACCTCTCTGTCCTGGGTCTCTTCCATGGCCACAGCGAGCAGCACCGGAAATTGGAGGAACAGCACCTCATATTCCGCTTGGAGGAATTCTCCCAAACAGCCCCTCCATATGTCTCCTCCCATTGGGCTCCTCCTCCTTTTTCCTTTCTTGTCCCACCCCCACCCCTGATCTGTCTGAAGAAGGGTTTCGGCCCGAAACGTTGCCTTTTTCCTTTGCTCCATAGATGTTGCCTTTTCCCTTTGAATCTTTTCCCTTTGAGAATAGGGAAGATTCAAACAAGAGGACATGACTTCAGAATTAAGGGACAGAAGTTTAGGGGTAACATGAGGGGGAACTTCTTTACTCAGAGAGTGGTAGTGGTGTGGAATGAGCTTCCAGTGGAAGTGGTGGAGGCAGGTTCATTGGTATCATTTAAAAATAAATTGGATAGGCGTATGGGTGAGAAGGGAATGGAGGGTTATGGTACGAGTGCAGGCAGGTGGGACTAAGGGAAAAACGTTGTTCGGCACAGACTTGTAGGGCCGAGATGGCATGTTTCCGTGCTGTAATTGTTATATGGTTATATGGTTATGTTGCTGCACCCGCTGAGTTTCTCCAGCTTTTTTGTGCACCTGAGGAATGCTAATGCTGGCTGGACCATCTTCAACCTTTGGCTCTTTGGAGAAGCAGCTGGAGTGTGGGCATAGCTTGGTTGCCGATGATAATGTTCTCATTCCTCATTGCCAAATGTTCGTGAGATAGAAGTAAGAATCTGCGCCCCAACTAAAGGACACTACGAATGTAAAGAGGAGAAAAGAAAATATTAATGATATGCACATTAAATCTATTCACATTAAGCAGAGCAAATGTACTTGATATTTTGTACCAGGCTAAACTATAATTTCATTTATAGTTTCAAGTTCAAGTGAGTTTATTGTCATGTGTCCCTGATAGGACAATGAAATTCTTGCTTTGCTTCAGCACACAGGACGTAGTAGGCATTGACTACAAAGCAGATCAGTGTGTCCATATACCATAATATAAATATATACATACATGAATAAATATACTGATAAAGTGCAAACTGATAAAGTGCACATTTTTCTCAAAGCAATATATTTTCAAGAAATGGGTGGTATCTTCCATATGGCAGAGTCACACGTTTGGTCATCATTTCACTGTTGATTGTGCCCGCAAGCACGTTTAGCTGCCAATTATCAGAGTTCACCATCTGTTCCTTGATCATGTACGTGTGTTCACATATTTCATATACAGAGAGATAATCGCCAATCCCCAGATAGCTATCCCAGATGTAACCCAAACAAAGGTGTTGTAACTCATAATTTATTCTCTTAATCTGTGTCTACAGAAATAATCCAGAGTATAATACGATAATAAAAACACTTTTTCATTCCGCAGTGATACAAGGCCAGAACTGAAAGAGGAAGGGTTAAATTAGAAATGTGGTTTCCAAATAACTGAGGCGTAAACACTGTGGTATGCAAAGCACCACGGGAATCTACTGCTGCAGTAAGTGCTTCTTTTGTGAGCAAGATTCGATTCATTTTATAACCTACAGCTAAACAATAAATGACTTGTGGTGACCTTCTCGTTATTCTTAATATCCTAGAGAGATGTATAGCTGACATCAGCTTTCTGTATTCTTTGTAAAAGTTTGCTTCAAACTGAACAAAAATGTAACCATAAAGGGATTTTGTTAACCAATATAACTGGTACCACTAGTAATACTATTGCATGAAACATTCTTGAAATTGATGGCATTTTTCAGTCAATTTACCACTATTTGTGAAGTTAAGTTATCTGATTCCAATTAAATCTCTCTTTAAATATTTTGAATACTGACTGCAGTAATTGGAGCTTTTTGAATCGGAAGACTACCTTTGCATTTTTTCATTACTCGAGGGGAAAATAAACTGTGAGAATGCTGGCAGTGATAATTGATTGATAAGAAAAATTATGATTAAAACTATCATGGTTTTTTGATAGATAATATGTACTTTTGTAATCTTACATAATATTGATAATAGCTCCACGACTATTACAAATGTCATAGAAAACGTTATAATTTTCCCTTGCTAGCTACAAAGCCCATTGCCATTTTAAATCATCAGCATTTGTTTAAAGTCCCCTGGTCTCCTTCCGAGGCTGGCTACTCTGAGTGGTCCAATCCTTCTCTTTGTGATCATTCTTTTGACATTTGTGGAATTGTAGACATACAGTAAATCTAACTAAGCGTTGCATTGCCTTTGTGGCTCTGTAAGAACACGCTGTAACCAACAGCAAGCACAGCACTCCCTTGGTACTGAAATGATGTATAGGAGGTCTCCAGGTTAAGGAAGACCTGATTTATGAAATCTGACTTTACTCAATTCTATCCAGGGCTGGATTAACCATTAAGCAAAATAAGCACGTGCTTAGGGCATCAAGGGAAGGGGGGAACCACAGAAATGGTAAATGATTTACGGCACAAAAGAAATCACTTGCTAAAATAATATTCAAAGTGGTTTATATGATCGGAAATATAATTTCGAAGTGCGCTATAAGTTCAGTGCAACAAAAAATGTAAAAACAAGATTCAGTCATGCTGAACTTTATAAAATAATTGTAGAAGACAATATTGAGTGTGCCTTTCCAAATGTAGACATTGCCTTTTGTATATTTTTAACATTAATGGTCACAAATTGCTCAGCTGAGCGTTCATTTTCTCAGTTGAAGAATATTAAAAATCCCATCAGAACAACTATGCAACAAGGCAGGCTAGATGCCTTATCTCCACTAAGCATAGAAGCAGATGTGTTACGTAACATTAATTTTGAGGATCTGATCAAAGACTTTGCAATTAAAAAAAGTAGGAGACAGCTATTAGTTAATTCAAAAGAAACCAGTTTGCAGAATAAAATTTACATGTAACCATACTCCAGTAATCAAACTGCAGTCTGAAGAAGGGTTTCTGCCTGAAAACACACACACACACACACACACACACACACACACACACACACACACACACACACACACACACACACACACACACACACACACACACACACACACACACACACACACACACACACACACACACACACACACACACACACACACAGCTCCCAGCTCCCAGCTCCCAGCTCCCAGCTCCCAGCCTTGGTCACCCTGGATCCATGTCTCCATAATTCCAACTCTATCATATCCATTAACTACTAACTGTGCAATATATGGTTTTGTTTGTGCATTGTATTCTCCTTCTGATGTTCAATCCCACATTGGAACCAACATTCAGAAGTGATACTATATTGGAAATTTGCTGCTATCAATTTGATGGTGAAGTGCCATTAAAAATTATTATTACTACTAGTATTATTCATGTTGACTTCCATGTTGACATTAACTACCTTGGAATGGCAGAGAGTTCCAGAGATTCGCCACTCTCTGCGTGAAAAAAGAATTGTTAATTCATGTAAATGCACCCACACTGAAAAGATGTGATGGAATAAACCTGGAAGTTCTTGGCTTTGAGGAACCAGACTGCATTGAGACAAGACTAGCTCTTCAGTTTGGCTGCCGTCAGCCCTCATCTCAAATCCCAGGGACAGGTATTTTAAGTTTGTAGGAAGGAACTGCAGATGCTGGTTAACACCGAAGATAGAGGAAGGACACAAAATGCTGGAGTAACTCAACAAGACGGGCAACATCTCTGGATATTTAATTGTTGGGTGAGTTCACCTTAAAAAAAGAGACTAATGACAATAGGTTAATTACTATGGGAGTGGCCTTTTAAAGAGCTATTCACTAAAGAGCAAAAGCCTCACTTGTGGAAGTGATTGCACATAATTAGGCAACTTAAATGTGGTATGTAGTGAATCACCATAACAAAGTTCAGAAGTTCACAACATGGCATGATCACAATGCACAAACATGGAAAGAAGAACCGAGAAAGACCTGTCAGAAATGGTTAGCTAAAGGCATCCATAAGTTTACATAACTGCCATCCCTTCCTGCACAGAAATGATAACATACATATTTAACCTTCCTTGACGTTAATAACTGCTGGATCAGTTCTGTGCATATTTATATTTTAGCTTTTATCCAAATTACCTGGCTTGTTCACTTAGATCACGATACAAAAGGCAATATCTAGCAATCCCAGCAGAGGTGAAGGACAAAAGCAGATTTAGATCATCTTGAGTCAGATGACTTCTGAATGTCTAACAAGCCATTTTATTCAGCTGCCTTAAGCCGGACCAATGAAATCCAATCAGCTAAATGTGATCTCATTACGATAAGCCTCTACTAGTAGCTTATAAGTGTCAGAATTCTTAACAGTTATGCGATAATAGTCATGGATTACACAGAGACAGAGACAGAGACAGAGACAGAGACAGAGACAGAGACAGAGACAGAGACAGAGACAGAGACAGAGACAGAGACAGAGACAGAGACACACACACACACACTCGCAAATTTGAGTTTTTGATTAAACCATGTCAGTCTTTTCTTTCTCTGCAGCTGCTGGCATATATTTGCAATAATTCCAGCATTTCATGGTTTCAATTCATTAATTTTAATCAAACGACATGCAGCATTTTGTTTATGAGATACTTTAAACTTAGATATAAGTTTTAGGAAGTCTCAACTACTCAAAAGATTTCAGTAACATTAACCTTAACCATGTAACCCTGCATTTTTGTAAGTGAAATTAAATGATTCCATTACAGGAATTGTAATAGGGGATATAAATCCTTACATCCAAATACATTTGTCTTTGTGCCTCATTAGGGATAAGTGCATCTGTGGGTGGATGTATTCCAAACAATTTTGTTTTCTTCATCTTCTGCAAACATGTTACTAAAAAAACAAAGCATCTAAACATTTGCTTTCTCTATACATAAGATCCTGGGGCGGAAGCTTCCTCAATGACAAGCCATGCATTTGCCGTCTGCAATCGCTGCTCATGGAGACGAGGTCGGGGCCTGGACTGGAGACCATGCAGCGGCCGAGCTGACGGCTGCAGTCTACAGCCAGGGCCAGGCTGAGTATGAGAACCAGGCCGAGTTCCAGGCCCTGGCTCTGCTCTACGACATGGATAGGTGCTGTGGCAGGGAATGGGAGGAGAGGAGGATGAAGGAAATGAGGAGGAGGGAGATGGGTTGGGGTCTTTACCCCATCCCTGTCTGCCCCTCTCCAACTGCCTCTACTCTCCCTCCCCTCCCCCTCCCTCTCTACTCCCCTCCCCTACACCCCCCGCTCTCTATCTACCCCTTCCCCTCCCACATTAACCCCTCCCCTCTTTCTACTCCCTCACCCTCCCCTTTACCCCTCTATCCCCTCCCCCCTCTATCCCTTCCCCCTCTATCCCCTCCCCCTCCCTCTCTATCCCCTCCCTCTCTATCCCCTCCCCCCTCTATCCCCTCCCCCTCTATCCCCTCTATCCCCTCCCTCTCTATCCCCTCTATCCCCTCCCTCTCTATGCCCTCCCCCTCTATCCCCTCCCCCTCTATCCCCTCCCCCTCTATCCCCTCTATCCCCTCCCTCTCTATCCCCTCTATCCCCTCCCTCTCTATCCCCTCCCCCTCTATCCCCTCTATCCCCTCCCCCTCTATCCCCTCCCCCTCTATCCCCTCCCTCTCTAACCATTAGGGTAAAAAGACCCTAATGGAACATCTACAGGTCTCTCTCTACTCCCCTCCCCCTCCTTCTCTAACCCCTCCCCCCTTTCTACCCCCCTCCCCCTTCCTCTCTACCCTCTCCCCATCCATCTCCACCCCCTCCCTCTCTAACCCCTCCCCATCCATCTCCACCCCCTCCCTCTCTACCCTTTCCCCCTCCCTACCCCCTCCCCCTCCCTATCTAACCATTAGGGTAAAACAACCCTAATGGGACTAATCTACAGGCCCCCAAACAGTAGCTTGGACATAGGGCGCAAGTTGAATCAGGAGTTAAAATTGCCATGTAGCAAAAGTAATGCTGTGGCTGTTATGGGTGATTTCAACATGCAGGTAGACTGGGAAAATCAGGTTGTTACTGGACTCCAAGAAAGGGAGTTTGTGGAGTGCCTCTGTGATGGATTCTTAGAGCAGCTTGTATTGGAGCCTACCAGTGAGAAGGCAATTCTGGATTTAGTGTTGTGCAATGTACCGGATTTGATAAAGGACCTTGAGATTAAGGAGCCATTAGGAGGAAGTGACCATAACATGGTCAAGTTTAATCAACAATTGGAGCGGGAGAAGAGTAGATCGGAGGTGTCAATGTTACAGTTGAACAAAGGGGACTATGGAGCCATGAGGCAGGAGTTGGCCAAAGTTGACTGGAAAGATTCCCTAGCAGGGATGACAGTGGAACAACAATGGCAGGTATTTCTGGGAATAATACAGAAGGTGCAGGATCAGTTCATTCCTAGGAGGAAGAAAGATTCCAAGGGGAGTAAGGGGCGACCGTGGCTGACAAGGGATATCAGGGACAGTATAAAAATTAAAGTGAAGAAGTACAACATAGCAAAGATGAGCGGGAAGCAAGAGGATTGTGTAAAGTCTAAAGAGCAACAGAAGATAACTAAAAATACAATATGGGGAGACAAGATGAGGCACGGAGGTAAACTTGCCAAGAATATAAAGGAGGATAGTAAAAGCTTCTTTAGGTATACGAAGAGGAACAAATTAGGTAAGAACAAAGTTGGACCCTTGAAGACAGAAAAAGGTGAATTTATTATGGGGAACAAGGAAATGGCAGATGTGTTGAACAGGTACTTTGGATCCGTCTTCACTAAGGAGGACACAAACAATCTTCCTGATATACTAGTGGCCAGAGGATCAGGGGTGACGGAGGAACTGAAGGAAATCCACATTAGGCAGGAAATGGTGTTGGATAGACCGATGGGACTGAAGGCTGATAAATCCCCAGGGCCTGATGGTCTGCATCCCAGGTAACTAAAGGAAGTGGCTCTAGAAATCATGATTCATTGGTGATAATTTTCCAATGTTCTATAGATTCAGGATCTGTTCCTGTGGATTGGAGGTTAGCTAATGTCATCCCACTTTTTAAGAAAGGCGGAAGAGAGAAAACGGGGAATTATAGACCAGTCAGACTGACATCGGTGGTGGGGAAGATACTGGAGTCAATAATAAAAGATGAGATAGCCAAACATTTGGATAGCAGTAACAGGATCGGTCCGAGTCAGCATGGATTTACGAAGGGGAAATCATGCTTGACTAATCTTCTGGAGTTTTTTGAAGATGTAACTAGGAAAATGGGCAAGGGAGAGCCAGTGGATGTAGTGTACCTGGACTTTCAGAAAGCATTTGATAAGGTCCCACATAGGGGAATAGTGGGCAAAATTAGGGCACATGATATTGGGGGTAGAGTGCTGACATGGATAGAAAATTGGTTGGCAGACAGGAAACAAAGAGTAGGGATTAACGGGTCCCTTTTAGAATGGCAGGCAGTGACTAGTGGGGTACCACAAGGCTCGGTGCTGGGACCGCAGCTGTTTACAATATACATCAATGATTTGGATGAAGGGATTCAAAGTAACATTAGCAAATTTGCAGATGACACAAAGCTGGGTGGCAGTGTGAACTGTGAGGAGGATGCAGGGTGACTTGGACAGGTTGGGGGAGTGGGCAGATGAAGTCTAATTCGGATAAATGTGAGGTTATCCACTGGTAGCAAAAACAGGAATGCAGATTACTATCCAAATGGCGTCGTTGGGAAAAGGGGAAGTACAACGGGATCTGGGGGTCCTTGTACATCAGTCTATGAAAGTAAGCATGCAGGTACAGCAGGCAGTGAATAAAGCGAATGGCATGTTGGCCTTTATAACAAGAGGAATCATAGAAACATAGAAATTAGGTGCAGGAGTAGGCCATTCGGCCCATCGAGCCTGCACCGCCATTCAATATGATCATGGCTGATCATCCAACTCAGTATCCTGTACCTGCCTTCTCTCCATACCCCCTGATCCCAAAAGACCAATACTGACCAGGCAGGCACTGCCTCAACATCAGGTTATCAGTCAACTCACAAGAGTGGAGATAACTGAGTGAGAGGCTGGTGATGGGGAGGTGCATTGCACTGATACAGGTACAGTTCAATTCATGTATCTGAGGATATCTCCCGTTCAGAGGCTGGGAGTTTGAGGATACCCTCAACAAATGCACAAATTTCAGCTCCCGACTAAAAAAGAGCTGCCATTCCCTCGGGGATAGGTGAACCAGTAGACGCAGAACTGGCAAGTAGTATTATATACTTGACTTCACACCAGCTGAATGAGGAGAACATGCTGGACAATGCTGAAAAGTTTGTTAATCTTGGTAACTTGGTAAATAACGTGATGTATCATAGAAACATTGAAAATAGGTGCAGGAGTAGGCCATTCGGCCCTTCGAGCCTGCACCGCCATTCAATATGATCATGGCTGATCATCCAACTCAGTATCCTGTACCTGCCTTCTCTCCATACCCCCTGATCCCTTTAGCCACAAGGGCCACATCTAACTCCCTCTTAAATGTAGCCAATGAACTGGCCTCAACTACCTTCTGTGGCAGAGAATTCCACAGATTCACCACTCTCTGTGTGAAAAATGTTTTTCTCATCTCGGTCCTGAAAGACTTCCCCCTTATCCTTAAACTGTGACCCCTTGTTCTGGACTTCCCAACATCGGGAACAATCTTCCTGCATCTAGCCTGTCCAACCCCTTAAGAATTTTATAAGTTTCTGTAAGATCCCCCCTCAATCTTCTAAATTCTAGTGAGTACAAGCCGAGTCTATCCAGTCTTTCTTCATATGAAAGTCCTGATATCCCATGAATCAGTCTGGTGAACCTTCTCTGTACTCCCTCTATGGCAAGAATGTCCTTCCTCAGATTAGGAGACCAAAACTGTACACGATACTTCAGGTGTGGTCTCATCAAGACCCTGTACAACTGCAGTAGAACCTCCCTGCTCCTATACTCAAATCCTTTTGCTATGAATGCCAACATACCATTTGCTTTCTTCACTGCCTGCTGCACCTGCATGCATACTTTCAATGACAGGTGTACCATGGCACCCAGGTCTCGTTGCATTTCCCCTTTTCCTAATTGGCCACTTCGAATATAGGAGCAAAGAGGTCCTTCTGCAGTTGTACAGAGCCCTAGTGAGACCACAACTGGAGTATTGTGGGCAGTTTTGGTCCCCTAATTTGAGGAAGGACATTCTTGCTATTGAGGGAGTGCAGCGTAGATTTACAAGGTTAATTCTCGGGATGGCAGGACTGTCATATGCTGATGGAATGGACCAGCTGGGCTTGTACACTCTGGAGTTTAGAAGGATGAGACGGGATCTCATTGAAACATATAAGATTGTTAAGGGTTTCGACACGCTAGAGGCAGGAAACATATTCCCGATGTTGGGGGAGTCCAGAACCAGGGGCCACAGTTTAAGAATGAGGAGTAAGCCATTTAGACGAGGAAACACTTTTTCTCACAGAGAATTGTGAGTCTGTGGAATTCTCTGCTTCAGAGGGCGGTGGAGGCAGCTTCTCTGAATGCTTTCAAGAGAGAGCTAGATAGGGCGCTTAAAAATAGCGGAGTCAGGGGATATGGGGAGAAGGCAGGAACGGGGTACTGATTGGGGATGATCAGCCATGATCACATTGAATGGCGATGCTGGCTCGCAGGGCCGAATGGCCTACTCCTGCACCTATTGTCTATTGTCTATTGTCTAACCCCTCCCCCTCCCTCCTAACCCCTCCCTCTCTACCCCCTCCCTCTCTACCGCCCCTCCCCCTCCCTCTCTAACCCCTTCCCTCTATATTCCCTTGTTCTCTACCCCCCTCCCCCTCTACTCCCCTCTCTACCACCATCCCTCTCTACCGCCCTCCCCCTCTTTGTTGGGGGCTATGCATGAGTGGATAGGGCAGGGGATGGGGGGGAAAGGAGCGAATGAATAATATTAATATAATATCAAGTTAGTGTGTATGTGTGATGCCGCAGGCTGCGCCCATTTTGAAATCATAGATCAGTAAACTAAGTGCTTGCTAGTGCAGGGAACCAGAGTGAGGTGTTCAAATCCTTCTAAGGCATCTGTGGGATTTAAATCTAACTAACTAAATAAATCTGAAGAAGAGCCTTGATCTAAAATGTCACGTGTGTGTGTGTGTGTGTGTGTGTGTGTGGGGGTGTGTGTGTGTGTGTGTGTGTGTGTGTGTGTGTGTGTGTGTGTGTGTGTGTGTGTGTGTGTGTGTGTGTGTGTGTGGGTGGGGGGTGTGTGTGTTAGTGTGTGTGAGTGTGAGTGAGTGTGTGGTGGGGGGTGTGTGTGTGTGTGGTGGGGGGGTGGTTGTGTGTGTGTGTGTGTGTAGTGTGTGGGGGGGGGGGGTGGTTAGTGTGTGTGTGAGTGTGTGTGTGTGGGTGTGTGTGAGTGTGTGTGCGTGTGTGTGTGTGAGAGAGTGTGTGTGAGTGTGTGTGTGAGAGAGTGTGTGAGTGTGTGTGTGGGTGGTTAGTGTGTGTGTGTAGTGTGTGTGTGTGTGGGTGTGTGTGTGTGTGTGTGTGTGTGTGTGTGTGTGTGTGTGTGTGTGTGTGTGTGTGTGTGTGTGTGACCCCGCAGGCCGCCTCCGCAACCGGGCGTTGAGGGGACGGGACCCAACGGGTCCTACTTGGTCTAGTACCAATTAAGAAGCTTCTTAGCTACTTAACAAAATTGTGAGGTGATCATAATGTAGGTGCATTGTAACCAGCTAATATTTTCATTACCGCAAATTGAAGCACTAAGTAAGCGAGCGCCTGCAAAATTAATAGTTCTGTCACTTTATTAAAAAAAAATTTAATCTAATATTTTAGAACAATAGAATTTGATGCTCCTACACATTCCGTTAATAGTTAATTTTTCACAGTCCTACACTGTCCATTGAGAGAGATGTGACCACTAACCTCCTACGTGATTGACCGTGATCGTACAAGAAGTTAAATATTCATGACGATAATAGGCTCACTAAAATAATCACTCCAAGGAAATTATGCCCGTCAATTTGTTGCTGGAAGGAATCTTACGTTTTTTTTATCTTTGACTTTTCATCAAGCAGAGGATTCAAACTGAGGTCATTGTGAGTTAATGAAAACAAAATGTATTACTGACATTTAGCTGCTTCCTACAATCCTGATGGTAGATATTTAAAAATAAGCCATTTGCATTTGCTCTCCTTCCTGAGATATTCAATTTTTTTGAGTTATAATAATATCTAGAATTTGAATACTTTGAGTATTTCTCTATTCCTCATCCATACTAATAACCAGAGTGCCATTTCTAGATACCGTATCTATAAAGGAAGTGTGCCTATATCAATTGTTTGTGTTTATAATGCTCGCTTCTTCCGATAGCACTATTCCTTAAACTTCTTAAAGGGCCTGTCCCACCAGCATGCGATTGCATGCGTCTAGCGCGACCAAACGGAAGCAGAGTTCGCGGTAAGTACGCGCAAAGTTCGCGCAAAGTTCGTGCGTGACGTAATTTAAGTCACTCACCAATCAGCTGGGCAGGAGGCGGGCCGACTGAATTTGTACGTCACACGGCAGCGGGCGGTGACATCATCGTGCAATGGCACGCCAGGCGGTGACGTCATCGCGCAACGCCACCCGCTAGACGTACGCCGTCATGACGCTGCGTACGATGTCGAGACGCTGCGTATGATGTCGAGACGCTGTATAAGCCCGTCGAGGCGCTGCATACGCCTTCAATGCGCCTGCGGGCCAACAGGCCGTTTGTGCGCGGAATTTTTGAACAGTGCAAGATTTTTGGAGCCCCGCGCGATGTCAGGACCAGCCCCGCACAACTCCATACGCCTCCGCTGATCAAAGTGGGACCGGCCCCGCGAGGCCGTACGCCTCAAGCGACCACGTTTGGTCGCGCTAGACGCATGCTATTGCATGCTGGTGGGACAGGCCCTTAACTTTCCTCTTGAACCAGCAGACCACTTGCAAAGGTTGTACATTTTAAATTCCCATTCAAGAGTTTGAGTATACGAATTCACCTTTCACCCTCAGTGTAAAAAATGAGCATGTTGAATAACTTGAGCTTTTTGATAAGTTCTCTGCAGCATTTGTTGTTCGTGACTAATGCTGTTTGGCAGCTGAGTTCCTGTATGAGGAAGAATCACAGCCACCAGCACGAGGAGTTTAGGGCAGCACCTTGGCGCAGCTGTAGAGTTGCTGCCTTAAAACACCAGAGACCTGGGTTTGATTCTGAATTCTGATCTTTATTTTATGAGAAGCACGAGTGAGAGACTACGTGAAGAGCCTGTCAGCCCGCATGCGCGTCAATCTTCAGAGCCACTGCATGAAACCACAGTCCACTTGACCCAGAATCAAGCTATAGAAAGATTAATAACCCTTGACGTATGGAATGGAATTTATGAGATTCAGGGTTGGGAGTGGAGGGCACATGGTCTCTCTCACTCCAACTTCGCATAAAATAAAGATCAAGCTTCAAACGGTAAGTTCTCCTTTAATCTTTCTATTTTATTTTGGTCTCATGACGAGACTACGTGAAGCCTTTGAAGCTCTGAAGTTTCATGCAGTAAACCAATCTGTATGTGAACACACTGCACAGATAAACCATAAATAATAGAAATTACATAGGCCATTAACACATGATGCTAACTTTACATACATGTACATCACCTTAACTGGACCACAGTCCCATTAGCTTTGGAGTTACAGACAAACAGCTCATGTAACACTGTCCAGAATTCTATCTGCAATCGTCCAGGCCTGTTAAGCAGTTTATTATATACTTCCAAAAGTGCATTCATCTGACCATCCTGCTGTTGCAAGAATGTGATCAAGAGGAACATCCATTCTATTGGCTGCCAACATGCAGGCAGCCCTGGTGGAGTGTGACTTGAAATTCTCTGTATTCACACCCGCTTTCAACAGCGTACACTCTAGCCATCATGAAATAGTCTCTTTCACTCTCTTGTGAGACTTTTTTTATAACTATGAAGAAAGCTTATCCATCACTAGTAACCTCACTATACTTTATCACATAATAAACACCCACAATCTCCAATCTGGTGGGTATGCTGTCAGCTCCAACTTGTACCCAACCGTGCCTGCTCTGCTTTATGAGTTCATTCACATAAAATGCTACCCTCTTGTCAGAAAGGACCGAGTTATCCAGACAGAGATTGCGTAAAGACTGAGCTCTTTGTGTTGAAATAAGTGTCATAAGCATGACTAACTTAATGTAGCTGCTCCAACATTAAGGATGCAACTGGTGCTAAGTTGCGTAAAAAATCTAATACTGATTACACATTCCACACTACTTTGTATCTAGGTTTTAGAGGGTTCATATTAAAGACACCTTCCATACACATTGTCACCAGTGGGTGAGAGCCAATTGTTTGTTGCCCCTCCCCAAGCACTAGAGACGATGATAAGGCACTGCGAGCAGTGTTAATTGCGCTATAAGTTAGTCACTTCTCATAAAACCAAACTGAAAGAAACCCCAAACCTCTTCTACTTCTGCTTTAAAATAGCTCACATGTATCTCTTCGCAAAACCTTTCCCCTGTTTTATGTAGGTTGGTTTCTTGTGCCACCTCGCCAAGCTGCAGTGATCATGTCAACTGTCCTGCTGGATAGTCCTATACGCACGAAGGGTCTCTTTAAATCCTCAAATTAATAAATCAATACGATCATGCAGTGGATGCGGTGACGAGTGATATGTTGAACTAACCATATAACAATATATAAGATTGTGGTCTGGTAAAAAGACATAGCAATTAAGGGAAAAAAACTCCAGAACACAGTGCGTAAACTGCTGATTGCACAGCCATCATTGATAGAGGGAAGGGACATACACAGTCATAAATGGTCAGTGAGCCTAAAGATTTACAGGGCTGAAGCAAATGAGAAGCTGATGATCAGACACTATGTTCCTCCAATTAGCACTGGGACTCACTCTCTGACAGTAGAGGAGGCCCAGGACAGAAACCACTGCTCGTGTCTGTGAGCAAATAGAGGAGCTTCTGTCAGCAGAGCTTTTAACAATGGAAACATGGTTGAGTAGGCCAATTTGGCACTACAGGTACTTTAATTCCTGTTGCCTCATCTTGAATTATCTTTTGGAAGCATCTTCCGATAAGGTAGAATGAGGAATTTCTTGACCTGGTGTCTGCTTCAATTTTGTACCTACATGGCAGATGTACAGCTGACACCCATATTTTCCTCTTATATATCGCGCCAAAAGGGACTTTGCTGGTGCATCACATGTTGGAAATTTACAGCTCCCATGTGGTTAACATACGCTGCTGCTGTTGTATTGTCCCGATGTAGCCTATTTGCATATCATGGTCATTCCCACAATACCTTCTCAATGCCTGGCACAGCTGCTAGCATTTCCAATTAGTTGATGCCATATTTTATGGCCATGTCTCAACTCATCCTCATTCTACCTACCACCACAACTAGTAAAGGTGTCAGTTACACCCCAGCCCTCACTTTGTAGTGTAATTACAGGCTTACTAGGTAGTATGAACCCTGTACCCTCGTGCGTGCCAAATCCCCCACAATCCTCAATAATCAGCAGCTTTGCCGAATGAAAATCCATTCTAAAATGGTTTCATTCCAAGCACATGTTCAGATTAGCCCAATCAAGGACATCTTCCTTAGACCTTGTGAAGATATTGGAAATATATTCATCTTGTTCATGGACAATCTCCTCAATCATATCCTTTTATGTAATTTCAATACCTCTACTCGGATAGCTATATATTCCTCTTTAGGCTGTTTACACGGAATTAGGGCTTCTCTTGTCATGGAGGAAATGGGTCAGACAGAATACCAGATTTATAGCCATTTATGGCTAGTAAAGTAAAGGGGCCAGTGGCTATCTTTTCCCACTTTTGAATAGCCTCAATATATCTTCGACTTGAATATCCTCCGTACATTTCATGGAGCTGAAGGGAATAATACTCACCTACCTCAACGGGATTAGATGGTTGATTGACAGCATCTGCTGACACTAATATGTGTTCCATCTGGCTCTGACATCTTGGCCTGCTGGGGGTTGAGACCGAGTGTGTGACACGTGCTGTCTCCATAGTGAGCGCTATCAACCTGTGTCTTAAAAGACTTTGGATCTGTCTTAGTTGTGCAGGCCTGGTGCTCCAACCTGCCTCAGTACAGCGGTTTCAGCCACAAACCTGTTAGTGATGATATCCTTACACAGCAGTGCTAACGTGTCTTGCTTCACTTCAGAACGTTGACCTCACAAAAACTCACAAACACTACAATCCCACTTGTGAGAGCTTTCTGAACTCGCTGGAGTTTTAGATCTTTAGACTTCATTTAGCCAATCAGAATGTCCCAGGTGGTGGTGTTAACCTTCGATTCCAGACTGATTCCTGGGATGTCAGGACTTTCATGTGAAGAAAGACTGGATAGACTCGGCTTGTACTCGCTAGAATTTAGAAGATTGAGGGGGGATCTTATAGAAACGTACAAAATTCTTAAGGGGTTGGACAGGCTAGATGCAGGAAGATTGTTCCCGATGTTGGGGAAGTCCAGGACAGTTTAAGGATAAGGGAGAAATCATTTAGGACTGAGATGAGAAAAACATTTTTTACACAGAGAGTGGTGAATCTGTGGAATTCTCTGCCACAGAAGGTAGTCGAGGCCAGTTCATTGGCTATATTTAAGAGGGAGATGTAGGCCTTGTGGCTAAAGGGATCAGGGGGTATGGAGAGAAGGCAGGTACAGGATACCGAGTTGGATGATCAGCCATGATTATATTGAATGGTGGTGCAGGCTCGAAGGGCCGAATGACCTACTCCTGCACCTATTTTCAATGTTTCTATGATACATCACGTGTCTAGCAGTTACCAAGATTAACAAACTTTTCAGCATTGTCCAGCATGTTCTCCTCATTCAGCTGGTGTGAAGTCAAGTATATAACACTACTTGCCAGCTCTGCGTCTACTGGTTCACCTATCCCCGAGGGAATGGCAGCTCTTTTTTAGTCGGGAGCTGAAATTTGTGCATTTGTTGAAACTCCCAGCCTCTGAGCGGGAGATATCCTCAGATACCTGAATTGAACTGTACCTGTATCAGTGCAATGCACCTCCCCATCACCAGCCTCTCACTCAGTTATCTCCACTCTTGTGAGTTGACTGATAACCTGATGTTGAGGCAGTGCCTGCCTGGTCAGTATTGGTCTTTTGGACAGCCAGTTCCGACTTGACCTTCCCTGAACCCGGAGTCGACAAGCTGCTCCTTTCCGGAACGTTCGCGGAGGTTGCTGGGCAGGCCCCCCTGCCAGCGTCTCTGAGACTGGGTTGCCAAGCTGCTTATTTTGGGGGCTCTCGCTAAGGTTTTTGTCGCCCAGAGGATTGTCGGCTGCCCTCTCCTTACCTTGGAGGACTTACACAGTTCCCGCTGCACCAAAAAATCCCAGAGTATTATAAAGGATATTTCCCACCCCGGACACTCCCTGTTTGAACTGTTGCCGTCAGGCAGACGGTACAGATCTACAAGGACAAGGACGAACAGACTAAAAAACAGTTTTTACCCCACTGCTATAAAAGCACTAAATGTAGCCGCCAAGGAACGCAGGGGCGATACATACTAAGGGACTGTGGTACACTGTGAAATTGACAGAAGGATGGAGGGTTGGGTGTTTATGCGTGCTATTTTCGTGATATTTATTTTAGTTGTTTATCTTTTAATACTTTACCTTGTATGTATCGTTAGCTTTTAGAAATGTTTGAATGGTGCACTGACTGGCTGACATTTTTAAATTTCGTTGTACATGGTTCATGTTACAATGACAATAAAGAAACTATTCTATTCTATTCTATTCAGACCCTACCTGCCAGCGTCTCCGAGCCCGGGTCGACAAGCTTCTCCTTTTCGGAGCTTTAGTGGAGGTTGCTGTGCAGGCCACACCTGCCAGCGTCCTCGACCCCTCTGTCAGCATCTCTGAGCTCAATAGCAACAACCTCACTCATTGCCGTCATTCCCCGCTGAGTTTTCAGTGGCACATTTCTTCTTGTTTCTTGGTTTGTCCATTTTTTGGAAATCAAACCCACGTTGAAACAAGAAGCACCGTTCCTGCAAATAAAAAAACCTTACCTCACCATTGAACTCTGACGGAGCATTTCCAAACGCATCCAAATCTCGCGCCATGTGACGAAGTATTGATGCGCATGCGGGCTGGCAGGTTCTTCACGTAGTCTCGTCACGAGACTTCAAAATAAAATTGTGTATTGTCCCTAGTGTTTGGAGGATGGTGTTAGTGAAAACTGGGACCTGTTCGGTACAGGCACAGTGTGCCCAAGAGCCTGTTTCCGCACTGTATCTCTAAACTAAACTCAACTAAAAGACCTATTGCCATTCCTGTAGAACCTGTGGATCCACACACAAATTAAAATAGTTGTAAACCCTGATGACTATCTTTAAAATGGTTAAACAAGTTGATAACCAAGGAGTCACACAGACTTTTATCTGAAGTATTTATTTTCCCCTTGGATTCTGTTTGTCTCAGAGGTACTACCAGCTTGTATTTTTAGTCAGGCTAATTATCACTGGGTTGCCACAAGCTTCCTGTGGAAGCAGTCTGGCTGACACACTTCCTGGGTAAGGTGCAAACATAATTATCAATGATATTTCTCCATATTATTCCCATTGCCCATTGCTTTTCAGACACAGGATTATTACTTAATAACATTGTGGTAACACAATGACGAATAGCTTTATATCCTTTTCTGGTAGTCACACATTAAGGGCACTATTAAAAATAACTCCATCCACTTAAAAACAAATCACGCAAATTCTTCTATGTACAGCACTTTGGTTCAACACAGGTCTTTCATTTCACTGCACATCTCGTATGTGTGACAAATAAACTTGACTTGACTTGACGTTGATTTAAATCTGCTATATAAATAAACATTGATTGATGGATGGATGGATGGATGGATGGATGGATGGATTGATTGGTTGATTGGTTGATTGGTTGATTGATTGATTGGTTGATTGATTGATTGATTGATTGATTGATTGATCGATTGATTGATTGATAGATATGTAGGAAGGAACTGCAGATGCTAGTTTATACTGAAGATACAAACAAAATCCCGGAGTAACTCAGTGGATAAGCATCACCTATCCCTTCCCTCCAGTAATGCTGCCTGTTCTGCTGAATCACTCCAGCATTTTGTGTCTATCTAAAAATGTCAGGTTTAGCTGTCCCTAGTAGCTATCACGGCTTTTTGTATGTGTTTGGGCAATAGTAGTTCGTCAATACTTTAAAAATAATGTCAATTTTTATCATTTTTGGAAGTAACATTGACAACTTGTTGTGGGCATTGCCAGCTGTGAATGCACCACATTCCAACGAGGCAACTGAATTGCATGTGGTAATATATAATTGTTAATAAGCATTCAACTAGGCCCAGTATTCAACAGAATTTAGTCAATCCAAATTGGATTGATATAGACAATTCTCTGATTTAGTGTCTCTACTGCAGGCTGGTAAGTGCATGTCAGGAAATACATCATCCTAATCATACCCAGGTGCTGTCTGTGTGGGGTTTGCATGTTCTCCCTGTGACCGCATGGGTTTCCTCCAAGTGCTCTGCTTTCCTCCCACGTCCAAATGACATGCAGGTTTGCAGGTTAATTGGCATCTATAAATTGTCCGCAATGTGGGTAGGAAGTGGATGCAAAAGCGGGATAATATAGAACTACTGTGAATGGATGATCGATGGTTGGCGTGGAGTTGGTGAGCCAAAGGCCCTTTTCCCATGCTGTGTCTCTAAACAAATCGAAATTAAACGTTAATCTTTGTGGACTAGTTAAGCAGTTTTCCGTGGGTTTAGGAATCTGAGATTGGCATCCAGTGAGGCACAGTCTTAGAAACAAGCTGCAGGGTACAATAAACATATTAAACCTAATTTCTACGGCCCTTATATTCAGCTATAGTTTTAGAATATAGTTTTACCCTCCTACCATCCGGGAGGTGCTACAGGTCTCTCCGTTGCCGGACCAGCAGGTCCAGGAACAGCTTCTTCCCAGCGGCTGTCACTCTACTCAACAACGTACCTCGGTGACTGCCAATCACCCCCCCCCGGACACTCCTCCCACAGGAAAAACACTATGTCTGTATATATGCTAATGTAAATATTTATTCAAATCATATGCTATGTCGCTCTTCCAGGGAGATGCTAAATGCATTTTGTTGTCTCTGTACTGTACACTGACAATGACAATTAAAGTTGAATCTGAATCTGAATCTGAATCTGAAATTGAAACATTGTTGTGGTGGGGCAATCCCACTGTGTGATGACTCTAGGACTGTAATTAAATCAGCATCCAAAGCCACATGGCAGCATAACAGTACTGCAAGGGTTTATTGTTTCAGAAGGACTGAGAAATGGTACAATATACGTACAAATATTTTGTTTCAGTGATTGAGTTAACTGAGCTTTGTTATGATTTATAGCTAGATAGATTCATTGAGAAATGCAACATAGATAGGGTCCACTGAATCCATGCCAACCATCAATCACTCATTTACACCTAATCTGACAACAATTATTTAAAAAAATACTCCCTATATTATTATTCCCAGATTGTACCACTCACCTACACGTCAGAGTAATTGACAAGACCAATTTACAAGACCTACCAACCTGCCCTTCTTTGGGATGTGGAAGGAAATCAGAGCACCTGGAGAAAACCCATGCAACACCCGGAGAAGGTACAAACTCCATAGAAAGCATCAGAGGTCAGTGTTGAACCAAGGGCACCTGGTGTGTGAGGCAGTGACTCTACTAGGTTTGCCACTGTGCTGCATTGTACAGCAAATATAACAGATAATTCCCTTTTTAGGCATTATGAACAATGCTGGGTATTCCTTTACCTCGACTTTACCTTGTTTACTCATCTGGACGCCCGCAGCAACGGCTGCGGAGGGTTGAGGTCCCGACCACGGGGGAAAATGGAGGAGGACTGGCCAAATTTTGTGCCTTCCACCGCAGTGATGAATGCTGTGGTGGATGTTTGTGTTAAATTTTTATTGTGTATTGTGTGTTCTTTATCATTGTACCGCTGCTGACAAATTCATTTAACTTGCACTTTAAGTGCAATGTGCCGAATAAAACTGATATTTATTGATATTGATTGATTGATTGATTGATATTCTAGTGAAGAATGTTGATCTTTCCTAACATGGGCTTTTGGGGAACATGTTGACTGAAGATTGTGAGGAGGAATGAACACATCCACCTGGACAAAACATAAATCCCATGAGAGAGTTAAATGAAGGCCCTTTGGAAAGAGTTACTTCCTTTAAAAACTGAACAGAATCCATGAGTATGAATTGTCAACTATTCAGTATTGTACAACACGAGAGACATCTTGAGCAACTCACTTCTTAACGGGATTGCTGCCTTGGGTGTTGTCATTGATCCTATATCCTCTACATTGTTATAACAATGCATTACACTAAGATAGATGATGTGAGAGTGAACTGCTCCTTCATCTCAAAGGTCATCCACCTTTAATAATAATTTAATAATAATAATAATAATAATAATCTTATTTATATAGCACATTTTTAGTCAACTTGCATTGACCCCAAAGTGCTTCACCTAATTACATTACATTTACACACAGGCAAAGGTGGGTGAAGTGTCTTGCCCCAAAGGACACAACGACAGTGTGCACTCCAAGCGGGATTCGAACCGGCTACCTTCTGGTCGCCAGCCGAACACTTAGCCCATTGTGCCATCTGTCGTCCCACGCTTCAAAAATAATTTTGTTTTCTCTTTCCACAGATGCTACCTGACCTCCTAAATATTTCCATTATTATCTTTTATTTCAGAATTTCAAGAACGGCTGTATTCTATGTAGAACCTCCTACATGCAGCATGTTTTCTTTCCTCGACTTTACCTTGATTCCTTCATTCACCTTCCTATATTTCTGCTCCTCCAGACAGATCTGCTATGATTAATCAGCATTCATGTCTCTAGCTTTGACAGCACTTACACCAAGTACATCTTGGAAAACCTTATCATAGACATTCACTTTGTTCACTTGCAAAAAAAAATCATTTATTTCCTCCCTTTACAAGTTCTGACAAAAGGGTCAGTCATTTGAAACCATCTGTAGGAAGGAACTGCAGATGAATGAATGAATGAATGAATGAATGACTGAATGAATGAATGAATAAGTATACTGGCCAAGTATTCACATACAAGGAATTTGCCTTTCTGCTCCGCCCGCAAGTGACAATGACATACAGTGACAGTTAGGAATGATACATAAAACATTAAACATTAATAATAAAACATCATTGATTAAACATGTAATGGTTTCAACTAAAGATAGACCCAAAAAGCTGGGGTAACTCAGTGGGACAGGCAGCATCTCTGGAGAGAAGGAATGGGTGACGTTTCGGGTCGAGAGCCTTCTTCAGACTAGTTAGGTATAAAGGAAACAAGAGATATAGACGATGATGTAGAGAGATAAAGAATAATGAATGAAATATACTCAGAGAGTGGTAGCGGTGTGGAATGAGCTTCCAGTGGAAGTGGTGGAGGCAGGTTCATTGGTATCATTTAAAAATAAATTGGATAGGCATATGGATGAGAAGGGAATGGAGGGTTATGGTATGAGTGCAGGGAGGTGGGACTAAGGGGAAAAAAAGTTGTTCAGCACTGACTTGTAGGGCCGAGATGGCCTGTTTCCGTGCTGTAATTGTTATATGAATTGTTATTGTTGTTATATGGTTATATGGTTGTAATTGTTGTTATTGTTATATGGTTATATGGTTAATATATGCCAAAAAGTGACGGTGATAAAGGAAACAGGCCAACAGCTGACTTTTGCTCTTCAGAGATAATGCCTGACATGGTAAATATCCTCACCATATTTTTGTCCTGTCAAATAACTGTCTTCTAGTTGCCAAGAGGATCAGTTACAATACCCGTTACTTCTGCCAGTGATTGAATTTGGATCCAACTTGCCACTTGGATGTTATAGACTGGCACTTCTTTGACCAGCCGCCTATCACAAGGTTTGCTAAGATCCATGTCGATTACATCAGCCACACCACCTTTATTGACCTACCCTGTCCTTTCTTCATTAATTATCATGCTTATTTAAAACGCAGAAACCCGAAGAGTGATAAGACTATCCCCAGGCATCTTAGAACATTGAGGTACTAACACTCAGCAGGTTTAATACCCTGGTCAACCTGCCTGTTTGACCGACAATCCATTCATCATACTTCATCACAAGCTTTTACCCCATCACCTCTGGCAGGATGCTGGCTATGCATAATGCCAGGTACACTACATCAGAGTTGCTCACCACTCTTCCACCTGAAAGAATTAGGGCAGCAGATGCCACGGCATTGAGCCAGCCTTCCATTCCATTTTAAGTCACACATCGCCCATTCCTTTATCGTTGATTAGCCAAGTTCCAGAATATCCCTGTGTAACGGAACTGCAGAATTTCAAGGAGATGAATCAAACATAAGAAATGGCATATACTGTAGAGATAGATGGCAAATGCTGGCTTTCACAGTGATACTCGTGTATTGCATGAATAAGCAAATATTCTTAGTCCTGATTACTATTAAGTAAAGAGAACTGTCAAACATAGCATCCAACACTTAGCAAAACCAACCAACACAGGAGGCCAATCAGTCCTCTTCACCTGTACTAGCTTATTGAGACAACTATCCATCTGGCTCCACTCTCCACCCCCTTTCCCATAACCCTGTGAAAATATCCTTCAGCAACAATCATGTATTTCTTATTGAATGGTTAAATCCCATTGTACCTTTAAAGAAATGTAACAAAATGAATCAATGCTCATACATTGTATGCAATAGTAGGTTAATAATCTGTGCCTGCTGTCTCAGATAACATATCTTTATCTATTATCAATATTATTATCATTGAGGAATGACATGCATGCATTTGTTTTAACAGAGGAAAGCTGTGACACACCAGCTACCACATGGGCCTGATGGAGTGAGATCATCATCCAATGGCAAGGAGGCAAGGAGGTCTGCTGCCCCAATTTAGCATGTACACGCATTCAAAGTACTCACCAATGTACTCTCACCACCTATTCACCATAAACACACACTTACGCACATTTTATGTCGCAGTCCCCTCCCACTTTCCCCCAATCCTTATCTCTTCCCAAAGCCTTCCTCTAACTGCTTCCCTCAGTCGCCCCTCGCCCTTGGTCTCTGTCCCCTTGTTCACCTTCCTGGTTTTGCATTGCCTCTTCTTCTTGAATCCCACACTCCGATTGTGTTATTGCCCCCCGACTGCCCACCACTCCCCAGCTTCCGGCTGCCAGATGTTTGTTTGTTCTAAGTTTGGTTTAATTTAGTTTGGAGAAACAGAATCATAGAAACAGGCACTTCGGTCGACCAAATCCACGCCGACCATTGTGATTGCCCATTTACACTCGTTCCATTTTATCCCATTTTCTCGTTCACTCCCTACACAGTGGGGGCAATTTACAGAGGCCAATTAGCCTGCAACCCCACATGTTTTTGACGTGTGGGAGGAAACTGGAGCACCCAGAAGAAACCCGTGCTGTCAAAAGGAGGATGTGCAAACTCCACAGAGACAGCACCTGAGGTCAGGATTAAACCTGGATCTCTTGTACTGTGAGGTAGCAGCTCTACCAGCTGGGCTACTGCTGCTGCCTTCAAGATTCTCCATTCAGTCAGAAGCTATAACTATGCACCATGGCTTATCTCTTGGTATGCTATGTATAGTCATAAGGAATAGGAGTAGAATTAGGCCAGTTGGCCCATCAAGTCTACTTTGCCATTCAATCATGGCTGATCTATCTCTCCCTCCTAACCCCATTCTCCTACCTTCTCCACATAACCCCTGACACCCGTACAACATAGTATGATATTTGTGACAACAATGATGTCTTATACATGATTAAAGCATCCAGTCCCAGCAAATAATATCTCCCCATAATTAACAATCCAGCAATTACCATTAGAATTATTCAAGCATCTGGAAATAACATTGCAAAATGAGAAATTTATGCTAGGTTTCACAGTTAATTGAATGGTGCATTTCTAGACTGCATGTGATGCATTGTTTCACAATAATTATAATCTGGCAAGCTGATAGTCTTAATGGACATCCCATGTGAATAATACCACATCATTTCTGAAGTTACTCTTGCAAGTTTAATAATGATGGTGAAAGCTTGAGGAAATTGTGGAAATAACATCATTAGTAAAGTCTAATATCGGAGCAATAAACAAACTGCTGGAGGAACTGTTGGAGGTATTAGCAAACGCTAACAAAGGATAAGGCAGATGTGTGGTTGAATCTCATTTATGGCACTTAAACTAGAAATTAGATCCATGCTGCTATCTTATCCACCCCAAGTAAAATTGCTTTGAAATCATTGTGTTGCTAAGCCAGAGTAATTCATTTCGTCTCCTAACTGGGACTATCTCTTAATAAGCTCTGTTCAACCAACCTTGGTGCGACAAGTTGGATAAATGCGCAGTCATATCAAAAGTAATGTCTTCTTCTTCCTTTCAAATTGCAATCTATTTTGTTATTATGATCATATTAATGATGTAAAATGAAATGATCAAGAACCAGTTATGCATCTCGTTTCATTCAACGATTTTTTTTCCAGAGTATCTTGGATCTTGTTTCGATTTCAAGCTACAGTGCTTCAGGTCATGTCAGGGATCTAAAAATAAAAACACTTATTTCCACGTCATAGTATGATAATAAGCCACAGTGTATATACACCTTGCTGGTGTTGGGCCTTTTCTTTCTTTGTCAATATGCCCAGTATGTTAGCAGGAGGTAAAAGGGAATTTCATATCTTGAATAAAAAATAACCAGTGTCTCTAAATGTTGTGTAAGGAATCACAGAACTCAAGCTAGGGTTGTGCTCTGCATCAACAGGGAGTGAAGGCATATAGAACTCATTGTACCCTGTCAATTGACCACAGACTGTGTTGTGGCCTCATATAAACAATGCTGAACATTGTATAAAATAGGATCAAAGCAGACTTCGAACGGTTGACATTAGAAGAAATAAGGAAAAACGTAAAAGGTCCAAAACATGCCAAAATTAGTATATTTATTAAACAAAGGATAAAATGGGATATCCCCCAGCACACGGTTGAAAAATTGTTATCATTCATTGCCAGTCAGTTGTTAATGGTACTACACTGAAATTTATTTTAAAATGAAACACTGCAAACTGCGACACACCTGAAATAAAAGCAAAATGTTGCTGGAAATACTCATCAGGTCAGGTAGTTGCGTTTTCAAAAATAAAAACAAGGAGACAAAACTGGAACCAGCGATTCAACTGTGTGTTTGCTGACCATCATTGTTATTGGGTACCAATAGTTGAATCACTGGTTCCAGTTAGGGCACGGCTGTATTGTTGCAGGCAGTTAGCCTGGAATGGGTAAAGCTAATGATATTTTAACAAAGATGAGAATTAGAATACCAATAACATATTTTAATTAATGTGTTCACTTTTTCCGAATACATTTCTGCTCATCTATTGATGTTTGATTCACAAGCCTTCTGGGAAATGTATATACAAGAAGCAACAAATTTTGTGCAAAATGTTTAGCAAGTAAGTTCAAGATTCAAGATTAAAGAGAGTTTATTGTCGAAGTCCATTGATAGGACAATGAAATTCTTGCTTTGCACAAGCACAACTGGGACATGTAGGTTACACAAAAAGCTGGAGAAACTCAGCGGGTGCAGCAAATCTATGGAGCAAGGAAATAGGCAACGTTTCGGGCCGAAACGTTGCCTATTTCCTTCGCTCCAGAGATATTGCTGCATGAGTTTCTCCAGCTGATTGGTAACCTTCGAAATCCTTGCATTTGCAGTTCAGCAAAACAGAACATAGTAGGCATTGACTACAGAAGAGAGCAGTGGTGTCCATATACCATTATAGACGTATATACACACATGAATAAATAAACTGATAAAGTGCAAATCACGGATAATGGGTTATTAATGTTCGGGGTTTGTCCGAGACAAGTTTAATAGCCTGATGGCTGAGGGGAAGTAGCCTGAACCTGGTCGTTGCAGTCTTCAGGCACAAATAAAAAGGCACATTACTGATGAAAGGTCATTGATCTGAAATATTACCTCAGTTTCTCTTTTCACAGAAGCTGAAAAACCTGATGAATATTTCCAATAATCTTTGTTTTTATTTCAAACTTGCAGCCATGTATATTTTTTCTGCTTTGTCACATTTGGCACTTGGAAGAAAATGCGTGTAACAATAATACCATATTATTTTATGGATTCATTGTTTCATGAATGATGAAATTCATCATTCGTTTCATCAAATGAATGAAGTTCAATTATCCATTGAAATAATGAAACTAGTAACTAATAATCCACAAATGAAAGTAGAGGATGATAGGTAACACACAATACGTTATTATTAGTATGTAATTGATATATGAAGTTATCAGAAGCATGGATAGAGTGGACAGTCAGAACCTTTTTTTCCCATGGTTGGTTATCAAAAATGGAAGGCGACTCTGGACTGTCAAAGCTGCCACAGCAGGACATAAAAACAGTTTTAATCCACGAGTAGTTGCTCTACTCAACAGCCAAAAATCTGTAGCCTCCCTTTGATCTGGTATTTTGTTGGTTCACATGCTTGATCATTGGTGTTTTATCATTAATGTTTTATTATTATTAATGTTCAGTGTTTTCTGAGTCATTTGTAACTGTCACTGTATGTCGTGTTGTTACTTGTGGGCGGAGCACCAAGGCAAATTCCTTGTATGTGAATACTTGGCCAATAAACTTACTTACTTACTTAAATAAGAGGGTATAGGTTCATGAACAAAGAATGGAGATCTAAAGAGGGATCCGAGGTAAAAGTAGTTTATCATTCCCACACAGAGCAAACGATATCTGGAACTCAAGGTTCAAATCAAAAACAATGACTATATTTAAGAACTATTTTGATGGGCAAGGCATTGAAGGGTACAGCCCTATAGTGGACAAATGGGATTATTGGGGAAAAAGATTGGCATGGACATACTGGCCAAATGGCCCATTTTTATGCTGTATGCCTCTACAAATTTAGATTGAGTTTTAAAAGGCAATAGATAATTTATGGAATACCTGTACAACTATAAATTATAAGGCAGATATGCAGCTATTTTTATGTTAACTGTAAAGTGACCTTGACAATGTACAATTGGGAAATGTCCATGATAATACGAGAGTGGCAGTTTGGTAAAAGCAATATTGATTCCAGCTCGGTGAAGAAGGCTTTAAAAAAAATCCCTTGTATAATCAAGGGATGATTTTTGGTAGCACTCAGAAAGAAACATAGTCATTGCTGTCCTACCATCAGAACTGGACAATGTTGGAGACTTTACGATGCTTCCGTGAATATAGGTCTAGAACCCTCACAAGTAAAATGTGGATCGTGGAAATGTCGGAGACCCTACATCTTGAAAGAATTAGACTTGTCTTAATGGACAAACAAGAACTTTTTGTTAAAATATGGTCCCCATTCATTAACTATTTGAAGGGATAGATTGGCTCGGCACAGAAACTTAACTGAAGCTTGAACTCGGGATTCGATGAAAAGTTATACTTTATAATCTACGAACCTATCTCCAATTACGTATTATTAGTAACGCATTCCTCCTTTTTTTCTTTTTTGACATTTGTAATTCTTTTTTTTTCTCTCTCTTTCTATCTATATAAAAAAAACTACAAGCACAATCAATCCACAATTGAAAATTTTAATAATATAGAGAGAGAGAGAGAGAGAGAGAGAGAGAGAGAGACGAGGAGAGAGGAGAGAGAGAGAGATAAGAGAGAGAGAGAGAGAGAGAGAGAGAGAGAGAGATTGATGAGAGAGATGAGAAAGAGAGAGAGAGAGAGATATGTAGAGAGAGAGAGACCAGAGATAGAGTCTGAGAGAGAGAGAGAAGAGAGAGAGAGAGAGAAGAGAGAGAAGATATAGAGAGATAGAGAGAGATATAGATAGATATATAGAGAGAGAGAGAGTCTAGGTAAAATAGTGAGGGGTGGGCTGGCAGGAATTGGGAAGAACATATCTGTAATGATATCAAGTGTCAATGGTCTTTAATTCTCATAGGTACTGACAACAGCACAATTAAATTTTTGCTTGCTGCTGCATAACGCGTCTACAACCTAGTACACAAAGATAATATATAATAAAGAAAAATAAGAATACCCATTCTTGAACCTGGTGGTTCCGGTTTTCAGACTCCTGTGCCTTCTTCCCAATGGTAGGAATAGAATGTGGCTTGCCAGGGTGGTGTGGGAGAATAGGTGGAGGTGGAGTAAAGGCCGAGGAGTGTAGGAAGGAACTGCAGATGTTGGTTTAAACCAAAGTATCTTTGGTTTAAACTGAAGATAGACACAAAAAGCTGGAGTAACACTGCGGGACATGCAGCATCTCTGGAGAGAAGGAATGGGTGATGTTGGGGGGGGGTCAAGATTCCTCTTCAGACTGGTTAGGGAGAAGGGAAACAAGAGATAATAGATGATGATGTAGAGATAATGAACAATGAAAAAAAATATGCAAAAAAAGTAACGATGATAAAGGAGACAGGCTGTTGTTAGCTGTTTGTTGGGTGAAAATGAGAAGCTGGTGCACCTTGGGTTGGGGAGGGATAGAGAGAGAGGGATTGCCGGGACTACCTGAAGTGAGAGAAATCAATATTCATACCACTGGGCTGTAAGCTGCCCAAGCAAGATATAGGATTCTGTTCCTCCAATTTGCATTTAGCCTCACTCTGAAAATGGAGGAGACTGAGGACAGAAATAACATGGCGAAACTCCTCAGATTAGCATGACAATTATCTTCAACCACAGTTTAACTAGACTTTAAAAAAGAAAATACTGCAGGCCATAATAGCCCCTGAAACGACAAGTTATAAGAGGCATAGTATAATACCAGCCAGTTTCTGGATCATTTATCTAGAGACATATGTCGGAATCCCACCGTGGCAGCTTTAGAATTGAATTTCAGTAATTAAATGAATCTGGAATTTAAAGCAAAAAGCCATCATCGCCAGATTGTTGTAAAAAGTAACTGGTATATTAATTGCCCACAGGAAAGGAAAATGTTGCATTCTACTTCCGACTGGCCCATAGGTGATTCTAGACTCACTAAAGGTTCGGGGTACAAGGTTCACATTTAATTGTCACATGCACCAATTAACATAGAAACATAGAAACATAGAAATTAGGTGCAGGAGTAGGCCATTCTGCCCTTCGAGCCTGCACCGCCATTCAATATGATCATGGCTGATCATCCAACTCAGTATCCCGTACCTGCCTTCTCTCCATACCCCCTGATCCCCTTAGCCACAAGGGCCACATCTAACTCCCTCTTAAATACAGCCAATGAACTGGCCTCAACTACCCTCTGTGGCAGAGAGTTCCAGAGATTCACCACTCTCTGTGTGAAAAAAGTTATTCTCATCTCGGTTTTAAAGGATTTCCCCCTTATCCTTAAGCTGTGACCCCTTGTCCTGGACTTCCCTAACATCGGGAACAATCTTCCTGCATCTAGCCTGTCCAACCCCTTAAGAATTTTGTAAGTTTCTATAAGATCCCCTCTCAATCTCCTAAATTCTAGAGAGTATAAACCAAGTCTATCCAGTCTTTCTTCATAAGACAGTCCTGCCATCCCAGGAATCAGTCTGGTGAACCGTCTCTGCACTCCCTCTATGGCAATAATGTCCTTCCTCAGATTTGGAGACCAAAACTGTACGCAATACTCCAGGTGTGGTCTCACCAAGACCCTGTACAATGAAGTTACAGTGAAATGAGTCATCATGCAACTATACAATTAAAAAGGACACAATACAATTCAACATAAACATCCACCACAGCATTCCTCACTGTGATGGAAGGCAATAAAGTTCAGTCGGTGTTCCTCCTTTGTTCACCCGTGGTCGCTACGGCCGGCCCGATGTGCGAGCCCTCTCGTCGGGATGATCGAAGCTCTGACGTCGGGACAGACCGAACACACTCCGCGGCTTGGAGTTCCCGATTCGGCCACTTCCTTTACAAGTGGTTAACTCGACTGCTTCCTTGTTTCAGGGACAATTTAGGAATGGACCTGCATTTCCAACGACATCCGTATCTTCCAAACAATTAAGGGAATTGACCTGTCAATGCTTATGATTACATGGGGCTCCGGAACACTGCAGTGTCAACAGCGAGAAAAACAGAGACATATAGAATGACACAAAGGTGTAATTCTATAAAGGTGTCAAATATATAGAAAGGGGAATGAATGAACTGGGTGAAAATTGCAGGTAGTGTACTGTACTACTTTAGGGGTCTGCACCAAAGCAATCTAGTAACCGGCAACAGAGCTGGGAAAATCGCCCTTACTAACTCCAACCGACCACTACTGGATGAGGCAAATTTTCAGATCCCCTTGACTTCTATATAGATCTCAGGGTTGGTTCATACTGCCATCCCTCGAGCACCAACATAATCATGGCATGTTGGCATCTAGGGGTGACAGAATATCAAGAGTTAATTTAGAAAGTTGGAAACGTCACCAGAGGTATGCATTCCTTCAGCATAGCCCTTATCAGAACTCAAGATTGCTACAAAAAGTAAATTGATGAATTTCAATTCATTGCTGTTGTACATAGAAACCAAATCTGCATAAAGATCGCATCCATTTCCCCAACATTTCTTTGGTTATTTTTTGCGTAAATATGGGAGAGGGTGCTGCCAGGCAGGTACATTATTTAAAAGGGCACATCCAAGTTGAGTGTGTGTTCACGGATTCCACCTTTAAAGTGTACGGAAATCGGTTCCACCAGCCCATTGAAAGTGTACAGGAAATTGTAACGTGGTATCCAGGTAGGTCCAGGGTAATATGGAATCAAAATTGTAGCCTTGCTGTGAAAATGAAACCTTAATGAAAATCGAGGACTTTGAACTTTGGTGATGAATTGAATCATAAGGCAGAGTGGGGCAGCTGGTGGAGCTGCTGCATCATCTCCACTGATTAGAGTCCAAGTTTAACCTTTGGTGCTGCCTGTTTGGAGTTTGTTCTCCCTCTGTCTGAGTGTGCTTCCTTTGGGTGCTCCAGTTTTCTTCAAAAGCACTGTATGTTGGTAGGTTAATTGCCCACTAAGAAGGTCTAGCTGGTAGAAACTTTGGGGAGTTGGTGAAAAAAGTGGTGGTGTATAAAACCGGATTAGCACAAATGAGTGCCTGATAGTTGGTATGGTTTCTGCGACTCAGTGCTCGTTTTGTACTGAATGACTCGTCGAACATATCCTTACAAATTAAAGCTGACATGTTCACGATTGTCAGGAAATGTCGCTTCTTACAAAATACTGGGACAGTGCCTTGGCCTGGCAATGCTTTTTATGTTCTCCTATTCATTTATAAAGCCCTTGTGATCTGGAATTCATCATCTCAAACAAACGCTCTTTGCTAGCTTGTCTTCAGGTCAAATGAACTATCATGGTTCAGGCCAAAATAACAGACCAGCCACTCATAAACCTGAAACACTATCTATAGATCAATGTATTCTTTCAGCATGGACTTTAGGTCATAGAAACATAGAAACATAGAAAGTAGGTGCGAGAGCAGACCACCAGGTCCATCGAGCCCGCACCGCCATTCGCTCATGGCTGAACACTAAACAGACACACTTACCCACAAACAGTAGACACAAGACACAGAACACAAGACACTACCCTCCCCTTTATACCGCTATCACCCCTCTCCACCCCAAGAACCTCGTGATCTCCTGGGGGAGGCAAAAAACCGGATAAAAACCCAGGTCCAATTCGGGAAAAAAATCCGGGAAATTCCTCTCCGACCCCAATCTAGGCGATCGACACTTGTCCAGGAGATCACTCAGGTCTTACTATACTAACCATACCTAGGTCCATATCCCTGCCCTCTCCCCGTAGCCCCTTATCCCCTTGGCAGCTAAAAAAACCATCTATTTTAGTCTTAAATATATTTAAAGTTTCTGCTTCCACTGCTCCCTGGGGCAGTGAATTCCATAAATTAACCACCCTCTGGGTGAAGAAGTTCTTCCTCATCTCAGTTTTAAAAGAGCCCCCCCTTATTCTGCAACTATGTCCCCTAGTTCTAGTTTCCCCGATCATTGGGAACATCCTCGGTGCATCCACCCGATCAAGGCCCCTCACGATCTTATATGTTTCAATGAGATCGCCTCTCATTCTTCTAAACTCCAAAGAGTAGAGTTCCAAGCCTACTTAACCTTTCCTCATATGTCAATCCCCTCATTGCAGGAATTAATCTTGTAAACCTTCGCTGCACTGCCTCCAGGGCTAGTACATCCTTTCTTAAGTATGGACCCCAGAACTGTACACAGTATTCCAAATGTGGTCTCACTAATACTGTGTACAGCTGCAGCAAGACCTCCGTGTTTTTATACTCAATCCCCCTAGCAATAAAGGCCAAAACTCCATTGGCCTTCCTGATTGCTTGCTGCACCTGCATACTAACTTTCAGTGATTCATGTACTAATACCCCTAGATCCCTTTGCGTTGCATTACAACGCAGCTCCTCCTCATTTAGAAAATAACTTGCCCTATCATTTTTTTTCCCAAAGTGAATGACTTCACATTTATTAGTATTAAATTTCATCTGCCAAGTTGTTGCCCACTCACCTAGCTTATCTATATCCTTTTGCAGACTCTTCCTATCCTCCTCATCCCCTACTTTTCCTCCCATTTTTGTATCGTCCGCAAATTTTGATATATTACACTTGGTTCCCTCCTCCAAATCATTTATATAAATTGTGAACAACTGGGGTCCCAGCACCGACCCTTGCGGAACCCCGCTAGTTACCGGTTGCCATCCCGAGTATGAACCATTTATCCCCACTCTCTGCTTCCTATTTGTTAGCCAATCCTCTACCCATGCTAATATATTACCCCCAATCCCATAATTTTTTATTTTTAGCAATAGTCTCTTATGTGGCACCTTGTCAAAAGCCTTTTGGAAGTCCAAGTATACCACATCCACCGGTTCCCCTTTATCCACCCGGGTTGTTACTTCCTCAAAGAATTCGAGCAGATTCGTTAAACAGGACTTCCCCTTCACAAAACCATGCTGGTTCTGTCCGATGAAGTCATGTCTATCCAAGTGCCCCGTTAGTGTTTCTTTAATAATTGTCTCTAACATTTTACCCACCACCGATGTTAGACTAACCGGTCTATAGTTACCCGCCTTCTGTTTACTTCCTTTTTTAAATATAGGTGTTACATTGGCCATTTTCCAATCCACTGGGACCGTTCCTGCCTCCAGGGAGTTTTGGAAAATTATCACCAATGCATCCACAATCCCCACCGCTATCTCCCTCAAGACCCTTGGATGTAATCCATCAGGCCCAGGGGATTTATCCTCCTTCAGTCTCATTAATTTCCCTAATACCACCTCCTTGGTGATCTTAATAGTATTTAGCTCCTCCATTCCTACCGCCCCCTGTTTATCCAGCGTTGGAATATTTTTTGTGTCTTCTATGGTGAAGACTGATACAAAATACTCGTTTAATGCCTTTGCCATTTCCATGTTCCCCACCAACAACTCTCCAGTCTCACCCTCCAATGGACCAACGTTCACCTTAGCCACCCTTTTTCTTTTTATATAGCTATAAAAACTCTTACTATTAGTTTTTATGTTGTTCGCTAAATTCCTTTCATAGTCTATTTTCCCCGTCTTAATTAATCTCTTAGTTATTTTTTGCTGACCTTTAAATGCTTCCCAATCCTCTACCCTCCCACTATCTCTGGCTACCTTATATGCCCTTGCCTTCAGCCGAATACTATCCTTTATAGTTTTACTGAGCCATGGCTGACTGTTCTTACCCTTACCCCTTTTTTTCTTCATAGGAATAAATTTTTCTTGAAGGTTATACAGTATACCCTTAAACGTACACCACTGCTCATGTACCGTCTTATTCTTGAGTCTGCTATCCCAGTCAACTTTGATCAGCTCAGTGCTCATACCTTCATAATCCCCCTTATTTAGACTAAGCACCCTAGCCTGTTTCAACCTGCTCCCCTTCTATTTGAATATGGAATTCGACCATATTGTGGTCACTTGTTCCCAACGAGTCCCTAACTATGACATTTTTAATTAATCCTGCTTCATTACACAGGACCAGATCCAAGATTGCCTCCCCCCTTGTCGGTTCTGTGACATACTGTTCTAGGAACCCGTCTCTAATACATTCTATAAACTCTTCCTCTAGTCTACCCTGCCCAGTTTGGTTTGCCCAATTAATATGAAAATTGAAGTCCCCCATGATTACAGCAGTTCCCTTTTTACATGCGTCAACTATTTGCAGATTTATGTTCTGACTAACAGCGTCACAGCTATTTGGAGGTCTATAAATTACACCCACTAGTGTTTTTTTCCCCTTATTATTCTCTATCTGTACCCAAGCTGTTTCACTATCCTGATCCTTCAACGCAATATCCTTCCTCTCTATTGCCGTTATTCCCTCCCTTATTAAAAGGGCCACCCCTCCTCCCTTTCTTTCCTGTCTATCTTTCCTAATTGTCGAGTACCCCTCTATATTTAACTCCCAGTCCTGATCCCCTTGCAGCCATGTCTCCGTAATGGCCACGATATCATAACTATATATACTTAATTGCACCGTTAATTCATTTATCTTATTACGAATACTCCGTGCATTTAGATAAAGCACTTTCAGATGATTTTTACTACCCTTCCTTTCCGTTTTTGCCCCTTTTACATCTAAAGCTTTATCTTCACACATTCTGTCTCCTGTCACATTTTGACTTTCCGCTTCCCCACTGATACCCTGCTCTATTTCCTCTACCCCTGCCGTTATTACCCCCCTTGATACCTCCCCCCCGCTACTTAGTTTAAAGACCTCTCTACTGCCCTAGTTATATGATTTGCCAGGACCCCAGTCCCAGCACCGTTCAGGTGAAGTCCGTCCTTACAGAACAGATCCCCCCTGTCCCAGTACTGGTGCCAGTGGCCCAAGAAACCAAACCCATTATTCCCACACCAGTCTTTGAGCCACGCATTTAGCTTTTTAATTTTACGTACCCTTGCCGATTTGGCCCGTGGCTCAGGTAGCAATCCGGAGATCAGTACCCTCGAGGTTCTGCTTTTTAATTTATTCCCTAACTGCTCAAACTCCTTCAGCAGATCCTCCTTCCTCGTCCTTCCTATGTCATTGGTCCCCACATGGACCACGACCACTGGATCCTCCCCCTCCCTCTGCAAATTTCTCTCCAGCATCGCAGAGATATCCTTAACCCTAGCACCGGGTAGGCAACACAGCCTTCGGGACATGTTCTGCTGGCCGCAGAGAACCTTATCTACCCCCCGAATAATACTATCCCCTATCACTACGGCATTTCTTCTAACTCCCCCCTCTTGAATGGCCTCCTGATCCACGGTGCTGCAGCCAGGTTGCTCATCCCTCCCACAGCCCCTGATCCCGTCCTTACATTGAGTAAGAGCCTCGGTCATGCTCGTCAGGGACAAGGGCTGTGGCTCCTGCCGCATCTCCTCCTGGTTCCCCCTACCTGCCTCGCTTATGGCCACACCTTCCTTTCCTTGCTCACTGCCTACTGAATTAGTTAAACTGGTCGGTGTGACCATCCCCTGGCACAAAACATCCAGGTAATACTCCCCCTCCCTGATGTACCGCAGCGTATGAAGTTGGGTCTCCAGCTCATCTATGCGGAGCTGGAGTTCCTCTAGCCTCAAACACTTACTGCAGCTGTAGGGATCTTCTACATCAATGGTGTCGACAAATTCCCACATCTCGCAGTATTGGCACATCTCCTGACCGCCCATCTTATATAAGTAATTAACTGGTCCTATTTAAGAATCCCCTACTGTATTGATACACCCCTTATTTATATAATCCTACCTCCTATAAATGGGAAAGTACTCACCCCAGCCGTAAATTACCTACTGGTTTGGCTGTCTAGTGGTAATTCCGTCCGCTCTTCCTGTCTGGTCCACTGCTCCCTTGCAGTGCGTGGCAAACCTCTTTGCCTCTCCCAGAATCCTTAGCCTCTCAAGCGTATTGCGTGGTCTCCTCTCCTCAGCCTCCTCTCCGAAGACTCTCGAGCCAAAGACTCACACTTTTCTCACAGGGTACTTCCCTCACTAGGCCGCTCACTCACTCAAATGCAGCCTGTCCCAATTTTTATAGAGCCTTCCTGTCTTTCAATATGCACCCCTTCTCTAAAGTTAGTCACTACATTAAATATATCATTTTGAAAACTTAAAACATTTTAGTGCAATATAAGAACATGATAGTTGCACACATGAAGAATTTTTGTGGGTGGATGATAGAGTAAATGTTAACACTCTAGATCATATATGAAGCTTTCAATAAAGAAAAATCCATCGTAACATCTGTCTGTCA
The DNA here is from genome assembly GCF_028641065.1 of Leucoraja erinaceus. NCBI lineage: Eukaryota > Metazoa > Chordata > Chondrichthyes > Rajiformes > Rajidae > Leucoraja > Leucoraja erinaceus. The sequence goes on along the minus strand of NC_073380.1, from coordinate 97,927,937 downwards.
AATGAAAATGAGTTTCCTCACATTTATTTAGACATCACAAATTATATACAAGTAATATTTTATATAACTACAAATTTATCATACAAACATTAAGCTGTAAACTACAAGTCATTGCACTATTTTAATGTTCACACAAAACAAATTTGCTTGCACAAAAAGAATGCAAATTAGCTGCATTATAAATAAAGCTAAGCAGATTACTTCACAATTGAAGGCAGTAATTAAAAGCCTCCATATCTCAGCCTAAATTATTTTTATTAAACCTAGATCAGCATTTGATACGTTTTTTCCCCCCCCAATATGCTCACTCCCAAAAAGATTTTTTTTTTCCTTGAGGGTTCTGATCTAATTTGTTCCATTTTTTTCTTCCAGGCATCCCTCGGCAAAAGACAAACGCCATTGATCATTCATGCCGTTGTGCAACCAATTACCACGAAACTAAAACAAAAACTGGCATAATTTCGTACACAACCCCCCCCCCTCCCCCATCCACCCCGCCCCTCCCCCCATCCACCCCCCCTCCCCCATCCAGCCCCCCTCTAGCAAACCCCATCTTCCCCCCCCCCCCCCTAAAATTTGTCCACGGGTACAAGTGTCATTGTACTGGCCCTCAAAATAGCAACTTCAGTTAAAGACATCACAGCTGCGGACAGCAGAAATATCTTCTTAGAAGGACCAAAGAAACAAAATACTTTAAGATTTGCATTGGAATAAACACCAACGTGCTGTGCTACACAGCATGTCTGATCTAATTTGTTCTATTTTTTTTCCTTCCAGGCACCTCTCGGCAAAAGACAAACTGCATTGATCATTCAAAGATGCCGTTGTGTTGACTTATCTTGGCTTGCAACCCAATTACCACATAACTAAAACACAACAAAAAATGCTATAATTTTGCGCACGCTCCCCTTCCCCCATTCACCCCCCCCTCCCCATCCTATCCCCTCCCGCAAACCCCAACCCCCCCCTCAAATTTGTCCACCGGTACAAGTGTCATTGTACAGGCCCTCAAAATAGCAACTTCAGTTAAAGACATCACAGCTGCGGACAGCAGAAATATCTTCTTAGAAGGACCAAAGAAACAAAATATTTTAAGATTTGCATTGGAATGAACACAATGCAAGTTAAGGTTTGGAAATATCACTCTAATATCAATAGCATTTACTTCGTGCTAATTGGAAGTGCTTTTCAGCATCTTTAAAAAAAAAAAAAATCTAACAGCACTGCACTCAAAGCAAGTATCACCATTTCATTTAATGATGCCCTGCAACTGAAATGAAGTTCAAAGTATCACGTTCAAAAGCACAACATAAAATTACAATAACTATTGGGTGAACATGGAAATACAACTTTAAACTTCACAATTAAAATATGCACAGGTTTTTTAAAATCAAATCATAAGACTTATACCCAAAAATGCTGGAGAAACTCAGCGGGTGCAGCAGCATCTATGGAGTGAAGGAAATAGGTGACGTTTCGGGCCAAAACCCTTCTTCAGATTGATGGGGGGTGGGGGGGAGAAGGGGAAAAAGGGGGGAGAAGGAAGGAAAAAGGGAGGAGGAGGAGCCCGAGGGCAGGGGGGATGGGAGGAGACAGTTCGAGGGTTAAGGAAGGGGAGGAGACAGCAAGGGCTAGCAAAACTGGGAGAATTCAACGGTCATGCCAACTGGACGCAAGCAACCCAGGCGGAATATGAGGTGCTGTTCCTCCAATTTCCGGTGTTGCTCACTCTGGCAATGGAGGAGACCCAGGACGGAGAGGTCGGATTGGGAATGGGAGGGAGAGTTGAAGTGCTGAGCCACCGGGAGTTCAGGTTGGTTATTGCGGACTGAGTGGAGGTGTTCGGCGAAACGATCGCCCAGCCTCCGCTTAGTCTCCCCGATGTAAATCAGCTGACATCTAGAGCAGCGGATGCAGTAGATGAGGTTGGAGGAGATACAGGTGAACCTTTGTCGCACCTGGAACGACTGCTTGGGTCCTTGAATGGAGTCGAGGGGGGAGACGAAGGGACAGGTGTTGCATTTCTTGCGGTTGCAACGGAGAGTGCCCAGGGAGGGAAGGGAAGAATTGACAAGGGAGTTGCGGAGTCGGTCTTTGCGGAAGGCAGACAGATACATAAGACTTAAATATTGCAGCATATCAAATGTAAATAATCTTTTTAAAAATGAATACATCAGTTATGACATTTACATAATTTAATACATTTAGATTCTTTGATAAAAACGTTTAACATTAACTACTCGACAACATTGTTTCAAAGTATTGCAGATAATTAAACACCGCAGTCTGACATGCAGTGAATCTGATTTTAAAGACCACATGACTGTACATTTAGTGACTCCGCTTGCTTTTAAAACAAATGTAGATAATGAATTAATGGATATAGTTTATGCTTGTAGTAGTGAAACTTGTTTTGTTAATGTTAAAGTTAATATTCCACCGCATTCCTAGTCTGGAATGACATGGTGTTCAATGAAAGATTGTTCTTTTCCCAGAATTACTTCTGGATGCAAGCAATAGATTCAATGATCAGTAAACGGGTTCAGTTCTTGGGTTCTTGTTGCATTTCCTCTTCCTCAGTTTTGAAGAACAGTAGCGGAAACATTCCGAGGATGCAACCAATGGTTACACCTATAACTTTTCCCTGAAAGAAAATAACATTAAGATATTTTATGTAATAGATCAGGGAATGATTTAATTCATATTCCAAATAAATTTAAATCACACAAATGAAATCAATCTTCAAAGTTAAAGATCACAGCTCCTTTATCCTGGCAAGGAGTCGTTGTCAGAAATGTTTTCTGCATCTTAGCCCAAACTATAAATTTAACCCACTTATGTTAGTTCCTAAGTCAAATATCAATAAATTCAAGATTTAAACTTAACCTTCTGGGCTTCAAATATTTTTTATTAGCTGGTTTAGAATGAGCATTTTCCTCCTGTGTTAAAAAGGGAAACCATGTGTTAAATTCTTCAACTGTTGTTTACCTAGATTTTCAGAAGGCCTTCGATAAGGTGCCGCTAGTCAGACTGCGAGGGAGGATGAGAGCCCATGGTATTGAAGGGAAGATACTGGCATATACAGCAAATTGGCTGGATGGCAGAAGGCAAAGAGTTGCAATGAAAGGCACTTTTTCAGGTTGGCTGCCAGTGACTAGTGGAGTTCCGCAAGGGTCAGTGCTGGAGCCACTTCTCTTCACTTTGTAGATGAATGATTTGGATAAGGGTGTGGAGTGCTTTGTGGACCAGTTTGCAGATGATGCGAAGATAGGTGGAGGGGCAGGCAGTGTAGAGGGAGCAAGGACTTTGCAGAAGGACTTGGTCAGGTTAGGAGAGTGGGCAGAGGAGTGGCAGATGAATTGCAGTATAGCAAAGTGCAGAGTCATGCATTTTGGTAATGCGAATAAAAGCTTAGATTATTTTCTAAATGGAGTGAGAATCTAGAAATCAGAGGTGCAAAGGGACTTGGGAGTGCTGGTGCAGGACTCCCAAAAGGTTAATTTGCAAATCGAATCGGTAGTAACGAAGGCAAATTTAATGCCAGCATTTACATCAAGATGACTGGATTACAAAACTGGGATGTAATGTTGAGGTTCTATAAGACACTGGTCAGGCCGCATTTGTAGTATTGTGAGCAAATTGAGGTCCCATATCTGAGGAAGGATGTGCTGGCTCTGGCGAGGGTCCAGCTGTGGTTCACAAGAATGATTCCAGGAATGAGTGTTTGACAGCACTAGGCCTCTGCTTGTTGTAGTGTAGAAGGTTAAGGGGGGGGACCTCATTGAAAATTGCAAAAATAATGACAGCCATAGAGTGGATGTGGAAGGGATGTTTCTGCTGGTGGGAGAGTCAAGGACCAGAGGTCATAGCCTCAGAATTAAAGGGCGCTCTTTTAAAAAGGAGGTGAGGAGGAACTTCTTTTGTCAGAGGGTAGTTAATCTGTGGAACTCATTGCTACAGAGGACTGTGCAGGCCAAGTCAGTGGATATACAAGTTCTTGATTAGAACAAGTGTCAAGGGTTATGGGGAGAAGGCAGGAAACTGGGATAAGGTGGCAGAGATCAGTCATGATTGAATGGGGGAGTAGACTCGATGAGTCGAATGGCCTAATTGTACTCCGACAACTTGTGAAGTTGCAAGTACTGGTTGTGGCTATGAAGCGGCAGAATGTAGACATTCAGAGATTAAGTAAGCATACGGCAAAGTTAGAGGGGACTTGTTTAATATATTGTTCAATATATTGTTTAAACCACAATATATTGAATTGCGCAGACTGGTCATACCAAACTAAACAGTACTTTCTTCAACAATATATCTCAGAGCCACAAGGGGAAAAAACAGTTGTAGAGTTTTTTTTTAAAGTATATAATCAGAGTCATTTATCAGCCGAATGCGACACATTTGTCTGAAGCAAAAAATCTGTTTGTTAACCTTGCACCAGATTGATGCATGCTCAGCAACTCCATTGTTTGCAATAGTGACAGGTCCCAGGGAGATTGACAAATTATCGTCTAATAACAGGCATGAGACAGGACAAAACTGAAAAGAGATGAAGAGAGATGGGGGTGCAGTAGGTTTCCAAGGGGCAACACTCCTGGCGGGGGGTAAAGGGGGGGGGGGGCAGCGCCCCCTTTATGCAGATTTTGTTTGATAATTGTACCTTGAAATGACACCGTTTACCCTTGATTACTCACAGGGTCTTCCCCACTCACAGGGAACCCCTCACTGATCACACTCAGTGACCCCTCCCCCGTTTACCTTTGCTCACATTCACAGGGACCCCCTCACTTCTCACAGGAAACCTCTCACCTTTGCTCACTCACAGGGACCCCCTCACTGCTCACACTTACAGGACCCCCCCCTTACCTTTGCTCACACTTTGAAAATGCTTGCAAATATAAAATACATTCAGATATGGGGAGTCTTGAGAGTTATAACCCTGAGGGTTAAAACAATGAGATTTGACCAGCTGAGTCAAAACAGAACCCAGAAAGAGGGCACAGAAGAGATTTACCTGCAATGGGGTGTTTTAGTTACAAGATTGGATTGGCTGAATTTATTTTCCTTGGAGCAGAAGAGGTTGAAGGCATACCTGATAGAGGCGTACAAATTCACAAAGGCATAAAAATGGAAGTCAGTAAATAGGTTTTCCCCAATGGTATAGGCGCATATAATTAGAGGGTGCAGGCTTATGGTAAGGGGCACATTTATTTTTCAGCGAGACTATTGGAATCTGGAACGCACTGCCCGAGGGGGAGGGGGAGGGGGAGGTAGAGATCCGCACAATATTGAAGCGGACTCTTGACATTCACTTAGATATCCAAGGATTACACATCTATAGTCCAAGTGCTGGTAAATTGGTTTAGTATACATTTTGGCACAGACACGATAGGCTGAAGGGCCTATTTCCATGCTGTATGACTTTAAAATATGATAATCAAAGCATATAATTATTTTATTTCCTCAAAAGGCATCATCGCTATTTATAAGGTAATGTGGGTAGCAATGTATAAACAAACAATTGTTCTCAATGAGCAGCTTCTCGTTCTCACCCTACAAACAGCTAACAATGGCCTATTTCCTTTCTCATCGTTACTTTTTTGCATATCTTTATTGTTCTTTATCTCTCCACATCACCGTCTATATCTCTCGTTTCCCTTATCCCTAACCAGTCTGAGGAAGGGTCTCCACCCGAAACGTCACCCATTCCTTCTCTCCAGAGATACTGCCTGTCCTGCTGAGTTACTCCAGCTTTTTGAGTCGAACTTCAGCATTCTTCATTCATATTCTATTTTGTTCAGCTGAAAACCCCTTGATGAATTCCTATTTAACTAAATTCACGGTGCTATATCTGTTTGACATATTTAGAACTGGTTCATGTATTGGGGAGCCAGTCAAGTCTACAAACAGATCAGAAACATTGAAGGGAAAAAAGACTGAATCAGGCAGGGTAGCACCAGAAATCCTTACCAGCTGCGAGCTCAGTCGAGTCTGCCACATGTCGGCCTGTTTGGGGTTTAGATTAGGACTTGGTAGTCCTAGCCTTGATGCAAGAGCCTCCACATATGCAGCAAGTCTGGAAAAAATAAAAGTGACATCTGTTTTTCTTACATTTTGCAAATATGACTTCATGTTCCCCTCTTTTGCCTGGAAAAAGAATGCACCAGACAACCAGCAATTGGCAGAAACAATCCACATAAAATGGGCCTCACTCACCCAGACTACCCCTTCTCCAACATTCCTCCCCCTCATTTAAAAAAAAAAAAGCTTATTTCTACATTTTACAGATCCACTGCAAGGTATGCCTACTTTGGAAAAAGTTCTCTCTCTGATGGGAGTTCTGTGAGACCCTCTCTCGGCTGCTTCCCCCCTGATTCCAGCTGCTCTCTTGGATGGTGTTCTGACCTGGATTCACTACCTCAGCCACTTGTCAGCCTCAGCAACAGTTCTCCTTCCATGCTCTGCGTTCTACACTCTCCGCCATGCGCCAGCAGACCCCTCTCTCTCTCTCTCTCTCTGTCTCCAACTCTCCCGCAGCTCCAGTCCTCACTCTCCCAGAAAACCCCATCTCCAGTCTCCAACATTCCCCCCTCCTCCTCATTTTGCAAACCAGAACTTTAGCCTTTGTTGTCGCATTGTAAATTAGTTTCACGGATTTTCACAGGAGTACCGGTGTTTCTAGAATGAGTGGGGTTTTTTATTAATTCGAAAAGGTTGGCCAGGTTAAGCTTTTATCCATTGGAATTTAGAAAAGCAAGAGGCAATTGATTTGAAATACACAAGATCCCGAGGAGTTTTGACAGGGTGGATGTGGAGGATATGTTTTATTTTGTGGGAAGGTGCAGAACGAAAATGAAGCTTCACCCAAATACATGACAATTTTTTATCTCTATCTCTAGAATCTACTGTATTTGGAACTCCCTTTCTACACAGGAAGTGGAAGTAATGGCTTTGATTATTTTTAGGGCTGGGGCAGAAATATTCTTGATAAGCAGGGAGGCGAGTTACAATAGGTGAATTGGAATGCAGAGGCGAGGTTAAATTCAGTTCAGCCAAGATCTTATTACATGGCGTAGGAGGCTGGGGAGGCTCCTACTGTTCAGCATGCACATGGTTAACAAGGTGGTGGGCTCATCTGAAGCAAGTGTTTGAATGAGCAGACTATGTTGCAGTACAACATTCACAGATAGATGACTCCTCAGAGGATTCAATGTTGTTTAAAGAGGCTCAGAAACCAAGCAGTCACGGTGGCACAGCGGTAGAGTTGCTGCCTTACAGCACTCGCAGCACCAGAGACCCGGGTTTGATCCCGACTACAGGCGCTGTCTGTACGGAGTTTGTACGTTCCCCCCGTGACCTGCGTGGGTTTTCTCAGAGATCTTCGGTTTCCTCCCACACTCCAAAGATGTACAGGTTAGAAACATAGAAATTAGGTGCAGGAGTAGGCCATTCGGCCCTTCGAGCCTGCACCACCATTCAATATGATCATGGCTGATCATCCAACTCAGTATCCCGTACCTGCCTTCTCTCCATACCCTCTGATCCCCTTGGCCACAAGGGCCACATCTAACTCCCTCTTAAATATAGCCAATGAACTGGCCTCAACTACCCGCTGTGGCAGAGAGTTCCAGAGATTCACCACTTTCTGTGTGAAAAAAGTTCTCCTCATCTCGGTTTTAAAGGATTTCCCCCTTATCCTTAAGCTGTGACCCCTTGTCCTGGACTTCCCCAACATCGGGAACAATCTTCCTGCATCTAGCCTGTCCAACCCCTTAAGAATTTTGTAAGTTTCTATAAGATCCCCTCTCAATCTCCTAAATTCTAGAGAGTATAAACCAAGTCTATCCAGTCTTTCTTCATAAGACAGTTCTGACATCCCAGGAATCAGTCTGGTGAACCTTCTCTGCACTCCCTCTATGGCAATAATGTCCTTCCTCAGATTTGGAGACCAAAACTGCACGCAATACTCCAGGTGTGGTCTCACCAAGACCCTGTACAACTGCAGTAGAACCTCCCTGCTCCTATACTCAAATCCTCTTGCTATGAAAGCCAACATACCATTCGCTTTCTTTACTGCCTGCTGCACCTGCATGCCTACCTTCAATGACTGGTGTACCATGACACCCAGGTCTCGCTGCATCTCCCCCTTTCCCAATCGGCCACCATTTAGATAATAATCTGCTTTCCCGTTTTTGCCACCAAAATGGATAACCTCACATTTATCCACATTATACTGCATCTGCCAAACATTTGCCCACTCACCCAGCCTATCCAAGTCACCTTGCAGTCTCCTAGCATCCTCCTCACACCTAACACTGCCCCCCAGCTTAGTGTCATCCGCAAACTTGGAGATATTGCCTTCAATTCCCTCATCCAGATCATTAATATATATTGTAAATAGCTGGGGTCCCAGTACTGAGCCTTGCGGTACCCCACTAGTCACTGCCTACCATTGTGAAAAGGACCCGTTTACTCCTACTCTTTGCTTCCTGTTTGCCAGCCAGTTCTCTATCCACATTAATACTGAACCCCCAATGCCATGTGCTTTAAGTTTGTATACTAATCTCTTATGTGGGACCTTGTCGAAAGCCTTCTGGAAGTCCAGATACACCACATCCACTGGTTCTCCCCTATCCACGCTACTAGTTACATCCTCGAAAAATTCTATAAGATTCGTCAGACATGATTTACCTTTCGTAAATCCATGCTGACTTTGTCCAATGATTTCACCACTTTCCAAATGTGCTGCTATCCCATCTTTAATAACTGACTCTAGCAGTTTCCCCACTACCGATGTTAGACTAACTGGTCTGTAATTCCCCGTTTTCTCTCTCCCTCCCTTCTTAAAAAGTGAGTGGGGTTACGTTTGCTACCCGCCAATCCTCTGGAACTACTCCAGAATCTAAAGAGTTTTGAAAGATTATTACTAATGCATCCACTATTTCTGGATCTACTTCCTTAAGTACTCTGGGATGCAGCCTATCTGGCCCTGGGGATTTATCGGCCTTTAATCCATTCAATTTACCCAACACCACTTCCCGACTAACCTGGATTTCACTCAATTCCTCCACCTCCTTTGACCCGCGGGCCCCTGCTATTTCCGGCAGATCATTTATGTCTTCCTTAGTGAAGACGGAACCAAAGTAGTTATTCAATTGGTCCGCCATATCCTGGTTCCCCATGATCAACTCACCTGTTTCTGACTGCAAGGGACCTACATTTGTTTTAACTAATCTCTTTCTTTTCACATATCTATAAAAACATTTGCAGTCAGTTTTTATGTTCCCTGCCAGTTTTCTTTCATAATCCATTTTTCCTTTCCTAATTAAGCCCTTCGTCCTCCTCTGCTGGTCTCTGAATTTCTCCCAGTCCTCCGGTATGCTGCTTTTTCTGGCTAGTTTGTACGCATCATCCTTTGCTTTGATACTATCCCTGATTTCCCTTGTTATCCATGGATGTACTACCTTCCCTGATTTATTCTTTTGCCAAACTGGGATGAACAATTTTTGTAGTTCATCCATGCAGTCTTTAAATGCCTTCCATTGCATATCCACCGTCAACCCTTTTAGAATTAATTGCCAGTCAATCTTGGCCAATTCACGTCTCATACCCTCAAAGTTACCTTTCTTTAAGTTCAAAACCATTGTTTCTGAATTAACAATGTCACTCTCCATCCTAATGAAGAACTACACCATATTATGGTCACTCTTGCCCAAGGGGCCACGCACAACAAGACTACTAACTAACCCTTCCTCATTACTCAATACCCAGTCTAAAATAGCCTACTCTCTCGTTGGTTCCTCTACATGTTGATTTAGATAACTATCCCGCATACATTCCAAGAAATCCTCTTCCTCAGCACCCCTGCCAATTTGATTCACCCAATCTATATGTAGATTGAAGTCACCCATTATAACTGCTTTGCCTTTGTCGCAAGCATTTCTAATTTCCTGTTTGATACCATCTCTAACTTCACTACTACTGTTAGGTGGCCTGTACACAACACCCACCAGCGTTTTCTGCCCCTTATTGTTTCGCAGCTCTACCCATACCGATTCCACATCCTCCAAACTAATGTCCTTCCTTTACATTGCGTTAATCTCCTCTCTAACCAGCAACACTACCCCACCTCCTTTTCCTTTCTCTCTATCCCTCCTGAATATTGAATATCCCTGGATGTTCAGCTCCCAGCCTTGGTCACCCTGGAGCCATGTCTCCGTGATCCCAACTATATCATAATCATTAATGGCTATCTGCACGTTCAACTCATCCACCTTATTACGAATACTCCTTGCATTGAGACACAAAGCCTTCAGGCTTGTTTTTACAACGCTCTTACCCCTTATACAATTATGTTGAAAAGTGGCCCTTTTTGATTTTTGCCCTGGTTTTGGCTGCCTGCCACTTTTACTTTTCACCTTGCTACCTATTGCTTCTACCTTCATTTTACACCCCCCTGCCCCTCTGCTCTTGTACCCATCCCCCTGCCACATTAGTTTAAATCCTCCCCGACAGCACTAGCAAACACTCCCCCAAGGACATTGGTTCCATTCCAGCCCAGGTGCAGACCGTCCTGTTTGTACTGGTCCCACCTGGGTAAATATAACAATTGTGCCTAGTGGGTGTAGGATAGTGTCAATGTCCGGGGATCGCTGGTCGGTGCAGACCAAGCTGGATGAAGGGACTGTTTATATTTGCTGGCAACACTATTAAAAACCTCGTATTAGAAATTTACCATTCCAACTCGTAGAACAGTTTGGAGGCTTAAAATACTGAACAATTATTGCTTCTCTATCCAGATATTTAAAAAACCCAAATCAAATCCAGTTCCAAAAGGCATGGAATTGTATATTTTAATAAAACTGTACAGTTAACAGTCCATAAATAGTTGAAAATATCTAGTCAGTGATAACTTTTCTGAAACAATTTATATTTTAGCATTAGTCATGCTTCCCTTTACTGATTGCAAAATAATTGGTATTTGGTATAAGAATCATCACCAGGAACAGATATACAAATTTAATTAAAAAAGCTATTTTCAAGTTTGTAAATACAGCACTTACAGCCTTAAGCCTTAAGCTGTATTCTTCTGCAGTTGTATAGGGCTCTGGTGAGACCACATCTGGAGTATTGTGTACAGTTTCAGTCTCCTAATTTGAGGGAGGACATCCTTGTGATTGAGGCAGTGCAGCGTAGGTTCACGAGATTGATCCCTGGGATGGCGGGACTGTCACATGAGGAAAGATTGAAAATACTAGGGTATTCACTGGAGTTTAGAAGGATGAGGGGGAATCTTATACAAACATATAAAATTATAAAAGGACTGGACAAGCTAGATGCAGAAAAAATGTTCCCAATGTTGGGTGAGTCAAGAACCAGGGGCCACAGTCTTAGAATAAAGGGGAGGTCATTTAAGACTGAGGTGAGAAAAAACTTTTTCACCCAGTTGTGAATTTATGGAATTCCCTGCCACAGAGGGCAGTGGAGGCCAAGTCACAGGATGGATTTAAGAGAGAGTTAGATGGAGCTCTAGGGGCTAGTGGAGTCAAGGGACATGGGGAGAAGGCAGGCACGGGTTATTGATAGGGAAAGATCAGCCATGATCACAATGAATGATGGTGCTGGCTCGAAGGGCTGAATGGCCTCCTCCTGAACCTAGTTTCTATGTTTCTAAGCCGTGATGTTCTCCTAGATATCGATCCAGCTACAAAGTTAACCACAGCAAGCAGTAGGGTTTATTCATTTTTTTTAAACATAGAAAGCACTGTACTCCAAGCTGCATTCCTTTCTTCACGTTAGGTGCCGATGAACCATTTGACATTGATGGGAAATGTTTTTATTAACTGAATCCTTGGATATTTTCCCATTAGACAGTTCTCAGCTTTAAGATGACTCAAGTACATGAGGTATACTCACCCCAGGCCAGCTACATCTGACACAAGATTACCCAGTGCAGCAGCTGTATTGAACAAAACAAACCAAACCAGTTAAAATAACACCAGTTTAGTGGAAGATTTAATAGACATGCTCTGCTCCTTAAAATAATCATGCTGTCTGGATTTATTTTCACCTCGACTTGCTCTCTGCTGAAGGCGATATCCTGTAGTACAGGTTCATCAGTACTCACCAATCCCAAATGGCGTTCGAGATATCCATTTATACTGGGGTCACTTCAAGTTTCTTTGGAACTATTCCTGCAGTCTAGTTGCATTTGCAAAACTGGAAATTCACGAGTCAACTCACACACAAATCGTTCTCAGAAAATAGCTATCATATCATTCATTTCATTATCACTAATTGAGGGATAGATATTAGCCAGGACACTGTACGTTGGCTTCCCCCTATCTTCTTAAAAGACCACCCAAGTGCAAAGACAGCTTCAGACAATATTTCCTCCAATATGTCTGTCAAAGTTGCAACCTTTGAATAAGCGAGTTCGGTATTCTGAAAAACGCAAGGAATCATGGGATTCGTCAAAGGTCACTCGCTATAAAGAAAAAATGAATGAAGCGCTGGCTGAAGAAACTGTGTTTATATTCTTACCTTTATTCATGATTTATGTGCAAAAATATATTTAACCTGAGGAACGGGGGTGCCAGGTATCGGGAGAGGGGGGGGGGGGGGGGGGGGGGCAGCAGATGCGAGTGGGAGACAGGAGAGACTGGAGCTGCTGCGTTGTTGTGCTGCTGCACACACACAAACTAGAGCCTCATCCGCAGTCAGGGTCCCTGGCGCCACAAGTGCTGCAGAACCATTGCCGAACTGCCACTGGACCATCTCTCCCCTCCTCCCCACCAGTGGGCTGGAGACATCCGGGGCAACCCCAGAACAACGAGACAGCGGCCCGGAACAGCGGCAACTCGCAGCCAGCGCGGAGAATAAATGCCAACTCTAGCTCAACTCCGCCTGCCCCACCGGGCCAGCCGACAGCCCTGGACGGAAATGACAGCGGAACTCTCCTATAAACACCCACCCAATAAAAGCCCCTCTACCGATCCCCAGCCTCCTCTTCCTGCCATTTATCCATTTGACCGCCGCTCCTTTGCGGAAATCGCTCATCAGCAACTCAACAGCGCCCGCAGCGCCCACAACGCCGGAAACCCGGGCCCGATCCCGACCACGGCCAAAACGCAGGCCTGCACACAACACAGTTGCCGAGAATGTTTATAGCGAGGGGTCACAGTTTAAGGATAAAGGGTAAATCTTTTAGGATCGAGATGTGGAAAACATTTTTTACACAGAGTGATGAATCTCTGGAATTCTCTGCCACAGAATGTAGTTGAGGCCAAATCACTGGATGGATTTAAGAGAGAGTTAGATAGAGCTCTAGGGGCTAGTGGAGTCAAGGGATATGGGGAGAAGGCAGGCACGGGTTATTGATAGGGGACGGTCAGCCGTGATCACAATGAATGGCGGTGCTGGCTCGAAGGGCCGAATGGCCTCCTCCTGCACCTATTTTCTATGTTTCTATGTTAAGTCCGCAGGCACCCGCAATAGAGCTCAAAGGTCGATCCCTGGCAAAGGGGTCGTGGTCTCCGTGATGTTAAAGTCCCGTAGGCTCCCCGCCTCAGTCAGCATCACTGGAGGACATGGAAGCTTCTGGCCAGCACCACGCCATTGTGCAGACGTGTTGGAATGGGCCTGGCTGCCGGAAGGAAATATGAGGTGCTGTTTATCCAGTTAGTGTGTGGGCTCACTCTGGCATTGGAGGAGGCCCAGAACAGAAATGTCAAGATGGGAAAGGGAGGAGTTGTCAAAAAGATTAGTAAATGGCGGATTCAGCAGGCCTACATAAACAAGAGTGCGATTCCTAATTCTGTGGAGTGTGTATATTCTCCTTATGGCCATTTCAATTAGACTCTCAGTGGGTGGTAGAATTAATAAGAATGCAGGGAGTCTAAATCAAATGGAAAATGAGTGGGATAATGGATTTCCTGAGAGGCAGCAAAGACCTAATGGCGTTTGGAGGGAGTACAGAGAAGGTTCACCAGACTGATTCCTGGGATGTCAGGACTTTTATATGAAGAAGGACTGGATAGACTCGGCTTGTACTCGCTAGAATTTAGAAGACTGAGGGGGGGATCTTATAGAAACTTACAAAATTCTTCAGGGGTTGGACAGGCTAGATGCAGGAAGATTGTTCCCGATGTTGGGGAAGACCAGAACAAGGGGTCACAGTTTAAAGATAAAGGGGAAATCCTTTAGGACTGAGAAGAGAAAAACATTTTTTACACAGAGAGTGGTGAATCTCTGGAATTCTCTGCCACAGAAGATGGTTGAGGCCAGTTCATTGGCTATATTTAAGAGAGAGTTAGATGTGGCCCTTGTGGCTAAAGGGATCAGGGGGTATGGAGAGAAGGCAGGTACAGGATACTGAGTTGGATGATCAGCCATGATCATATTGAATGGCGGTGCAGGCTCCAAGGGCCGAATGGCCTACTCCTGCACCTATTTTCTATGTTTCTATGTTTGTCTATGTCAGAAGGAGATTTAGAAAAATAGATCCAGATCCCAAACAAACAATTTGGTTGGATTGAAACTATTTCAGGAATGCTCACCTCCCATAGTAGAAATTCCGAAAATTACTCCAATGGACAATTCTATCTGCGTTCCCTGAAAAACAAAATTATAATTAATATTTTACAGACCAAATAAATCATTTGACAAAGCACAATTGTGAGCTCCCAAGGCTGCTTTGTTAAGATTGTTAAAAATGCATTGCACCCTAGTTAAATGTATGCAATTGGATTATTTACCCATGTTGCAGGCTCTGAATTGTTGGGTAGACACATACAGTGGCTTGCAAAAGTTTTCACACCCCTTGAACTTTTCCACATTTTGTCACGTTACAACCACATACGTAAATGTATTTTATTGGGATTTTATGTGATAGACCAACACAAAGTGGTGCATAATTGTGAAGTGGAAGGAAAATGATACATGGTTTTCAAATTGTTTTACAAATAAAATAACTGAATAGTGTGATGTGCAAAAGTATTCAGCCCGCCTGAGTCAATACTTTGTAGAACCACCTTTAGCTGCAATTACAGCTGCAAGTCTTTTGGGGTATGTCTTTACCAGCTTTGCACATCTAGAGACTGAAATGTTTGCCCATTCTTCTTTGCAAAATAGCTCAAGCTCAGTCAGATTGGATGGAGAGCGTCTGTGAACAGCAATTTTCAAGTCTTGCCAGAGATTCTCAATTGGATTTAGGTCTGGACTTTGACTGGGCCATTCTAACACATGAATATGCTTTGATCTAAACCATTCCATTGTAGCCCTGGCTGTATGTTTAGGGTCGTTGTCCTGCTGGAAGGTCAACCTCCGCCCCATTCTCAAGTCTTTTGCAGACTCTTAACAGGTTTTCTTCCAAGGTTGCCCTGTATTTGGCTCCATCCATCTTCCCATCAACTCTGACCAGCTTCCCTGTCCCTGCTGAAGAAAAGCATCCCCACGGCATGATGCTGCCACCACCATGTTTCACAGCGGGGATGGTGTGTTCAGGGTGATGTGCAGTGTTAGTTTTCCGCCACACATAGCGTTTTGCATTCAGGCCAAAAACTTAAATTTTGGTCTCATCTGACCAGAGCACCTTCCTCCATATGTTTGCTGTGTCCCCCACATGGCTTGTGGCAAACAGCAAACGGGACTTCTTATGGCTTTTTTTCCAACAATGGCTTTCTTCTTGCCACTCTTCCATAAAGGCCCGATTTGTGGAGTGCACGACTAATAGTTGTCCTGTGGACAGATTCTCCCACCTGAGCTGTGGTCTCTGTATCTCCTCCAGAGTTACCATGGGCCTCTTGGCTGCTTCTCTATTCAATGCTCTCCTTGCCCGGCCTGTCAGTTTAGGTGGACGGCCATGTCTTGGTAGGTTTGCAGTTGTGCCATACTCTTTCCATTTTCGGATGATGGATTGAACAGTGCACCGTGAGATGTTCAAAGCTTGGGATATTTTTTTTATAACCTAACCCTGCTTTAAACTTCTCCACAACTTTATCCCTGACCTGTCTGGTGCGTTCCTTGGGCTTCATGATGCTGTTTGTTCACTAATGTTGTCTAACAAACCTCTGAGGCCTTCACAGAACAGCTGTATTTATACTGAGATTAGATTACACATAAGTGGACTCTATTTACTAATTAGGTGACTTCTGAAGACAATTGGTTGCACTGGATTTTATTTAGGGGTATCAGAGTAAAGGGGGCTGAATACTTTTGCACGCCACACTTTTCAGTTTTTTTATTTGTAAAACAATTTGAAAACCATGTATCATTTTCCTTCCACTTCACAATTATGCGCCACTTTGTGTTGGTCTATCACATAAAATCCCAATAAAATACATTTACGTTTGTGGTTGTAACATGACAAAATGTGGAAAAGTTCAAGGGGTATGAATACTTTTGCAAGCCACTGGCATTCAATGACCAAACCAAAAATATAACCTTTTGCATAATTGAAATTTATTGCCTGAAACCACACTTTCACTTCTTTGGGTGAACTGTAATGAGCTTCTCCAATTCAACCCAGTTACGGGACTTACTAAGCAAACTAACGTTCTTTAGCACGATGGGCCAATTTTACCCTTGCAACAATACAAAACTTACCATAATTGCATTGGGGAAATTGACAGGCATCTTGAGGCAGGTGTAACACAATTAAGGGCCTGTCCCACTTGCATGCGATTGCATGCATTTGGCGCGACCAAAACGGAAGCGGAGTTCGCGCTAAGTTCGCGGGTGACGTAATCTGCGTCATACTTACCAATCAGCTGGGCAGGAGGCGGGCCGACTGAATTTGGGCGTCGCACGGCAATGTCATCACGCAACGCCACGCCGGGCGGTGACGTCATCGCGCAACGCCACGTGCTAGGTGTACGCCGTCAAGATGCTGCGTACGCCCTCAATGAACCTGCGGGCTGACAGGGCGTTGGCGCGCAAATTTTTCAGACAGTGCGGGATTTTTGGAGCCCCCCGCGATGTCGGGACCAGCCCCACACAACTCCATAAGCCTCCGCACTTCGAAGTGGGACCGGCCCCACGCGGCAAGCCTTAAGCCTCAAGCGACCACGTTAGGTCGCGCCAGACGCATGCAATCGCATGCAAGTGGGACAGGCCCTTTACACTTGAAAATCCTACTTGCTCAGAAGGCTCAAGCACAGGGAGTGTATCACTAAAAATTAGTGAATCGACAAAAAACTCAAGTCGCACAAACTCTTCTTGCACAGCTAATTGAAAAATGTTGCATGCGAGTAAATTCTGAAATCTCCATGATTACTGCTTAGCCAAAAAACAAACTAATTCTGTGCACAAACCATGAAATGTTTAACCGGGGGAATTTCAAACGTTTAATATATTTTGAAGTAAAACTTCCCTTATTTTCAACAACATTTTATCATTGTGCTTTACATTAGTTCTAGTTCGATGTTCCCATCTTTATTTCATACCATTTTCTCCTCTTAAGTTGGCGAATGCCTGAATATTTGTGTTTATTTAGCGGCCATCCAGTTTCATAATTTCACAGCCTGAGAACATCAGCTGACCATAAATACTGTCAGAGGAGAGGAACCCCTTGCTCCAGAGATTGCTGGACTTTGTGGGCAATGAGACCAATCATTGAATCCAAGCTCTCAAAGAGTTTAGTTTTGTTTGCAGCTACAGTGTGGAAACAGGCCCTTCGCTCCACTGATAAACATCTTTCCCAATTCTCAGGAAGGATATTTGACCTGAAATGTCAAGTCTGTTTCTCTTCCCACAGATGCTGCTGATACTGGCAGAATATTCTCAGTTTTCATCGTTTGTTTAGATGAAATCCACTTTCATCACCTCATTGTGTTTGGATGTGACAGGCACAGCAATATCTGAAAGCCCTTTAAACTAATGCGGTGGAAAATTAAAGAATTGCACACTACACATTTTATTTAAGCAAGGTGTAGCCTGAGCTCAGGATGCTCCACAGGGAGAAGATTGAATTTTATTATCTTCCATCAGTGAGGAATGTGGGGAGCCACTGTGGTGGATGTTTATGTTAACTTTTATTTGATGTGGCTGTGTGTCTTGTTGCTATTTAATTAGTATGGCTGTATGGTAACTCAAATTTCACTGTAGCTTAATTCGTACAATTGACAATAAACTGACCTTGAAGCCTTGACCAATGTTCCCTCACAAGGCAATTTACTTTTTTCTATAAAATCAACAACTTCCTGCTGTGCAGCACTTTTAAAGCAGTAAAACTTCAAACAAAAACACCAGATAACCTGAGAAATTGTAAGAGCAGATGACATAGAAACATAGAAAATAGGTGCAGGAGTAGGCCATTCGGCCCTTCGAGCCTGCACCGCTATTCAATATGATCATGGCTGATCATCCAACTCAGTATCCCGTACCTGCCTTCTCTCCATACCCCCTGATCCCTTTAGCCACAAGGACCACATCTAACTCCCTCTTAAATATAGCCAATGAACTGGCCTCAAGTACCTTCTGTGGCAGAGAATTCCAGAAATTCACCACTCTTGTGTGAATTTTTTTTCCTCATCTCGGTCCTAAAAGACTTCCCCCTTATCCTTAAACTGTGACCCCTTGTTCTGGACTTCTCCAACATCGGGAACAATCTTCCTGCATCTAGCCTGTCCAACCCCTTAAGAATTTTGTACGTTTCTATAAAGCTTGGTTAAAAAAAGGTAAATTTTAAATGGCTCACTCAACCCAAATTATGAAATTTAGTAGCACTTAGCAAAATCTGCATTACAATAGAGGTTTGGTGAATGTTATAGGTTAGGCATGAACGTTATCAGTGACCAAAGACCAACAGCTGATAGCTCGCAGACAAGAAATAATTCCCACTCCAATCCCCCAAAGCCCTGATCCTTGCACTGCACTTTCTTGTGCAATCACTGAAAAAATCTAAAAGGGCACATTCAGTTGAAATAGAATGGCCTTCTGCTCTGCGACACAGCATTATACAATATATTGCTCCGCCACATAACATGTTACAAAGAGTTTACAAGATGGTACAGATCATTTGGGCTGAAATTTCTGTACTGGTGTTACAATTTTCCAGGGGTTTCTTTGCACCCCACTTGATTTCAACATAGTAGCATTCCATTCCTTTCCTTTGGTATGTAGGGCATCCTTCCAGATTTATTTTTAATTACTCACTGGCACGAGATACAAGAGAAACAAAGGGAAATACTTACAGCGACAATCATTATGGCATTGTCCAGGAAGCCAAATCCAATAAAAGGAATTGCACTGTGAAGAAACACTGCAAGATTAAAACAAAATTGTATAAAAGGTTTTTTCCCTAAATAATACATCAATCACAGAATATTACAGCTAATCCATAACATCGATTAGAACCACATGCTTACACATTAAAAAAAAAGTGGGCAACAACAGAGGAACTTCAAACTATCTGACATGACTGGAAATTTAATAACAAAAATGTATCAAAATCTAAAAGATTTGAAGTTAGCAAGACACAAGAAATTGTAGATACCATTAGAAACATAGAAAATAGGTGCAGGAGGAGGCCATTCAGCCCTTCGAGCCAGCACCGCCATTCGTTGTGATCATGTCTGATCATCCCCAATCAATAACCCGTGCTTAGGAACATGATAGAAACATAGAAAATAGGTGCAGGAGGAGGCCATTCGGCCCTTCGAGCCTGCACCGCCATTCAATATGATCATGGCTGATCATCCAACTCAGTACCTGCCTTCTCTCCATACCCCCTGATCCCCTTAGCCACAAGGGCCACATCTAACTCCCTCTTAAATATAGCCAATGAACTGGCCTCAACTACCCTCTGTGGCAGAGAGTTCCAGAGATTCACCACTCTCTGTGTGAAAATGATACCTACATATCTACCATTAGATACCAACAAGGACAACATGTTTCAGGCTGGGACTCTTCTTCTGATTGATTGTACTAGAGGGGGACATATTCCTCTTCCAGCTTTCTCCCCCACAACTCCAATCAATCCGAAGAAGGTTCTCAACCCGAAACATCGCCTGTCCCTGTTCTGCAGGGACACTGCCCGACCCACTGAGTTACCCCAGTGTTTTGTGTCTTTTTAAAGTTATTAACATTGATGTTACACATTTAATCTAGCATCTGGATTATCTAATACGAATACAATTTACATTCTGATATTCTAAATGTACATGTAAAACATATTTGCTTCAATGTTTTACAATTCAGTATTTTCTTCATCTTTCCCTGCTTTTCATTTCCACTTCCGTAATCTCGTAACAATAATGGTAAGTCACGATCTGGGCCAAAGTCAATGATTAATCAATCACATCACTAAAATAGAGAGATGGTATTTGTTTCATTCTAATTTGGGAGAAAGAGGAATATGCCTTTGCTCCACATAGACTAAAAATTAGTTTCTACCCATGTGCGATAAAATAACTTAACTCTAACGGAGAACACTGGGGGAAGCACAATATAATTCGGGGTGCAAGATAATGCGGAATATTCTTTTTAATTGTTTTTAATACCTATTTATTATTTTCTTTACTGATCTTGTGTATGTGTGTCAATAGCTGTTGTGTTTTGTTCTTTTTTCATTTTTTATCCTCTGTCTTTTATGAACACACCGAAAGAGTTGCAATGGAATTTCGTTGCACAGATGTTTGTGCAATGACAATAAACGTATTCTATTCTATAGTTTGTATCCTCTCAAAATCTATCTTATTGAAAAAAAAGTTTTTTAACAATTATGCCCAAGATGGGGGACATTTGATGAATTTATATTTGCTTCATGCTATTTAAATTGTTTATAAAATTTAAATCCCCTCCCCCCCCAAACCAACCACCCCTCTCCCCTGCCCTGGTCTTTCCGCTATCAAAGAGCGTTCCCTTCCTTCTCACCACCATCCACAATTTCTCTGCAACTTAGAAACCTGCTTTATCTAACTATGTACTGATGCAAGATAATCGACCTAAAAGCTTATCATTATCTCCACAGATACTGCCACCCTGTGGTGTATCGCCAGCATTTACTGTGTTTATTTTGGAACATTTCACAGTTGGAAGACCCACAACACAGGCAGTTGTTGCAAGAAAATATTAGGAAAAGACAGCTACTGGCTTGATTGGCAGCTCACCTCACCTATCCCCAAATAAAGATCTGGAAAGGGTAAAATGTCATATCTTTGGCTGTCAACCCAGGTTGAAAGTCTGAAGCAACATTTACAAATATTTGGTAAAGGCATCAGTATAGGAGTAATCTCTTTTGAGAATCAATGATTTACTATTTAGGTCCATGGGGCCCACTACATTTACATGAAAGGCCCTTCAGCCCACTAAGTCCATACCGAACATGATGCCAAGATAATCTAACCCTGCACATGCTCAATACCCCTCAATTGTCTGCATATCTTTGTCTTTGATATTTCCACTCTGGGGGAAAAAGGTTCAGACTGTCTACTTTATCTATGCCTCATAATTTTCGATACTTTAATGGGGTCTCACCGACACGTGGGTTTCAAATCCTCACTAAGACAATGTCTAACTGGGTCAAATGTCATTTGCATGTTGGTATTCTATTTGATGGGAGATCCAGACACAGTCTTAATGTGCAAGATTAGTGCCCACTTTTATAGAAGAATGAATTTCATTGCCATGACACTGCATCTCCTCCTACACCCAGAAATGAAGTGCAACCTTATGACCGAGTCTTGGGTAAAAATAAACCAGCTCTGGGGTCTGAGATGGGCTTGCCAGAGAACCCATGATAGAAAAACTCTTGACTCAAAATTTGAACCACTTGCTCTACTGAACATAATTAAAAATAATAACTTCTATGTTAACTATTGGATTGGACGCTGAAGAACTCATAAAAATAAAAGTCCATTACCGTATCTTTGTTGTGCCGACGATGGAGGGCTAATTTGCATTTCCCCTGCAAAGAAAAAGAGAAAATTCATAAAACTGTATCGATATTCTGAAAGATAATTATAAGCATAGAAGTCCAAATGAGGTCGAGATTGGTTGTTTCACCCGGCCTAGGCGCCACATCGTCCAAGGGGGGGTGTGTCAAGTGCGCTCTTGTAATTTCGTCCGGTTTAAAGGAACGCCGGACCACCAGCTGCTGGAACATTGGTGGTGGACGTGTGCATGCAAACAAGTCTATTGATGGCCAGCAAAAATAATTTGCTGGTTGTTCTGGAACTGCAGACATATTCTGCTGCTGGGAAACCAGTTGACAGCAACATCTGAAAGGTCGAGTTAAAAGCCCTACTTTCTTTGTAAATTTAAATATATTGCAGGATTAAATATAAAGCCGCATTTCTGTCTTGTGAACTGATGGATTATGCCTTATTCCCAGGAACGGAACCCCGTCCAAACCTGGAGAGGAATATGGTGTGCAGCACCTAAAAAGTCATTAAAAATGAAAGTAGAAATGTACCGAAATCTCTACAACCTTGCCAAGGTCAACAAATAATACATTCCATCACAACATTTCTGACAATGCCGAAATTTTAGAGATTGATAATATCATCCATCAACCTTGGCAGCACAGTGGCACAGAGGGAGAGCCACTTCCTTACAGTGCCAGAAACCCGGATTTGATCCTGTCCTTGGGTGCTGCTTGTGCGGAGTTTTCACGTTCTCCGTGACCGTATGTGTATTTTTTCCGGGTGCTCCGGTTTCTTCCAAAGACGTATCAGTTTGTAGGTTAAGTGGCTTCCATTAAAAAAAAAATGTCAATTGTCTCTAGTGTGTAGTTCTAGTGTATGGGGTATATAGTGTATAGAGCTAGTTGGCATGTACTTGGTGGGCCGAATAGCTTATTTTTGCATGTTGTTCATCCCAGCCCTCTCCCTTTAAAACATTGCCATGAAGTCTACTGGTCCCATTCTAACACATGTATACTTAATGGTCTTAAGTAAACTGAAGAAGGTAAAAATACTTAGAGTATTAATGGTCCTTGTTTGCTTCATTACACTTAAAATAAAATGCCATTTCAAGATAATATATTAACATGGCTTAACGATCGATGAATCATATTTACAGAGCAAAGTTGCACATTTTGCATTATCCAAGGCTGCTTGAATATGTTAGAACATATTGTTAAGATATTATGGATTCTCAATCTCCCCATCAAAACCTGGGGAGGACCTGTTCAGGATCCGACCACCATGTAATGTGAAGCACTAAAAGCATCTTTAGAACGGAATGTAAAAATGGTGCAAAATTAAGATAAACTGATGCACAAGGCCAGCTGCAAGAATAAAATTTGAACAATCAATTGAACCTACACAGAGACTTCCCATTGTTTTATTAAATAATTGAATAGACCCACTGCATCATCTCTCTTTCACTTCAGGCATTACACGGTCTATGATCTATTTTAATCCTCCAATTATAATTGGTGCCCAAATTAAGTTACATTTCCACTTTTGATGGCATACTTCAGGCCTTTTTTTCAAATTGCATACAAATGCTGGCAAGAGTGCAGAGGGATGCTTCCTAATTGTTACTGTGCCAGATGCTTCAATTGAAGCCACTGCGCATACCGTTCTAATAACTTCACACATACGAGCTGAAAAACTCCAGGCTAAATTATTTCTGGTTGGAGTTGTGAGAGATTCTTGTTAGCCCCGTGGCAAGTTTTGCTATGGTGCAGTAGGAATGCAGGGAAGGGCGAGCAGATCTGCGTAGAAGAGCAGATTACAGAACTCTGGCTAACATGGTGTAGGCACCATAAATTAAAACTTCAGAGAACAAAAATATGGATTAGGACATTCACATTAGCTATGAGGACAAGGGAAGGGTTCAGGAAATGGCGAGTTTCAATCTTGGCAATGAGCCACTTTGTGGGTAAAGATATTCATTTCAGAATCAAGCAGAATACATCCATCGACACGGTGCTTTAATGATTCCAGATGAGCAGATGGAATTGTTGAAAACAGCTGCAAAACTGAGCAGGGGAGAATAGGGGAGGAATAGATTTGAATTATTGCTCCAGCTCAGTCAAAAACTAAATCAATAGGATGTTGCTTGAACTGCCTGACAACACATAATAATAATAATAATAATGTTTATTTATATAGCACTTTTCAACAAAATCAATTTGAACCAAAGTGCTTTACAGAGATTGATTAAACTAATTGAACAGATTAAATGTCAATAAATCCATACAAAATAAAAAAGAAAAAGAAAAAAAGACACAGAACAGTACACTATAGAAATCAACAAGAAACGTCCCCCCACAGCAGAATTCACTGCGAGGGAAGGCACTAAAAATACCCAGTTCTCCCCCTCATAATCCACCCGAGGTCGGGGTCTATATGTGGCCTCCTCAGCCAACTCGATGTTTTCAGGCCCTCTCCCGCGAAGCTGGATCATCGGCGTTGGGTGAACATTCTTCAGCGGCCTGGACTGAAGCGGCCGCTTCCTCCCTGAAGACTGCAATGTCCAAAGTTCTCAGGCCGTGCTGGCCGGACCTCTGACACTGGCGAACTCGGACACCAGGCCCCGCGGTGTTGAAATCCAGTGCCGCCCGCCCACGGCTGGACGCTCTGCAGCCGCAGCTCAACGACGTAGGTGTCCCAACATTTGCACCGCCGGCGAAGCTGCAGTCCCGGCAGGAAACGCCGCTCCAGCGCTGCTCCAGCTCGATGGTAGGCCGCACAGAGAGGACGAAGAAGCGGTTCGGAAGAAAACCGCATCTCCGACCAGGTAGGACTGGGATTAAAACAGTTTCCCCCTTCCCCCCACCCCACCCACCACATAAAACACGACCTCCAATAAACATTTTGTACGGACAGGACTAAAAATAAAAATAAAAAAGGGTGAAAGGACGGACTGCAGGATATAAGTGCACATATAGGACACTTCATATTGCTATGCGAGGCAGAAAATATGGGAACAGCAGGACATTACTGAGAATGAGAGAGTTGTGATTTACAACCAAGTGAGGTGAAATAATTACCATTAATTAGGACAGCCCCAAACAAAAATATTTGTTAAAATAACTGAGCATAAATGCTCGTTCTTATATAAAAATAAAGTAAGCCAAAGATAGATAGGTGATAATTTATTCCAAAATGTTCAGTTGAAACAGCATGCATGAGAGAAAATAAAATAAGTTTGTAACAAGAGTATTTGATGAGGAAGTATGATTGAGATTTAATGCAATTTCTCAACTTTTAAATTTATAAAATTACAACGGTTAAATAAATAGGCTAGATCCTATAATCTTATGAATTCTCTTGTAAATAGCTGATATTGATGACAAACAGCAATGGGCCTCGTCAAAATACCATGTCCAAGTTAGAGTGAAAATTATGGATCCCATATCAGGTCTCAGCTGCATTGCCCGATCCACTGGTACTTGGTTTTGTGGAAGGTCACCTTTGAGTTCCTTGTCTTTTTATTTTTAAAGAGACATCTGGTTTCACTCACACTTAGAGTTGCCTGGCCTATATTCCAAGGGTCTCCAGCCCTCCTCATACTCGTCAAGTCTTCCCCTGCTTCCCTCTCTCTGATCCCTGGAGTCAAACCGTGCCCTCTCTCTGCTGGCTTTGCAAATTATTGCAAATTTGCCTGCCTTGTTCACAACTCACCCCAAAGGTCATTCTACAATTTAGATGGTGTTTTTCATGCTATGTGAATAGAAAGAAAGTCACAAATAATGCTGCTTGTTTAAGCAAGTCTCCAAATGTTTAACAAATGAATGCTTTTCATATTAAAACTACTGCTACTTAGATTTAATTGAAATTGTTCAGCATGTAACGAGTACACAATCCAATATTTGTTAGTACTGAGAGAAACATAGAAACTTAGAAAACAGGTGCAGGAGTAGGTCATTTGGCCCTTCGAGCCTGCACCGCCATTCAATATGATCATGGCTGATCATCGAAACAAAGAAATATTTGTTTCTCTCAACTTTAAGTGATCTTTCAAAGTTATGCTTATGATCCATACAGCAACCAACAGGCCTAGTGGAATCAATCTCTGTTCAATTGCACTTTAGAACGTATATGAAGGTATTTCCTTGCTAGGTCATGAGTTGAAAGGACGATATATTTTAAAAATAACTATGAAATTTAGTGCAATTTAACGCAACCTCAGCTTAGATCAATAATCCAAACAACATTCTCAATAAAAGGTTACAAGTCAGTGATATTAGCATTCAAGATGAGCCAAACCTCAGTGTTGTGGATGAAACAAGAAATTGATTCAAAAAGAATGCCCTTTGGCATTATAATGCAAAGTATTAAAGCAGTAACATCATTGTTCTATTTCTGTATTGAAGGAATTGAAGCAAGGGAGAATGCATACAAAATTAGAAAGATTCATTCTTGTTGCCAAGTGCAAGGAAAAATCAGTTAGATTCACACTGTTAGTTCTGGGTGTGAAGGATACGAAGCAGAGACACAAAACTGGACAGATTCTAGTTCAGCAAAGAACATTTAGTTGTCACAAAATTAGTTATCATTGACCTGATCAAGCAGTTGGAACAGAGTTGCTGACAACGGCTGAATCATCCACATTATTTTATTTTCTAAAATTAATTCATTGTGTTTTGCACTTTTAAAATGTTACGTGCATTTGCAGAAGTGTTGTTTCATTAAACCGAGTTCCAAGTAATAGACAAACATTTAATTTGCAAAAAAAAAATGCTCACAAGTCATAGCTACAGAATATGGTCATTCAGCCCATCAAGTCTATTCTGCCATTCAATCATAGCTGATCTATCCTTCCCTCTCAAACCCATTATCCTGCCTTAAATTATATTGAATTGCAGTTACTGGAATTTTGAGCCAAACTCAGCGGGTCAGGCAACTTCGGTGGAGGGAATGGATAAATTACTTTCCAAGTCACTACCCTTCTTCAGACTGATAAAGGTCCTAATCTAAAACATCGCCTCTCCACGATCTCCACAGATGCTGCTTGACCCACTGAATTCCTCCAGAACTTTAATTTGCTGAAGTAAAATAAATGTACCCAGTCTGGTCACAATATAAATGGATCTGTCATTATTTTCTCTTCGGTAGGCAGGCAGTTAATGTCCTAAAATGAAATTTAAAGTCTTCAGTGTATTTATTGTCCAATTGGAAATACCATTTAGCCAAATGTTGATGGTATGCACAGTACACACTATTGAAAATGAATGTATTGCCAAAGAAAATTTAAAACCAGGGCTAGTCTCACAGATGCACACTTGCACAGTGGCAAATATCAGGAGGGGGTTCTTTTGTCAACCCTTTTCTCTGACTGAAGCCAATGTCTGCTGCATTTCCACATACAGTGCCCTCCATAATGTTTGGGACAAAGACCCATCATTTATTTATTTGGCTCTGTACTTGGATGCATTAGTAATAATCTTTCAAAACTCTTTAGATTTTGGAGTAGTTCCTGAGGATTGGCGGGTAGCAAACGTAACCCCAATTTTTAAGAAGGGAGGGAGAGAGAAAATGGGGAATTACAGACCAGTTAGTTTAACATCGGTAGTGGGGAAACTGCTAGAGTCGGTTATTAAAGATGGGATAGCAGCACATTTGGAAAGCGGTGAAATCATTGGGCAAAGTCAGCATGGATTTACGAAAGGTAAATCATGTCTGACGAATCTTATAGAATTTTTCGAGGATGTAACTAGTAGAGTGGATAGGGGAGAACCAGTGGATCCAGAAGGCTTTCGACAAGGTCCCACATAAGAGATTAGTATACAAACTTAAAGCACATGGCATTGGGGTTCAGTATTGATGTGGATAGAGAACTGGCTGGCAAACAGGAAGCAAAGAGTAGGAGTAAACGGGTCCTTTTCACAATGGCAGGCAGTGACTAGTGGGGTACCGCAAGGCTCAGTGCTGGGATCCCAGCTATTTACAATATATATTAATGATGGGGATGAGGGAATTGAAGGCAATATTTCCAAGTTTGCGGATGACACTAAGCTGGGGGGCAGTGTTAGCTGTGAGGAGGATGCTAGGAGACTGCAAGGTGACTTGGATAGGCTGGGTGAGTGGGCAAATGTTTGGCAGATGCAGTATAATGTGGATAAATGTGAGGTTATCCATTTTGGTTGCAAAAACGGGAAAGCAGATTATTATCTAAATGTTGGCCGATTGGGAAAGGGGGAGATGCAGCGAAACCTGGGTGTCATGGTACACCAGTCATTGAAGGTAGGCATGCAGGTGCAGCAGGCAGTAAAGAAAGCGAATGGTATGTTGGCTTTCATAGCAAAAGGATTTGAGTATAGGAGCAGGGAGGTTCTACTGCAGTTGTACAGGGTCTTGGTGAGACCACACCTGGAGTATTGCGTACAGTTTTGGTCTCCAAATCTGAGGAAGGACAATATTGCCATAGAGGGAGTGCAGAGAAGGTTCACCAGACTGATTCCTGGGATGTCAGGACTGTCTTATGAAGAAAGACTGGATAGACTTGGTTTGTACTCTCTAGAATTTAGGAGATTGAGAGGGGATCTTACAGAAATTTACAAAATTCTTAAGGGGTTGGACAGGCTAGATGCAGGAAGATTGTTCCCGATGTTGGGGAAGTCCAGGACAAGGGGTCACAGCTTAAGGATAAGGGGGAAATCCTTTAAAACCGAGATGAGAAGAACTTTTTTACACAGAGAGTGGTGAATCTCTGGAACTCTCTGCCACAGAGGGTAGTTGAGGCCAGTTCATTGGCTATATTTAAGAGGGAGTTAGATGTGGCCCTTGTGGCTAAGGGGATCAGAGGGTATGGAGAGAAGGCAGGTACGGGATACTGAGTTGGATGATCAGCCATGATCATTTTGAATGGCGGTGCAGGCTCGCAGGGCCGAACGTCCTACTCCTGCACCTAATTTCTATATTTCTATGTTTACTCCACAATTTGAGATTTGTAATAGAGAAATTTCTACAAATGTATAAAAATGGCCTTTATTAAAATCTGACAATGTGCACTTTAACCACGTGTGATTTTTTTCTATTACAAATCTCATATTGTGGAGTACAGAGGCAAATAAATAAATGATGGGTCTTTGTCCCAAACATTATGGAGGGCACTGTATATCTTCTTTCCAGAATATACAAAGTAATATATTTTTGAAGTGCAATATTGCAACATAGGAATCACCACTGCTAATTTGACCTCAAATGTGACATCCAGATTAGCTGCTTTAGGAATGTTGACAGAGGAGCAGCGATATAACATATATTACACCCAGCACAGAAAGGTGGAAGAGTCTGGTTGAAGACTTCATCCTGTGGCTGGCATGGCTGACATGGCAGCACCTCTTCTGTAATGCACTGTGCATATTTTACTGTCAAGTCTTAGGAGTGGGAATTCAAACCAAATTCTTAAGACTCAAGTTTCCTCAAAACCAAGTATTGACTAACATTACACAGGGAGAGGAATGCAGTTAAAGTAACCAAATGCTATACTCAAGAGAATGGCCTATTCACAGTACCAGGGATTTCTGGCACAGTTGTTTTATATGAAGGGGCAATAAATAAGGAAATTAACAACTTCAGGGGAAAAAATTGTTTTAAACTGATTGCTATCAGAACAGCTTTGGAGAAAAATGCCACTGGGCATTCAACTAAATGATCAATTTCAAACATTGTTCTATTCGATGACCATTAATTTTCACAACAGGGATAAAGGTTTGAAATTAGCAGGATTGTATAGTGAAAGATTACACTTGACAAGAATTGGATGCCAGAAGGAAAATGAACAATGAAATTAAGTTAGGAATTGTCTCAGTTCTAGATCCAATGCAGATTTTGTTGACATATATTATAATGAAAACAAGCCATTCAAGGTGACGATGCAGCTGAGATTCACTGATTAGTAGATTCATTAGTGATTGTAATTACTCCAAGGGTGGGTGGGCGATAGAAGATTCGGAGGGCAGATGATGAGCATGGGAGAGTGGTAGGGAAAGGGATTGCTCAATGAGCTGGCATAGATATTATGGTATATGGACACACTGATCTGTTTTGTAGTAAATGCCTACTATGTTCGGTGATCTGAAGCAAAGCAAGAATTTCATTGTCCTATCAGGGACACATGACAATAAACTCACTTGACCGTGAACTTGATATTATGGACCAAATAACCTTCCAAGGTGAATGAGACAATGGAAAGTTACAGACTGAGGAACATTTGAAGAAAGACATCCATAAGACTATTACATTTAGCCCATTTAAAAAAAAAATCAAAGCAGTACGAATTGTAAAATAAATAAACTTGCCGAATTACAAAGTGTAAAGAAAGACACATTGAAAGTCGTGGTTCAATGTAGAGAAACCGAAAAAGCGTTGGGAAAAAATAATGCAATCCTCAGGAGAAACACAGCAGCTGTAAGAATGGATTATTGATGGCACAGAGAAAAATGCTGCAAAAGATCATTATGTAAAGACACTATTTTAAAAAATGTCTGAAATAGCAAAAATAGCAAGAACAGAAAACTGGTATAATTAAAGAAAATGTTGGAAATAGGAGACACTTGCGGAAAGGGATTTAATTCACAGGTCGATCACAAAGATCAGACAAAGAATTGGGATTGCTGCAAGGACGAAAAACATTCAAATTCAGGTTACAAATTAAAAAAAAACATTTTAGAGTTTAATGTGAACAATTACAAAATAAATTAAGGTAAATAACAAAATGTAGAACAAGTGGAGTGGTGGAGGATTTTCTAATTTGTCATTAGAGGGGACAGAATACCACGTCAAGTATAATTAAAATGGGCAGGTAAAGAAACTAGTAAAAAACATCTAAAGTCATGCTAGTTGCAATTAGAAATAGACAATAGGTGCAGGAGGAGGCCATTCGGCCCTTCGAGCCAGCACCGCCATTCTCTATGATCATGGCTGATCATCTGAGTTGGATGATCCCGTTCCTGCCTTCTCCCCATATCCCCCGACTCCTATTTTTAAGGGCACTATCTAGCTCTCTCTTGAAAGCATCCAGAGAACCTGCCTCCACCGCCCTCTGAGGCAGAGAATTCCACAGACTCACCACGCTCTGTGAGAAAAAGTGTTTCCTCGTCTCCGTTCTAAATGGCTTACTCCTTATTCTTAAACTGTGGCCCCTGGTTCTGGACTCCCCCAACATCGGGAACATGTTTCCTGCCTCTAGTGAATTAACAACTCGCCTGATGCAATGTTGATAAATTACCATAATCAGCCATTTTATCGTCATCAGCTGTCTTCCTGAGGTCGGCTTAAGGGACTCTCTGCTCCCGTTTCATACTCTTAATTACTGTGCCAGTGTATGTCATATTATTCATTAACAAACAGGGTAAGACAGTCCTGTTATTTTGCCAGCAACACAGGAAAATATCTAGAATCTATTCTAAAACTAATCTAAACATGGGCAAAAATAATTTAAATCATGACAATGGAAGGACTAAGTCCGAGACTTCACGAAAATTCACAACTGTACATTTTTAATTTAGAAGGCATTTTATGAAAGATCATAAAATGACATAAGGCTTATAAAAGCTTCCATGAGGCGTTAATAAATTTGTTGTGGTGGGTGAAATAGTAATGGTTACTCATTAATTTCCAATAACAACTATCATAAATATGAGATCCGAGATGAGATTCTATTATTTTAATTTAACAGAAGTCTAAGTTTTTTTTAATAATATGCTGTCAATGCCAGGTTGCACTAAAAACAATGTGTACTTGCACAAAAATTCACCCATCGCAGATGTGTGTCAGATTCTGTGGATCACCTGCAGCAGACACTAACTTGCAGCAAATCTCAACAGAGGAAGAATAGTTTAAATCCATGTTGTGCCAATTATATTTAGGATCCTTCCCTCTGCTCCATCTCGTCAGAAACAGAATAACTGCCCTACAATTAAATTAAAATGATATTATACTGTATTCCACTACAATTTCAAGTCAATCACATACCCTTCCCTGTCCTGTGTTTTTTTTTTGCACACACAATAAGAAATTCCTTATTTGCCCCTCCAGGGAAAAGATCCTTGCCCAATGATGGGTCACAAAGGACAACCCAGCCACTGAAGAAGCAATTCAAAGCATTCCAAAGCTGCATTCAAATTTACACACCAATAGTTCAAAACACATTTTGTGGCTCAGGTATGATCCTTGCAGATTCCTCTTCATGGAACAACTCTTGCAACATACGAGCCCATAAATTACCCCTCCCCTCACCCCACTCACCATCAACAACACCACAGTCACATCTGTGGAGTCTTTTAAGTTCCTGGGAACCATCATCTCCATGGACCTTAAGTGGGGGTCTACTCCAGTCAAAAAGGCACAACAGAGGATGTACTTCCTACGGCAGCTGAGGAAGCACAATCTGCCACAGGGAACGATGGTACGTTGCCTATTTCCTTCGCTCCATAGATGCTGCTGCACCTGCTGAGTTTCTCCAGCTTTTTTGTGTACCTTCGATTCTCCAGCATCTGCAGTTCCTTCTTAAACACAGGGAACGATGGTTCAATTCTACACGGCCATTGTAGGGTCTGTTCTCAACTTCTCCATCATGGTCTGGTTTGGCTCAGCCACCAAGCACGACACGGGGAGGCTGCAGCGAATCGTCCGATCAGCAGAGATTGGGTGCAACCTTCCCTCCATTGATGAACTGTACACTGCAAGGGCCAGGAAGCGATGGGGCAAGATCTCTGACCCCTCTCACCCTGGCCACAAACTCTTTGAATCACTTCCCTCTGGAAGGCGACTCCGGTCTGTCAAAGCTGCCACAGCCAGACATAAAAAGTTTTTATCCACGAGTAATTGCTCTACTCAACAGCCAAAAATCTGTAGCCTCCCTTGATCTGGTATTTTGTCCACATGCTTGATCAATGTAGTTTTATCATTAATGTTTTATTATTATTATTAATGTTTAATTATTATTAATATTTAATTATTATTAATGTTTAGTGTTTTCTGAGTCATTCGTAACTGTCACTGTATACCATATATTGTTACTTGTGGGTGGAGCACCAAGACAAATTCCTTGTATGTGAATACTTGGCCAATAAACTTACTTACTTACCCATCAACTCAACTTTTTTTTTTTTTTTTTGTTAAGTCATGCGGTGTTGTTGCACCAGTGTGGAGCTTGAACTCTGGAATTCAACCCATTGACTGCAATGGAATGAACTGCGAGGGGTAGAATTCAATGCTATAAAATGACATGAAGGGGCACTTACTGCTACCAACTTGGAATCAAGATTGGTTTATTGTCAATCGACCAATTATGTCTTTGCCCTTTTGAGAGCGTTAAAATATAAACATTTTTTTTGGGGGGGAGATTAAAGATTGCTTTCTTCACCACTTCACTCTCTGTGAAGAGCACCAATTGCCCATGCTAAACCAAAGCCTGCAGCATCTTTGGTGTTTAAACTACTGGACTGCAAAGTGTTTTTCTAACAAGTCTAAACTCCGAAAGCTCAGTGATGGATGCAATTGACACCAAACACACGTCACACGTCACAGATAAGAATGGGAACATTTGCTTTAATTAGATTTCTTGTTCAACTCCTGGACATGCTCTCAATTACTCTCAGAGAGGTCATGGCAAGTCTTTCAATGAACCAGTGAAGGTCACCCCATGGTGCTGTTGGAAGTAAACAGGTGACGGAACAGGGGTAGGTTTCCAAATCAGGATGGCGTATGCCTTGGAGGGGAGCATTTTCATGCACCAGCTGAACCTAGGTAAGGGAGGTGCTGCTGGAATAGCCAGGATGAGTTAATATACAAGTGTGTAGATGGACATTCCACAGCCAAAGTGAACCAACTGTGGAGGGAGTACCATCCAGAGCAAGGGCAGCCTTTTTGATTGGGTTCACACCCAAGCAGCAATTGGATGTGGTGTCAGTCAAACAGGTCACCTTTGTCCTGGATGGCATGGAGCTTCTTAAAGGGCACTGGGGCTGTACTCGTCCGAGCAAGTGTGGGGTATTCCATCATTTGTGCCCTGCAGATGATGGAAAACTGTTGCTAGGAGACAGGTCACCTACTACAGCATACTCAACTTCTGACTAGGCCCAACTACATGCCTGGTCAATGGACTCCCAAAAGATGCAATGGTAGGGGGTGCTGCAAATGACTGCCTAGGGTGGGTAGTTAGACTCCCTCTTGTTTTAGATGGTCTTTAACCAGTACTTGCGTGACATGAATATTATATGCCATTTATGAGCCATGCTTGAATGCTGACTAGATTTTGCTGCAGGTAGGTAGGTATGCACTGCATTCACTCAGAAAAGGAAGCAACTGGAATTGAACATTTTGTCAGCATCAGCAAACGTCCCAGGTCTGATCTTATGATCAGAGGTTATTGATGAAGCTGGTAAAGATGGTTTGGCCTAGTACACCACTCCCGTGCGAGGAACTCCCGCACTGATGTCCTGGGACTAGGATGATGAATTCCAACAAAACAACACCATCTTCCTTTGTGCAAAGAGTGTTCAATTCAACTTGAAAGCCCTCCCATGATGAAACAGCCCTGCTCACAAGCAGAGATCTGGACACCATTCAGCTCGGAATTATTCTTTGTAAAATATTATCCTCTTCAACATTTGCACGGCAATAATCATCAGAGAGTCATCTCCAATCAGACGGTCTAATCACTTGGCCATAACATTTAACAACATTACATTATCAAAACAATTACTAATGTTAATGAACCAGCCACGTAAATAATGTGGCAGCAGGAGCAGATTAATGGCTGAGTATTCTAAAGCCTGCCAACTATAACTCCCCAAAGCTCGCCAACTATCTATACGACAGAAGACCCGAATATCAAGCAATATCCTCCATGTCCCTGAATGACTCATTCCAACACTGAAGAAATGAATACCAGCCTCTTCAAAGCAGCCCGCTATCTTATCCAAATCCCAGGAATCATTCACTTATCCATCATCAGTGTGCCATGGCTGCTGAGTCAGCATTGCCATTACTTGCCTCAGTTACTCCAATTTTCACCACCAAGGAGGACAAAAGGTAGCAGGCATATCAAAACACCACCACCAAGACACATGCCATCCTGGACCTAAACATTTATTGCTATTCTATTCCTTCACAGGAAAGATGAAAGAGCACCACAGAGCCCACAGTAGATTCTGGTTATCCTCACAGTCTCATCACAGGTGATTAGAAATGGATAGCAAATGCTGGCTATGCCCAGATCCACAAAATGAATGAAAAATAAAACAATATAAAAGAGGCATATAAGTCTTTGAACATTGTAGCATTTACGATCAAGACATGTGATCATATTATTTAAGAAGGAACTGCAGACGCTGGAAAATCGAAGGTAGACAAAAGTGCTGGAGAAACTCAGCGGGTGCAGCAGCATCTATGGAGCGAAGGAAATAGCCAATGTTTCGGGCTGAAACCCTTCTTCAGACATATTGTTTACAGTGCAGTACGATTACATATTCTGTTGTGCTGCAGCAAGTAAGAATTTCATTGTTATATCTGGGACATATGACAATAAAACACTCTTGACAGTGTGACAACTTGACAGCATCTCAGATACTTTGCATTCCAAAGGTGGTGGGTATCTACAAATCGGCATCTCACCCCTCATGGCATATCATGCCAAGACTGAAACAGTTTCTCCAGTTTTTATCCCCACTGTTATACGATGGTATATCAAACAAACAAGTCAAAGGTTTGAAGGTACACAAAATTGCTGGAGAAACTCAGCGGGTGCAGCAACATCTATGGAGCGAAGAAAATAGGCGACGTTTCGGGCTGAAACCCTTCTTCAGACTGATGGGGGGGTGGGAGGGGAGAAGGAAGGAAAAAGGGGAGGAGGAGGAGCCCGAGGGCAGGGGGATGGGAGGAGACAGCTCGAGGGTTAAGGAAGGGGAGGAGACAGCAAGGGCTAGCAAAATTGGGAGAATTCAACATTCATGCCATCAGGATGCAAGCAACCCAGGCGGAATATGAGGTGCTGTTCCTCCAATTTCCGTTGTTGCTCACTCTGGCAATGGAGGAGACCCAGGACGGAGAGGTCGGATTGGGAATGGGAGGGGGAGTTGAAGTGCTGAGCCACCGGGAGTTCAGGTAGGTTATTGCGGACTGAGCGGAGGTGTTCGGCGAAACGATCACCCAACCGCCGCTTAGTCTCCCCGATGTAAATCAGCTGACATCTAGAGCAGCAGATGCAGTAGATGAGGTTGGAGAAGATACAGGTGAACCTTTGTCGCACCTGGAACGACTGCTTGGGACCTTGAATGGAGTCGAGGGGGGGGGGAGGTGAAGGGACAGGTGTTGCATTTCTTGCGGTTGCAACGGAAAGTGCCCGGGGAGGGGGTGGTACGGGAGGGAAGGGAAGAATTGACAAGGGAGTTGCGGAGGGAGCGGCCTTTGCGGTAGGTAGACATGGGGGGAGATGGGAAGATGTGGCGAGTGGTGGGGTCACGTTGGAGGTGGCGGAAATGGCGGAGGATTATGTGTTGTATTGTCAAAGGTTTATACTTGTATGTGGCAGCAAGGTTAAGGCCAAGCCTCTGCAGGATTGGTGCATCAAAATGACACATCGTGGTGAAGTTCAAATGCTATGTAATTGTTATGGTGCAATATGTCTGATAAGCCATAAAATCTTAACATTCAACATAACTTCCAAACCCAAAACATTTAGTTTAAATTAATCGATACGTGTCAATCACAAAAAACAGGACATTTCACAACATGCAATGTTAACAGATTAATATAATGAAAGGCATGATATAATGCTGCAGTTTGAAGACAACAGATAATGTACTGATGATGTTGGAAAGAAAACTATGCAAGCTACATTTCTGAACAGCTGTTCTGGATATCAGCTGGTGTCCAGAGAAGCACAACACGATAAAAGCAACAGAAAAGCTAAAACTGCACAAACACCACCAGTACTTTTGTCAGATAATTAAACATGAAGACCAGACCAGATGTTAGCCAGGAACAGCATGCCAAAGCACAACAGCAATCTGCCAATGGTTGGGGTTTGGACACACAGCAAAACAACCAGCATCACCTGCAGTTGCCTGCTCCCGCCACTTCCTGCTTATGGCAATCTGGGCTCTGGGATAGCGATGTCTGGGAACTGCTATAAATTTAAATACAAGCACCACATTTGTTAACCATTTATTCTGGAAGAAGTATAACTAATGCATTTCTCACAAGTTAAAAGTATAACTTGCCACAGCACCCATATCTTTCATCCCTCCAACCAGGGGTATGATACCTCCTTCAAAGAAAAAAAACATCTTAATTATCCAACACGCTCATTGTTCTATTGTCTTCTACCTAAGAAACGCAACAGTGCGAATATTAGAATCAGTCAATAGGCATCTTCAAACGGAATAGGTTCTATTTCTCCAGTGCTACAATCTACAATTTTTCTTGAGTGATAGACCAAGGACCAAATGATTCATTAATGATCAACCACATGTATAATGCTGGTAAGAACTTTGTGTAATTGCTTTTAAAATTCACTGTAAGATTATAACCCCACTTTGTCATGGTATTATTATTGAAGCCATACTTTCTAATTGGCACTTACCTCGACGGAGATGAAACTTTGTTCATTGTTGCTTCTTCGCTCCCCCTCCCCGCGGCCTTACAGCTGGTTTGGTGCGGCCTTGCCCAGAGTTGGGCCCAGAGCTTCAGCAGCAGACTTTAATATCGCAGACCCCCAGAGGAGCGCTCCGCCGGCTGGCCTGCGGCCTACAACATCTTGGAGCCTCGGTCTGTGGAGCTTCTGGCAGCCGACGTGGAGCGAACCTCTCACCGTGGAGCGGGCGATCCCTCGCTGGGGCTCGCCGGAGAAGAGCTCCGATCGCCAGCCTGCGGCCTAGAACATCTGGAAGCCGTGGTGTCCGGTAAAGAGATGGCCGATTTGGGAGATCCGGGCTACAGATGTGCTCGACTTGTCCCAACGTCGGATTTTCAACCATCCCGACCAGAGAGCTTGAACATCGGGCCGTCCGTAGGGGTGACTACGGAGGGTCAGGGCACCGACCACGGGCGAACAAAGGGGGAGGAAGAGGAGGACTGTCTGCAATGTATTGCCTTCCACCACAGTGAAGAATGCTGTGGTGGACGTCTGTGTTGAATTATGTTGTGTACTGTGTCCTTTTTTAAGTGTAAAGGGCCTGTCCCACCAGCATGCGATTGCATGTGTCTAGCGCGACCAAACGTGGTGGCTTGAGGCGTACGGCCTCGCGGGGCCGGTCCCACTTCCAACCCCGGAGGCGTCTGGAGTTGTGCGGGGCTGGTCCCGACATCATACTCACCAATCAGCTGGACAGGAGGCGGGCCGACTGAATTTGGACATCGCACGGCGTTGGGCGGTTACGTCATCACGCAACGGCACGCCGGGCGGTGATGTCATCGCGCAATGCCACATGCTAGCCATACGCCATCAAAACGCTGTGTACGACATCGAGGCACTGCGTACGGCCTCAATGCGGCTGCGAGCCGACAGGCCGTTGGCGCGTGGGATTTTCGGACAGTGCAAGATTTTTGGAGCCCCGTGCGATGTTGGTACCAGCCCCGCACAACTCCATACGCCTCCGGCGATCAAAGTGGGACCAGCCTCGCAAGGCCATACGCCTCAAGCCACCACGTTTGGTCACGTTAGACGCATGCAATCGCATGCTGGTGGGACAGGCCCTTAACGCTGCATGGTAAATTACATTTCACTGCACCTTATGCCATCTTGCAGAAGCCTCAATATTCTGATGTACTTATCGTGACAACCGTACCTTGATACTATGCGCGAAAGAGCCTGGCGGTCAACCGACTCAAAAACCTTTGTCAGGTCTATGAAGGCCATGTACAAAGGCTGTCTTTGTTCACAGCATTTATCCTGGAGTTGATGCAATGCCAATTTGAAAATGAAAAAGAGGGAACTGAATCAAGCATGTATTATCTGTCAAGATGCTGCTTTTAGAGATGCAAACTTTAAGGATATCACTGACGCATCAACGTAGCCCTTTTACTTTTGGAAACTATCCTACAATTCTTCCATATGGCCAGGCACAAGTTCAGGAATGAGGAATTAAACTGGTGCAGAATTGGGTCAAATGTTCTTTACTGAAGAAAATGGAGATGATAGTTCCAATTGCAAAGGAAATTCTTGCAAATGGCACTGACAGCGCCTATATGCTATCAATCTTCATTTATCTGATTTTTAATGGTTGCAGCTGTTCCTCTCAGTAACTCCACACACCATAGCCAAGTAATGTTATTATTCACGTCAATGAAATTACTTGATTGTACAAGGATCAAAGCAATACCATTCCAATTCTTATTATATTCAAACAACAATGGGGATGTGCTTTTAAAATTAGACTTGTGTCTTTAATGAAAAATAAACTTATTGTATAATAAATGTTAACTTACAAAATGAGGCAGGGCAAAAATTAATTATTGCAGCAGAATTTGATTCACTGGACCTCAAATATCTTGCAATATTTCACACAATATCAAATATGGGTTGTTATGTAGGCAAGCTCGACATCTGTACAGTGTGGAACTTCACACCAGTGATTAAAGACATGTAATTCTACTTTAGAAACATAGAAAATTTGTGCAGGAGGAGGACATTCGGCCCTTCGAGCCAGCACCGCCATTCATTGTGATCATGGTTGATCATCCCTTATCAATAACCCATGCCTGCTTTCTCCCCATATCCCTCGACTCCACTAGCCCCTAGAGCTCTATCTTACTCTCTCTTAAATCCATCCAGTGAATTGGCCTCCACTGCCCTCTGTGGCAGGGAATTCCATAAATTCACAACTCTCTGGGTGAAAAAGTTTTTTCTCACCTCAGTCTTAAATGGCCTCCCCTTTATTCTAAGACTGTAGCCCCTGGTTCTGGACTCACCCAACATTGGGAACATTTTTCCTGCATCTAGCTTGTCCAGTCCTTTTATAATTTGATATGTTTGTATAAGATTCCCCCTCATCCTTCTAAACTCCAGTGAATACAAGCCTAGTCTTTTCAATCTTTCCTCATATGACAGTCCCGCCATCCCAGGGATCATTTATTTGACCATGTTCACCAGAGATGCTGCCTAAACGACTGAGTCACTCCAGCACTTTGTGGCTTTATTTTAATACTTGATTTCGAAGAAAACCTAGACAATATACAGGGAACTCTCCATGTGTTTTTCATGCCATATTTCAATGTGTATTTGACCCAATGATTTACGTGAAGGACAGCAGCTCCCACAAAGCAATTATCTAAAAACGTGTGGACCTGTCACTTGAGAGTAGAAGACACAAGCCAGCACTCCCCCTATCCTGCTGGCAGACTGCTGACAACTGAGGAAAGCTGATCAATGGAGGATGTACATACAGATAGACCTCTGCCTAGATCTGGATTGTGGCAGTTGCTTCCTGGAAGTATCTATTTTATTAAACTGTCCCAATTCATGTCGAGTTAAAAAAAATAAAAAAATTCATAAACACCATCTGATCAATAAAGCCATTTGTTCCATCACCATTCAAAACAAGTCAGACACAAGTAACTCAGTGGGTCACACAGCATCTCTGGAGAGCATGTATAGGCGATGTTTCAGGTCGGGCCACTTCTTCAGTCTGGGAAACGTCGGATCTGAAACATCACCTGTCCATGTTCTCCAAAGATGCCGCCTAAACCACCTAGTCACTCCAGCACTTTGTGTCTTTCTTTGGTATAAACCATGATTTGCAGTTCCCTGAACGAAATAAGCTAACAGCTTCTTGGTATAGGCTTAAAGTCAATGAGTTATTATAGCATAAAAATCAGCCCTTCGGCCCAACAAATCCAGGCCAATCAAGATGTCCAGCCACCCTAGTCCCATTTGTCCATGTTCAGCCCATATCCTATATCCCTTTCCTTATCTATGTACCTCTCTAAATGTGTTTTAAATGTTGTTATTGTAGCTGCCTCGGCCTCTTCCTCTGGTAACTTATTCCATATACCGACCATCCTCTGGGCGATAGTTGCCCTTCTGGTAGCCATTACATATTTCCTCTCTTGTCTTAAACCTGTGCCATCTAGTTCTTGAATCCATCCGCCTGAAGAAAAAGTGTCTTCACTCTCCGACTCTGTCTACGCCCCTCACATTATGTGTAATTCTGCTAATAAATTCAGGCACCTGCAAGCATTTGAAACGAACAAATACCAAAATAAGATAGAAAATGTAATGGAAAACTAATTGATTCCATCAAGTTGCCCAACAATCATCATTTTTAGGAAAATCCCAATAACCTGGTGTTGACTTGTTGAGAAATCCTCATAGTTCAGCATCTGGCTCATTCATTTGTTTGGCACACCAGCCTGTAGTGACCATTTGGCTTGTTTTGTGTGTCATTAATGATGGCATGTGTCTTTAAATTTCAGACTGCCCGTTATATTGTGGCGGGATTTACGACGTATTTTAGGGCGTGTTTGGGGCTAAGGCTTGCGCAGAAGCTTCGTTTTTAGTTTAGTTTGGAACGAGCATGGAGAAGGTTTACCCTTTGACCTTGCGAAGTGTAACGGAGACACGAGGAGTTTTCTAACGTTCAAAGCGATAAGCTGGTGTTCGATGAAGATTATAGTAACGAGTCGGAAGAAGTTTGGATGTACCTCATTGTTTTTCATCAACAATAAAGAATTTATTAATCAAAAGCCTGTGTTTTGAAGACTTATCTTTGAAGAAGCTCTGAAGATTGACGGTGAGCTTGAATGCGCACAGTTATTCCTAGATCCCTCCGTTCAACTGCATTCCTCAACTCGCTGCCATTTACCACGTACGTCCTATTTTGATTTGGCCTGCCAAGATGTAGAACAACTGCAAGGTCCAGACCTTACCAACTCACTCATTGGAGTTCTCATTACATTTAGACAGGAACCGATTGCTTTAATGGCTGATATCAGATCGATATTTCATCAAGTGAAAGTAGCTGGTAAGCATATTGATTAACTGCGATTCTTATGGTGGCCTGAAGGGGATGTGCAGCAAGATCTTGTTGAATACCGGATGAAAGGTACATCTCTTTGGAGCAGTGTCATCTCCAAGTTGTGCTAACTTTGCTTTAAGGAAGAGCGCAGAGGACAATAAAGATTATTTTCCAGAGGAGGTAATGTCCACTTGGAAAAATAATTTCCATGTGGATGATTGCTTAAAATCCATATCTACTGAACAGGAGGCAATCCAAATGGTAAAACATCTGACCTTTCTCTGCAATAAGGGAGGATTTACGCTTTGCAAGTGGATCAGCAGCAATTGTGTTGTATTGGAAAGTATTCCACCAGATGATAAAGCCAAAGAAACCAAAGAGTTGGATTGTACAAAGATAATTTGCCAATGGAAAGAGCATTGGGACTGCACTGGTGCGTTGAAACGGATGTGTTCAAGTTCAGAATGTCGATTCAAGAGCAACCATGTACTAGGGGCATCTTATCTGTGATTGGCTCAGTGTACAACCCTTTGGGATTTCTTGCACCATTTACACTGCCAGCCAAGTTAATTTTACAGAATCTTTGTAAGGAAAAACTTGGATGGGAAGAGAGTATAACGTAAACTTCCTCACACCGTTGGACAGAATGGTTAACAGACCTCCATAAGATTTCAAAGTTCAAGGTGGATCGGTGCATAAAGCCTAAAAACTTTGGTAAAATCAGAAGTGCACAATTGCATCATTTCTCGGATGCCAGTGAAAGTGGTTACGGTACTGATTCACATCTAAGACTGGAAAATTATAACAAAGAAGTACATGTTGCATTCTTAATTGGAAAATCCCGAGTGGCACCACTGAAAACAGATGACGATTCCCAGAATGGAACTTACTGCGGCAGTATTAGCTGTTAAAGTTGACATAATGCTGCAAAAGAAACTACAATTTCAACTGGAAGAATCCATCTTCTGGACCGATAGCACTACGG
The DNA here is from genome assembly GCF_028641065.1 of Leucoraja erinaceus. Lineage (NCBI taxonomy): Eukaryota > Metazoa > Chordata > Chondrichthyes > Rajiformes > Rajidae > Leucoraja > Leucoraja erinaceus. Next base: position 97,885,092 of record NC_073380.1, on the reverse strand, counting down.
TTCTTAAATGCTTCAACAATGAAAACAAACGCTTTATGACATTTGTAGCAAACAGAGTCTCTTTTGTATTAGGAGTTACTAATGTTTCACAATGGAAATATATTAACACAAAAGAAAATCCTGCGGACGAAGCCTCTAGAGGATTGCTTTCTAAGCAACAAGAGATGGATCAATGGACCAGGGTTTCTTTGGAAGCCAAGCAGAGAATGGCCAAAGCTTGAACTCGGATGTGAAATCTCTGCTAATGATTGGGAAATTAAACAAAACATTATGGTGAATGTGATTGTTGAAGATTCATATGACACCATGAACAATTTAATTGCCCACTTTTCATCATGGAATAATTTGATAACTGCAGTAGCCTGGTTTCTTTAATAGAAAACAAGGTTATAGCTGTCAGCTTGGAAAAGGAGACAAATTACAGAAAGTATCCTAGAAGAGACTCCTGATATACGAAAAGAAAATGTTGAAAGGCAGATGCAAGTTTTTGAAGCATCATGTGGTGTACAAAGTTTACGTCTTGATGATCTCCTCAAGGTGGAAAATGCGATCATCTCTTTCTGTCAAAGACAGAAATACAAAGAAGAAATATTAACACTGGAAGCTGGGGTCCATGGGTGAAAAGAAACAGTCAATTGTACAAGCTTGACCCAGTATTGGAGGGAGGTCTGAGGATGAACAGTCGCCTAAATAAATTGGCAATGCCCGAAGAAGCTAAATGTCCTATCATTCTCCCAAAGGACTTTTACATAACGACACTATTATTATGACATATTCATGAACAGATTGGACATGGAGGAAAAAAAATTACATGTTATCCCAACTTCGTTAAAAATATTGGGTTATCAAGGCTAATTCCGCCGCAAGAGAGATAATAAAAAATTGTATTATGTGTAGGCGACAGCGAGGGAAATTTGGTATGCTGAAGATGGCAGACTTGCCTCTAGTGAGGATCACCCCGGAGAATGCGTCCAGAGTGTGATGTAGGGTTCGAGGTATGATCCAGAGGTCCAGGGTAGAGGAAGGGCCATGGTTATGGACTCGAAACACAGGTGGGTTGTGGCCAGAGACAGCGTTTGGAGTGCTTTGATATATCCTGCTCGTCGGCTCACTAGAAAATTTGTTATATTGCTATGTAATAGAAAACTAATTAGACACATAGAAAATAGGTGCAGGAGTAGGCCATTCGGCCCTTTGAGCACCACCATTCAATATGATCATTGCTGATCATCCAAAATCAGTACCCTATTCCGGCTTTTTCCCCCATATCCCTTGATTCCCTTAGCCCTGAGAGTTAAATCTAACGCTCTCTTGAAATTGAGCCCAGCTGATGAACGCTTGACAGCACTGGGCTTCTACTCGCTGGAGTTTAGAAGGTTAAGGGTGGACCTCATTGAAACTTACAGAATAATGAAAGGGATAGATGTGGAAAGGATTTTTCTGCTGGTGGGTGAGTCTGGGACCAGAGGTCATTGCCCCAGAATTCAAGGGCGCTCCTTTAGAAAGGAGACGAGGAGGAACTACTTTAATCAGAGGGTGGTGAATCTGTGGAACTCATTGCCACAGAGGGTTGTGGATGCCAAGTCAGTGGATTTTTAAGAGAGCAACAGAACAGGTGTCGAGGGTTATGGGGAGAAGGCAGGAAAATGGGATTTGGAGGCAGAGATCAGTCATGATTGAATGGCATAGTAGACTCGATGAGCCGAATGGCCTAATTCTACTCCTATAACGTGAATGCATTAAAATAGCGAAATGCAAGCATTCGAGTATTAATTGGAGTTAGTCAGAATTACAGCAAATTACAGCAAATCTGCAAGTTCTGGACCAAAGAAAAAAGGCCACCAGATTACTGGAGTTTCTGCCTCAATGCCATCAATAAATCATCCTAAAATGTTTCACAGGAGAATGCCGCATTCTGACCATCAAATGGTTGAAGCCTGGCTAGGAACCAAAACATTACATTAAAAAAAATTAAAACTGTAAAGGATGTCTAATCAAAGCATTGAAGCTTTCGCAGCAAAATCCGTTGCACCATCTGGCCTCCCAAAATAGACTTTCGCAGATTATTTCTTGCTGTGTGATACTGTTATAGTTAAAATACAACTTGATGTGATGGCTTTATGGCCTGATTCTATCTGAAGTCTTGAATGGGAAGCTGTTAACATATCTGAAAGTTTAAATTCCAATGGTTATTCGTGCATTTTTGAACTTTGACTTTCCATTCATTGTAATCAGGCGAAACTGGTGCAGTCTACTTTTAGTGCTCTCCTTCAGGCAACTGCTTATGCAATCACCTGAACGCAATGAGAAGTTGCTTTTCTATCAGTGAGCCCTAGTGCATTTCATGTACTTCAATAACCCAAATGGATATGAAATATTCTGTGGCATTTTGTATATATATTAGTCACTGTATTTGTCAAGTGGAGAGCTTAATAAAGCTATAAAATAAGTATGCAACACAAATGATGAAGCAAGAAGACAGGTTGAAAGAATCTTAAGGCTGTCTAGCTCAACATAATACAAATAGATCAATCAGAAGAGGTTTAGAACAGAAAGCACAAGTAGTTCTTCCCACAGAAAGTAATGAGTTGCAAAATTCATTTCCTGGGCTAGTGGTTGAGACAGATTAGATTGGATAGCTGAAAAAAGGAAAGATAGGATAATACGATGCGGAAATCTAATTATATTTTATTCAAGATCACTCATACATTTTCAGCTATACCCATTGCTCCCAAAAAAAAAGTTTTAATTGCCTTTTGACTCACTGTGGAAAGATAAAACAATTTAAAATTAATATCTCCCATTTGCAAAAATCTAAGTATTTAAACAAAAATAACTTTGGAACTTGAAGACCTATCACCAGTTTTATACAGTCTTCAGTTAACCTCGGATTGAGACTTTGTTTATAATGAACTGCCAGCTGATAATCAGAAGCAGAAATGCAGCAGAACAAGCTGTCGCAATGATGGGGTGGGAATAATTTTTGTATCTCTATTCAGATGCAGAAATCACTGACTTGGAGCCTTACTTTCAAGGGTGTACAAGCCCTTGGCTGAAAGCAGTGGAATTTAAAAAAAAACTTTCATAAAATATCCATGGATTGCATGGATTTTTATAATGTAGCTGTTACTGTTAGCTTCCTTGGAAAATTATGGATTTGACATCACTATTTAAAATTGCAGAGATCCAAGAATTGTCTACTACACTAATAGCACCAACTGTTGTGTAGATGGGGCATTTCCAAAGCAGTTTTGACCGAGTTACAAATTCTTAATAAAGGCAACTTCAAATGACAACCCTTTTAGTGAAGACGTTTTTCTCTCCACTACATTCTCCATCAGTAATGATTAGGCACCATGCACCTATCCCATCAATCAGTACTGACCTCGAAAACACACTCATAGGTATTTTGCAGAATGGCTGAAAATCTCACTGTGATCAATATAAAATAACTGCATCACAGACTAATGACGGGGGAAATTGTGAAGATTTAAAATGTGCACCATCTGATAAAACTGACAGCCACGCTAAATATTAATTTTACTTGAAGGTAAACACAAAATGCTGGAGTAACTCAGCGGGACAGGCAGCATCTCTGGGGGGGAAGGAATGGATGACGTTTTGGGTCAAGACTCTTCTTATTTTTTTGCAAACATCTGTTTAACAGTTAGTTATTGCAAGCAAACAGGATTGAAGTGGTCAAAGTTTGAGTGATTAAAAAGCACAAAGAAGATTAACTTTCCAAAATTGAACACAACTCTTGGCAAATACTAGGGACAGCAATTCTGATCAATGCGTATCTTTTCCTGGAATATAAATTAATTAAACACTGCACATGATGACTACAAACACATAAAAGACCATAGCTCATAATTCTGCTGCCTATTCAACTACGTAACCTGACTTGAGAGCCAATTCAAAAATTAAGGATGGCCATAAAATCCTATGGTTTACTACATAGCTTTGCCACCACCGCACCTCTTAAAATTACAGCCAGTTTTTCAGAGGCAGAAGGAAATAAGTCCTTTTATAATGTTTATTGTAATTTCCAGACTATATATTTGATATTTTCCAGTCCAGCTCTTCCAAGGCCATTGCATAATTTAATCCGTTGTTACAGGAGACATGTTGAAAATGAAGCGACGCTGACTGACTTCTTAAACATGACCTGCTTGAGTAATGGTGGGAAGCTATAGGTTCACACAAGGAAGGAAAGGTGATGGGATTTAAATGCTTTACACGAGTCCAACTATTTATGGCAATTCAGGTTCAGATATATTCTATTAAAACTTATAGGCAATTGAAAGGCAACTGGACTTTGACAGAATAGGTATCGGGACAGGGCCACCAGTGGACTAACATCAGACGTGCTCAGTTTGAGCACTGCTATCAATGCCAAGTCAAGTAAACCACAAATGCGAAAAATGGTTTAATTGCAGTGAAACTTGTATTCATTTTGGCATTGTGCATTTCCATCATCAATGCATTTGTATATAACACATTGTATAAACTGCTATTTATCATAAAACACCATTTATGTCCCATTTTTATTTATTTCTCAATGTATCTTCAGATCCTTTAATATTGTAAATTTGTACATGGGGGGGGGGGGCTCTAGAGACGCATGTTACAATAATTCAAAAATATTTGCCAAATAATTATACGAGAAATAAACTGGCTACGAACAAATTCTCAGTTTATTACTACATTGTAATAATAACTTAGAAATCATAGCGCACGACATTATATGCAAATCATTTTGTGTTTGACCTTATCCAATCTCAACAATTCAATGTAGCCACTGGAATTAAAAAAGATTAAAACTTGTAGTGCTACGCGGAGAAGACTAGAGGCAAGGGAATATATTGGACCACTCTTTGCAAAGATTGGCCAATAATCTCCTCCTACTTGAAAAGTATCAAGAACAAACACCAATCAATGCCTGCCTGGGGAGTGAAGATGGTAAATAATTCACATATTCAGCAGCCCAGCAGCATTAGTGGAGAAAGTAGTGCAGTTAAATAATGAACTTTCTTCTGTTGCCTAACCTGCCTAATATGGGGAGAAGGCAGGAACGGGGTACTGATTGGGGATGATCAGACATGATCACATTGAATGGCGGTGCTGGTTCGAAGGGCCAAATGGCCTACTCCTGCACCTATTCTCTATTATCTATTGTGTATTGTCTGCTGAAGTTTTGTAGTATTTTGTGCTTTATTTTAGAATCCACTATTTTACATCAGATAAAACACCAACTGATAAAAGAAAACAAAGGTACACAAAAAAGCTGGAGAAACTCAGCGGGTGCAGCAGCATCTATGGAGCGAAGGGAATAGGCAACGTTTCGGGCCAAAACCCTTCTTCAGACTCTATGATTAAAGAAAACTATGATAAAAGAAAACAATTGAGGAATACAGAATTTGGTAGAGTTTATGTGGTTGCAATGGCTAGGAATAAAACCATATAGGAATAAAACCATATTGGAACCGACAAGTATCTAAGGAGTTTTTTTTTTAAATAGGTCAGAGCACATGCTGATGCGATGTCTGGGTAACATACCTCACCTCCCAGGAGTATTTGTGCAGTTATTACGATTTGCAGCAATCTGTCCACCTCGAAGATTAACTCAAAACATTTTGATGATTGTAAGAGGGGAGGTTTTGAGTGCACCGAAAATATTTAGGACTAATATGTACCAAGAGACCACCCATCGCGAGTATATTTTCGTGCTCTTACCAAAGCCCTCACTGAAGCACAAGGATCAATAAAACATATTTCATTGTTATTCTTGTACTCCAAAGCAGTGATTTATTATCTTAACATGCTTTAAATGCATGGACACAATGTGCATTACAGGTCGTCAAATTTAATCAATGCTCAAAGACTTGTATTTTTATCTTGATATTGGGACCAATTGTAAAACAACCCCAGAATGTTGTTATTGGAAATCCCCTCACCCACAAGCACCTCTCCTAAGTCCTAGTTTAAATTACACTTGAACCTGCATCATGCAATGTTTGTACAGGCACTGGGTTACACATGGGTTTTGTTCCTGAAAGATGTTCATAGCACAATTTCTCCAGAAATACCTGTTTTCTATAGTAATCCATATCATAATCACTCTGCACACACGTACTATAATTCTTTCATTTTATTGAATAATTATCCAAACCCTCCCCACAATTAATCTAATGGAACATATACCGTTTCCAGTCATTGATAAATACTAAAACTTTTATTATTACCTGATCGTAAAATGCTTTAAATATCAACGAGAGGATTTGTGCAAGGTCAAATTTCTGCAAGTCAGCTCATTTGTAACCCTGGGGAGCCCTCTATTCATCCATTACTTGTGTGCCTGGCATTCTGTTCAATGTCAACCAATTCCTAAATAACCAACAGCAACATAATTCACCTCTGCAATTCAATGACGTTCCACCTTGGTCATATTCTACATGCTGCAGCTACATGGGAGCAGCACCTGCAGGCATGCCTAAAAAGAAACCTCAATCCCCATCACTATTAACTCGGCCACCATGCTGGCAAATGACTAAAGCTGTCAATGTATTTTAACTTTCTGCAGTTTAATTATAGATAACACATTTCCAGCCTCTAACACAATAGGCTAAATTATTCAATCCGCCAACCACGCGAGTCGAGATGTCACCGGCATTCCTACTTCCAGGGTCCGCAACCTCTATTTTAGCATTTGGTGGAGTTGCCAGTCTCCGCCTTCGGACTCCTGCCTCCTCTAAATAATCCCAGAGGTTTGCAATCCATCTCTCTGACCCAGATTCATCTAATCCTGCAGCAGATTTCACAACCTCAACTCAGTCTTGTTGCTAAATATTGGAGCACTATATTTGCAACAATATTTAAAAAACTGACCACCAGGAACGTCGCATGATTGGCAGCCCCGCCAACAGTCTGTCTGTTTTCTCGTCTTTTCTTTGTGCATTTTAAAAGTATGTGTAAATGTTCTCCGGTTTGTTTTACGTGGAGGAGGGGGAGGGCATCTGGGAAAGGTTTTTTTCCCCAGTTTCTTACCTTCCCGGATTGCATCCCTGTAGCTCTGCAGCCTACCATCAAAGCACTGAATGGTTTAGGGCCAAAATACATTTCTGATCTTCTGCTTAGCTACGAACCACCCAGACCTCTCAGATCGTCTGAGACAGGTCTGCTCTGTGTCCCCAGAGTCAGAACTAAACATGGAGAGGCAGCATTTAGTTTGTATGCACCACATATCTGGAACAAACTCCCTGAAAACTGCAGGTCTGCTGCAACTCTCAGCTCTTTTAAATCTAGACTGAAGACTTTTCTGTTTGCCGCTGCCTTTCAGTAAACAATACAATTTATTAATTACCTACACAGCACTGTAACTTCTATTCCTGGTTTTATTCTATTTTAAATATTTTATTTGATTGCTTTTAATTTTGTAATTATTTTATCTGAATAATCTAATAATCGTTTTACATCTAAATGTCATTTTATATGTGTTCAAGAAGGAACTGCAGACACTGGAAGATCGAAGGTACACAAAATTGCTGGAGAAACTCAGCGGGTGCAGCAGCATCTATGGAGCGAAGGAAATAGACGACGTTTCGGGCCAAAACCCTTCTTCAGACTGATGGGGGTGAGGGGGAGAAGGAAGGAAAAAGGGAGGAGGAGGAGCCCGAGGGCGGGGGGATGGGAGGAGACAGCTCGAGGGTTAAGGAAGGGGAGGAGACAGCAAGGGCTAGCAAAACTGGGAGAATTCAACGTTCATGCCGTCAGGACGCAAGCAACCCAGGCGGAATATGAGGTGCTGTTCCTCCATTTTATATGTGTTTTTTTCCAATGCTTTAAATGTTTTATGTAAAGCACTTTGAATTACCTTGTTGTTGAAAGGTGCTATACAAATAAACTTGCCTTGCCTTGCCTTGCCTTGCCATCGATGGAGCTGGAGGCCTCCTCAGACTGACTTTGAGCCCCACCGCGGGTCGAATCAATCCTTTGCCTGGGATCGCTCCAACCGCTGCCTTCGGACTTTACCATCGCGAGCTCGCAGTCTCGGGAGAGACCAGTCGGGAGCTCCAACTACGCAGAGGCTCGACCAGTCCCGACATGGGGTCTGATCGCCGGAGCTGACTTCCCCCCGATGCAGGAGCTGATTGCCCCGATGCGGAGGGCTCAAACGCCGCCAGCTGGGTACCGGAGTCAAGATCATCCTGTGAACGGAGGGCTCAAGGCCCCCCAATTATGGGAGAGCATAGAAGGGAAGGGATCTGCACTTTTTTTTCGCTTTCCATCACAGTGAGGAATGTGGAGGAGTCACTGTGGTGGATGTTTATGTTAAAATGTATTTGGTGTGCTGTTGTTATTATTTGTACGACTGACTTGGCAAATGAAATTTCTTGTATGTTGCAAAACATACTTGGCTAATAAAGTATGTCATGATTGTGATTGATGTGTATTCCACTTTGAGGGGGGAAGAAAGAGGCTGGCAATTAATAAAAAAAACTCCACTTGCATGACTTGAAGAACTTAATTACATCACCAAGGGTTGAATTGCTGTTTGCACGAATGGTGCTATATAAATAAACATGCCTTGCCCTGCCTTCTATACACTTTGAGAGCTGTGTTGCAAATGATATCACCATCAAAATATTAAATTGAAGACAGACTCCAATCTGATATCCAAAGCAACACAACCAACCACTATATCCCTCAACACAGCACAGAATCACGTCTCAATAAGTGGCACATCTTGAATTTGACAAAGCATTCTCAATTGCAAACTATCATGCAAGACACCAAACAATTCATTAAGAGACAAGATATAAGTGTGCTTACTTGCCCAAACAAACTTGGTTAGAATTATTTATCCAGCATACTTGAAAGACATAGAAAAGGACGAATAAAACAAGTGGGGAAAATGGCCCTTTATGGGTGACGTTTGATAAGTCACATATAATGAACATGATGATGTAATGAATATTGTTAACTTTATCCCAAATGTGAGACTTGGAAAAGTTGCACCCATTAATTTTAGACAGTATTATTCTTAATGTTACATGTTGTTCAACACTGCCTCAAGCTATCATCAAATGCTTGAAATTGAATTTGACAAGATATCTGGAGTGGTGATAGACACAGTTGTACAAATTCAGAAAATAAATACTTCATTAATTAATGCATGCAACCTGCACATTTGTAAGCCTGGCCAAAGATCAAATACACATTCACTTCTTTCAAAAGGGTTGTGACATTGGCCAGCTCATATGCTGCATTGCAAAGCTCTTTGTAGAGAGACCACAGAGCAGATCTATCAGGATCAATGTTCACAACCTATTGTGATAGAATTAGCTGTTTGAAACTATCCTTTACCCTGCTCAGCATTTCAGGGACCATTGAGAGTTCTGACGAATAACTTTTAATCTAAAATGTTAACAAAATCTAAACTTTAAATCTAAAATGTTTCTGCTTCCAAACCTTCTGAAAGGTTACAGTATTTCTGCTTTTATTACTCAGAGCTCATTGAGCATCCATTGGAGATCTCACCTGACCCAATGAGCAATGAATAAACTTGTCATTTTTGAATAAGCTCATTTGCCACTTCAAGAGAGTAATGGTGGATGGCTGTTTGTCGGGTTGGAGGCAGGTGACTAGTGGGGTGCCTCAGGGATCTGTGTTGGGTCCTTTGTTGTTTGTCATGTACATCAATGATCTGGATGAAGGTGTGGTAAATTGGATTAGTAAGTATGCAGATGATACCAAGATGGGGGGTGTTGTGGATAATGAAGAGGATTTCCAAAGTCTACAGAGTGATTTAGGCCATTTGGAAGAATGGGCTGAAAGATAGCAGATGGAGTTTAATGCTGATAATGTGAGGTGCTACACCTTGGCAGGACAAATCAAAATAGGACGTACATGGTAAATGGTAAGGAATTGAAGAATGCAGTTGAACAGAGGGATCTGGGAATAACCGTGCATAGTTCCTTGAAGGTGGAATCTCATATAGGGTGGTAAAGAAAGCTTTTGGTATGCTAGCCTTTATAAATCAGAGCATTCAGTATAGAAGCTGGGATGTAATGTTAAAATTGTACAAGGTATTGGTGAGACCAAATCTGGAGTATGATGTACAATTTTGGTCGCCCAATTATAGGAAGGATGTCAACAAAATAGAGAGAGTACAGAGGAGATTTACTAGAATGTTGCCTGGGTTTCAACAACTAAGTTACAGAGAAAGGTTGAATAAGTTAGGTCTTTATTCTCTGGAGCACAGAAGGTTAAGGGGGGACTTGATAGAGGTCTTTAAAATGATGAGAGGGATAGACAGAGTTGATGTGGACAAGCTTTTCCCTTTGAGAATAGGGAAGATTCAAACAAGAGGACATGACTTCAGAATTAAGGGACAGACGTTTAGGGGTAACATGAGGGGGAACTTCTTTACTCAGAGAGTGATAGCTGTGTGGAATGAGCTTCCAGTGGAAGTGGTGGAGGCAGGTTCGTTGGCATCATTTAAAAATAAATTGGATAGGCATATGGATGAGAAGGGAATGGAGGGTTATGGTATGAGTGCAGGCAGATGGGACTAAGGGAAAATAATTGTTCGGCACGGACTTGTAGGGCCGAGATGGCCTGTTTCCGTGCTGTAATTGTCATATGGTTATATATGTTCAAGTTCGTTTATTGTCATGTGTCCCTGACAGGACAATGACATTCTTGCTTTGCTTCAGCACACAGAACATAGTAGGCATTTACTACAAAACAGATCAGTGTGTCCATATAATATAAAATAAATATATACACACATGAATAAATAAACTGATAAAGTGCAAATAACAGATAATGGGTTATTAATGATCAGAGTTTTGTCCGAGCCAGGTTTAATAGCCTGATGGCTGTGGGGAAGTAGCTATTCCTGAACCTGGTCGTTGCAGTCTTCAGGCTCCTGTACCTTCTACCTGAAGGTGGCAGGGAGATGAGTGTGTGGCCAGGATGGTGTGGGTCTTTGAAGATACTGCCAGCCTTTATGATGCTAAATCATTGATAAATATCACCAGGCCCCACAAGATGTTCTGTTCCCATTCATTGATCTTACAATATGAATGGATTTGATGCGGTGTGAAGAAGACTGTGCATAAGACATGCACAGCAAAGAAGTGGACTGGACCACATATAAAGAAATAACAACCAGGCTAAGTAAGATCTTTACTATCAGACGTGAAAAAGAAAACAAAGTCACTTTGACGAGGAATAAAGTTGATGCAGATATGTTCTGTCATTGTAAATAACATTTTAAGCATTTAGAACATAGAACACAACCTCTACATCCCTCCTGTAATTAGGCAACCAGAACTGCATGCAACACTCCAAAGGCATATGGTCAAAACCAATGTCCTATAATGCAGCATCATGACTTCCTGACTCGTATACTCCATGCCCCGACTTATGGAAACAAGCAAACCATATGGCTTCTTTACAACTCCATCTACTTGTGATGTCACTTTCACGCATTTATGGACTTTGACTCCAAGATCTCTCTGTAAATCAATGCTGTTAAAGGGTCATGCCTATAATTGTACATTGTCAGCATACATTTGACCTCGCAAAGTGCAACACTGCACGTTTGCTTAGATTAAACTCCATCTATCACTTCTCCATCCATTTTTGTCGCTGATCTGCATCCTGCTGTATGCCTTGACATACAATCTTCCTCACAATCTGCAGCCTCAGCAATCTTGGTGTCATCTGCAAATCTTCCACTGGTCACTGACCTCCAGAATGAATATTGTCCTTCCACCACAACGCTCTGTTCTGCTAGCAGCAATCCAGTTCTGAATCTATACGACTAAGTCATTATTAATGACGTGCATCTTAATATTCTGGACCATCCCACCATGGAGGACCTTGTCAAATTTCTTACTAAAATCCATGTTGCCAACATCCACCGCACTTTCTCCATTGATCACCTTCGTCACTTCCTCAAAAAACTAATTCGCGTTAGTAAAACACAACCTACCATGTATAAAGACATGCTGACTGTCCCAAATTAACCCATCCTCTTCAAAATGGGAGCTAACCCTCTTCTGAAGAATCCTCTCTAATATGGATTTTCAAATAAAAATACAAAGTGCTGGAGTAACACAGTGGGTCAAGCAACATCTCTGAAGGACATGGACAGGTGATGTTTTAGGTTGGGACCCTTCTTCAGGCTGATCGAGTAGAGGGAGGAAGCTGGAAAGGGGAGATGGGTGCAGGACATAGCTAGGAAGTGATAGATGCATACAGGCAAAATGGAGGGGGTGATTGGCAGTTGGATGGCTTGTGGGCGGCACGGTGACACAGCGGTAGAGTTGCTGCCTCACAGCGAATGCAACGCCGGAGACCCAGGTTCGATGCCGACTACGGGTGCTGTCTGTATGGTGTTTTACGTTCTCCCCGTGACCTGCGTGGGTTTTCTCCGAGACCTTCGGTTTCCTCCCACACTCCAAAGACGTATTGGCTATACTTAAGAGGGAGTTAGATGTGGCCCTTGTGGCTGAAGGGATCAGGGGGTATGGAGAGAAGGCAGGTACAGGATACTGAGTTGGATGATCAGCCATGATCATATTGAATGGCGGTGCAGGCTCGAAGGGCCGAATGGCCTACCCCTGCACCTATTTTCTATGTTTCTATGTATGTAGGTAAATTGGCTTGGTAAATGTTTTTTTTTTTTTAATTGTCCCTGGTGTGTGTAGGATAGTGTTAATATGCGGGGATTGCTGGTCGGCACGGACCCGGTGAGCTGAAGGGCCTGTTCCTGCACTGGCAAAGGCTAGATGTGAAAAGGATGAAAAGATGCGAGTGAAATGTAATGCTGAGAGAAGGATATGGGTGAGGAGGGGGAGAAGCGAAGTGAGGAAAGAGGTGAGATAAAAGGGTAAAGGGGAAATTGGGGATGGGAGAAGAGTGCAGGATGGAGGTGAAAGGTGCAGTGTGACTAGGGAGGAGACACAAGGAACTTCGGATGCTGGTTTACAAAAAAAAAGTGCTAGTGCTAGAGTAACTCAGTGGCTGTTACCGCCGGGATGCCCAAATGCAAGGTTGAAACCAATTGATAATCTCTCTCCGATATGCAGCGTCAGTAAATCTACACCGGTTGCTGCAGTTTCACGCTTCCTCCGAGCAAAAAGGTAAAATCGACCAAACAAGCCGATCAAGTAATCAATGTCCCAATAGTGGGTAGAAATCGGGACTATAAAGACAGACTGCTGGAGATGCTCGGCAGTCAGACAGCGTCTGGAGAAGGAAACTCTCTGGTTGAGGGTTGAGCACTTAAGGTGCTGAGTGTCTCCAGCATGTTATCTAACAAATGTTTTCTGCCTCCTTCGCCGGGCGCCGGACTTCGCCCTCCACAGACTCAATAAACCGAGGGACGGGTCGAAGTTGATAGTACCAGAATAAGACAATCAGCCCGTCAACGAGTGCCACTGTGTTTTTTTTTGCAGAACATGGCTACATTCTATAAATTAAACCAGGGTGGCGACTCATTCCGTCATCCTTGTCACATTTTTACCCCTTTTCTAATAATTCTTTGTCTACACTTCATCGACCAGTCCCACCGACCTTAGCCCTAGGGATGGGCAACACAGTGCGAACTAGCGTCATTGCTGATACCAATGGTCCATTTCCCATTCGTGTTTTGATACACAACTTGTGGGGACATTGGGCAGCATCTGGCTTGCCCCGTCATTTTTTTCACACTAACGTTACTTCAACGATGATCCGAACAGCTCGACTCAAATTCTTACCAATTATATTTACAACGCCCGAATGTATAATCTTATCAAAAATAAGATCTGAATCTTCCTGAAGTGCCCTAACACCAACTCCAGATTTAAATATTGTACAACACATATGAACGCAGTCTGCGATGGAAATATTTTTCTGTCACAGACTATGAACGAACAAACTGGGAAGAATAAAAAAGATACTTGGGAAAATAAGAAACTTAGAAATAAATTGGTGGAAATGAACAGCTGCTGGATTTGGCAACTTTAGAAGAGCAAATCCTAATCGCTCCGGCAGCCTTGTCTGAAGAAGGGTATCGACCCGAAAAATCGCACATTCCTTCTCTCCAGAGATGCTGCCTGTCCTGCTGAGTTACTCCAGCATTTCGTGTTAGACTTGTTACACCCTCGCGCGTTGACATTGCCAAGAAAAATGTGAAAATCCCTGTGAAAATCGCCCACCTCCAAATCAGTCCGCGTAACCCCAAAACCTCGAATGAAGTTTTTAGGGGTAATTTCGAAATGAGTATTGCCCATTTTACAAATCCCATTTGCCCCGCATTAAGTCCGTTTCCTTCTATGCCTTGACAGTTGAAGCACTTCTCTAAACGTCTTTGAAATGCAGTGATTTCCTTCACCACCTCGTCTGGCTGCGAGTTCCACATATCAACCAAACACGGTTCAAAAAAATCTATCAGATTAAATCCTCTTTAAAATTCATTGTTCTCACATTAATCTATACCCATCTATTTTTGACCTCCTACCACAGGTAAACGAACTTACAAATATCCCCCCAATGTATTTCCCCGAATGTTCATATTTTCCATCAGAATGACCAAGTACTGACTTCTTCGCGCCTGGGCATTTGTCCATTTACTCTACTCGTTGTGTCCGAACTGCTCCCTCATCCCAGCCACGTGTGCACGTTACCAACTAGCGTACTACCCAAACACAACGTCCCCTTCTCCGGCCGATATGCGGCTTAGCCCGTCTCCAGCGTTACCTACCCCTCACCGATTTACCCAAGAGATTTGTAACGATCCATTTACAAGAGTTATTCGTGTGTACTTCCGCTCGCCCTCCCATCTCTAGCCACGTCCTCTCCGTCACATCTGCCCTCTCACCTTGTTCCGCAGCAATGGACTCGAATTTCTGGAGCTCCTCAAGCAGACTTTTCCTCTCCTTGGAGTGCAGGCTGTACACAAAGTCGCGGGCTCCATGCGCCGTGGACAGCGGCTCCAGTGGTTCCTTAGACGAGTGAGTGCCATATCCCTGTCGGCAAGGAGCCGGTTCCGCGGTGGTCGGGCGAGCGAGCGGTGAAACACGAGGGAGGAATCCACTCCTTTCAGTTTTACTCCCAAAGCCGACGCTGCACAAGAGAGTCTGGGACGGGCGAAGAACTCTCCTCAGCAGCATTGCGAAGGCTGAAAGAAAGCGATTGCAAAAATAAAAGCTCAAAGTCTTGCTTATTGTCCGGTGATTGGAGGCAAGGGAGAAAGGCAGCAGTGGGTGGGGGGAGAGAGACAGAGAGAGTCCTTGCCTTGCACTAGGTCAGGAGCCAGCACCGGCCAAATGTAACATTGTCGGGGCCGGCCGGACAGCACCGCGTTCTAATTCTAAATTCTAAATTCGAATCCAATGTCTGAACATTCCAAGTCAGCTGACACGCGAGCCCTGGGTTACTCCCAGCGGCTGCAGATGACAGCTCAAGATTAAACCCCGCCCCCCGCGCGAAGCACTGTGGTCATTGTATTTCCCCTGGTCGAATTACAAAGCGCCTCGATGGGGCCGGGGACTACAACTCCCGGCATTCTCTGCGCGGCCAACCATGCATGCTTGAGGAGCGGCGTGGAAAGTGTGTGTCAGACATCAGCCGCTCTATGATCTTTGCATCAGCCTGGCTTTGCTTTGTCCTGATCCCACTTCTTTTTCCCCCCAGATGGTTTCACCCTACTTCATCAGTTTGAACAAGACCCCGACCCCAAATGTAATCTGTCCATCACCTCCACAAATGCCCGACCCACTGGGTTCCTCCAACACTTTGCGTTTGGCTTAGTTTCATAGTTAGTATTTACTGGGCGTGTCGTTCAGATTATGACGTGATTAACGACTATCCTTGGGGTAGACGCCCAACTCACTGACAAATTCCCCAAAAATGTGATCTTTAATTGTGCGCAAAAATGCGGGACAGTTTTATTTAAATGTTTTTATTCCACTTTAGTTCTTCCACGGTGATTTTTCTGCGCACATTGCACCCTGGGTTTACTGAGTTGGGGGAATAGAACAAGTCAGGCTTTGGCAGGATACATCGACAAGAGGTGCAAAAGTAAAGGCCATTTGGCTTTCTAGTGGGTTCCTTCGAGCGCATTAGTGCCCTCAAACCACCAATCATTCGTTTATTTGATCATAGGGCTGATTTAATAAAAAATAAGGTACATAATAATGCTTTATAAACCCTGGGGCTGCGAGAGGTTGCGAAATCAGAGAGTAATTTTAAAACTATTATAACTATATTATCGAGGCCTATAAAACTAATAATACCTTTTGCGACCGGGTCTTGCAGCGATTTTTCGTTAATGATTTACTAGGCTGAACATGTGCGATTAGTACAGCCTAGTAAAAATCGCGTTTTAAACCCGCCCCCTCCAAACAGCGCCAAAATCGCCGACATGGCTGAGGGCAGATTCCCAATGACGATTCAGGTAGGTTTTGTAACATACCTAAGAGTAGGCCATTTGGCCCTTCGAGCCAGCACCACCAATCAATGTGATCATGGCTGATAATAATAATAATAATATATTTTATTGTCATTGCACATAAGCACAACGAGATTTGGGTATGCAGCTTCCATCCGATGTCATAACTTAAATAACTAATAAAATTTAGATTTAGACACCTCGAGAACATGGTTTGTAAAAAGAACATTACAACAGTAAAATAGTCAAGACAGTTCAAACAGACTAAAGTGCAGATGTGTTTGTGCGACGTGACCATCCGAGGGAGACAGTCCATGGGGGTGGGGGGCACTCAGCAGGGCCGGTTCAGAGCCGCTATAGCTCTGGGAAGCATACACAATCAGTGTCATACACTATCATACACAATCAGTTCCTGCCTTCTCCCCATGCCCCTTGATTCCGCTAGCCCTAAGAGCTCTATCTAACTCTCTTTTGAATGCATCCAGTGAATCGGCCTCCACTGCCTTCTGAGGCAGAGAATTCCACAAATTCACAACTGTGTGAAAAAGTTTTTCCTCATCTCAGTTCTAAATGGCCTACCCCTTATTCTTAAACTATGGTCCCTGGTTCAAGAGAGTAAAACTACTCTCCACAGAGTCACAGACACAGTCTAAGAATAAAGGGGAGGCCATTTAAAACTGAGATGAGAAAAAAAAAGTTCAACCATAGAGTTGTGAATTTGTGGAATGCTCTGCCACAGAAGGTAGTAGAGGCCAATTCACTGGATGAATTGAAACGAGTTAGATGTAGCTCTAGAGGCTAGCAAAATCAAGGGCTATGGGGAGAGGGCAGGCACGGGTTACTGATTGTGGATGATAAGCCATAATAACAATGAATGGTGGTGCTGTCTGGAAGGGCTAAATGGCATCCTCCTGCACCTATTTTCTGTGTTTCTATGTTTCTACTCAATAGGTCAGGATACATCTATTGACTTCTCCGTGGATTGTCACCTTGTCGTGGTGGAGAAGCTTGTGTGGTCCTGAGATCCTGAGAGCGATGCCGTCTGGAGCTATGCGCCTGGTAGAGCCACCAATGACAGTAAGGTCGGGGGAGAGGTCTCTGACAATGAGAAATCCAACCAAGCCCTCAATGATGGAACAAGTGGAGGATGATGGCTGACTTTAGTGGAGCGTCACAACGGCTGGGAAAGTGGATTAAAGCTGCTGCAGAAAAGGGTCACCGGTCGTCTTGCATTCCATGCCACTGGATTTGAAAAAGTTTAAAGATTTTGAAGTTACAAACAAAATGGATTCTGCTGTAGATTTAGAAGTTAGAAAATGAATGCCTAACCTTTCTCCTACTACACTAGCGAGAGTTCTGCAAAACACCAAGTGTCTTGTCCTATAATATAAATACTAGCGAGATTACAGCACAATAACATGAATTTTTTGCCTTTCTTCTCTTACACAAGCGAGATTTCAGCACAATAACACTCGATATTTTTGCTCCATTATATAAACAATCAGAAAGATGTTCAGACAACTTGGTTCACACCCTCTGCTCTACAGATTGTAATGTACAAACAATTAATCAACAAGATCAAAAAATAAGAGTGCTTGAATCTGCAATCAATAGCTCCTTCAGCATAACTACATATGGGCTAACCTTTCCTCTATCGGAAGAACCTGTCAATCCTCTGATTTTAACCATATATGAACAAGGCAAGAGGCTGTACAATGCTGAATTGCTGATTATTAGGGTATAAATATATCTGATTGAACATTACCTCTGCGTGTGGAGAAAGAGGGACTGTAGCCGGTGTTTACATACTGTGAGAGCTGTCCTCCCACACCCGCCTGGCGAAATAAAGATGTCACTGTATTACTAATTTTTGTGTTGTTATGTGTTTGAAGCAAATTGAACAGATTGACCCAGATCTGTCAAGGAACATGTGGTGGCTATCTATGCACCAGTCTCCCCACATTAAACAAAGTCATGAACAGGCCTCCTCCATGAGAGGACAATCATATCAGTTTCGATGACATCTATTGAGAAAGAGCACAGCTAATATTTTATGTTGGAATCTTTCAAAATAAGAGACTTGTAATTCAGACAATAGACAATAGGTGCAGGAGTAGGCCATTCGGCCCTTCGAGCCAGCACCGCCATTCAATGTGATCATGGCTGATCATCCCCAATCAGTACCCCGTTCCTACCTTCTCCCCATATCCCTTGATTCCGTTAAATTTAAGAGTCCTATCTAGCTCGTTTCTTTTTTTATTGCGGATTCTCATCGACATTGCAGAGCTGCCAACTCTCACGCATTGAGTGTGAGACTCACGCATTTTGCCCAATCACGCTCTCACGCTGATCACAAATTTCTCACGCTCTGTCGTGAGAAAGTCTGTGATCAACGAGAATTTCAAAACTAATATCAACTGCTTGCGTACACGTCTGTTGACAAGACAGTAGCATTCTTATTCTTTGTTATTCTCACTTGACCGAACTGTCACACACCTCCAAAGCATGTCCTCATGCAAATTAACATTGAGAGACACGGCAGTGAATGAGTGTCACCCAGCGCAGCAAGTAAGGCCATGTCCTGCTCCCCGTGGAAGTCACAATTTAAGGGATTGCGGGAAGCTGCTGACATGAGCGAGGCCGGCGAGTGGCAGGAGAGGGGTACATGGGCTGCAGAACCAGGGGGGCTGCAGCCCCCCCACCCATTTTTTTGGCTAGGGATGTTTCAATGTCTCCGGCTTTGGACGAGGCGCTGCTGTGCTCTGAGCAACCTGGTCGTGGGTATTGGAGAGCCGGGGCGGAGGAAGGAATGGAAGCAGAAGCAGCGGCGGGGGCAGATGCGGACGGGGTGCTGGGGCTGGCGAGTGTCTGCCGGGCTGGCGAGTCGCTTGCTGCAGCTCTGGCCATGGAGCAGCCTCAGTGCAAGAGTCCCGGGCCGTCGGAGGCGTTGGAAGCGTTATGCCGCGGCTGTGAGAGTCTCTGTGCCGAATTCGTCCTGGTGACAGGCATGGATCAGGCTGCGGCTTGGTGCATCCTGGAGGACAACCAATGGCTGCCGGAAGTAGGTACCAAGCACTGGGTAGAGCGGTGGAAGATAATGGCTTTCAAATGGGGGTGGTTGGAGAAAACATCCTGCTTGCATGCTAGATTTTCACTTACCGTAACGACAGGAAAAATGTGCCCGATGTCAGGGGAGTTCACAACCAGGGGACACAGCTTCAGAATAAGGGGTAGGCCATTTAGGACTGAGATGAGGATAACTTTCTTTATCCAGAGAGTTGTGAATCTGTGGAATTCTTTGCCACAGAAGGCAGTGGAGGCCAATTCATGGATGTTTTTAACAGAGAGTTACATTTAGTTCTTGGGGCTAGCGAAATCAAGGCATATGGGGAAAAAAACAGGAAAGAGGTTCTGATTTTAGATGAACAGCCATGATCATATTGAATGGCAGTGCTGGCTCGAAGGGCCGATGGCCTAGTCCTGCACCTATTTTCTATGTTTCTATGCTTGAGTATATGGCAATAAAACTCGACCACTTGATTTTGAAGCATTCACGCATAGTGGAGGTATAATGTAGTCATAGAGTGATATAGTGTGACAATTGGCCCTTCAGCGCAACTTGCCCACACCCGCCAACATGTCCCAGCTACACTACCTGCTTTTGGTCCATATCCTCCAAACCTGTCCTATCCATGTATCAGTCTAACTTTTTCTTAAATGTTGGGATGGTCCCTGCCTCAACTACCTCCTCTGGCAGCTTGTTCCATACACCCACTACTCTTTACGTGAAAAAAGTTACCCCTTAAAAAGTTACCTCTTAAAAATACTTTAAACAAAAAACATTGAAATCACACTTCTACAATGCACTAAAACATGATTTTAAACCATCAAATTTGAAAAAGTCCCAACTGTGCTCCCTCTGCTTGGCCTCTCACAATTTCTCACTCCCAACTCTCACCTAATGTTGGCAGTCCTGCATTGGATGGGGAGGATAGGAAAACGTAGATATACCCCCAAATCAACGTGGTTTGTGCCTGGAAGGTGATTTGTAAATGTTGGAAATGGGTTTCGGAAGAGCTGTGGAAGGAGTCTTGGGACTTCCAGTTCAATTGTGAGGTCGTGCGAACTCACATCACAGCAATGGAGCAGGAATCCACCCAAGGGCTGCAATAGTTCTTTCAGGTGGGATAGAGTTCACATATACCTCATCTAATCTCATCTACTGCATCCCCTGTTCCCAATGTGGACTCCTGTACATCGGCGAAACTAAATGTAGGCTCAGGAACTGTTTTGCTGAACACTATGGGATCTCCCGGTTGCCAACCATTTCACTCCCCTTCCATTCCCTTTCTGTCCTGAGCCTCCTCCGTTGCCAGAATGAGGCCACACGCTAATTGGAGGAACAGCATCTCATATTTCGCTCGTGTAGCTGATAATCTAACGGTATGTAGAAACATAGAAACATAGAAACATAGAAATTAGGTGCAGGAGGAGGCCATTCGGCCCTTCAAGCCTGCACCGCTATTCAATATGATCATGGCTGATCATCCAACTCGGTATCCCGTACCTGCCTTCTCTCCATACCCTCTGATCCCCTTAGCCACAAGGGCCACATCTAACTCCCTCTTAAATATAGCCAATGAACTGGCCTCAACTACCCTGTGCGTCAGAAAGTTCCAGAGATTCACCACTCTCTGTGTGAAAAAAGTTCTTCTCATCTCGGTTTTAAAGGATTTCCCCCTTATCCTTAAGCTGTGACCCCTTGTCCTGGACTTCCCCAACATCGGGAGCAATCTTCCTGCATCTAGCCTGTCCAACCCCTTAAGAATTTTGTAAGTTTCTATGGTCCCCTCTCAATCTCCTAAATTCTAGAGAGTATAAACCAAGTCTATCCAGTTGAATTATCTAATTTTAAGTAATTTCCACCTACACTCCCCTCCCCTCCCCCCTTGGTCCCTTTATCTCTCCCTTAGTCGTTTAACCAGTTCCTCAGCTCTCCAAATTGTATTGTATGTAATGTATTGTATTAATTGTAATTGTCTGAAGAAGGGTTTCGGCCCGAAACGTTGCCTATTTCCTTCGCTCCATAGATGCTGCTGCACCCGCTGAGATTCGCCAGCACTTTTGTCTACCTTCGATTTTCCAGCATCTGCAGTTCCTTCTTAAAAACAATGTATTGTATCTATCTTGAGTTCACACCTTCACCTAGCCAAAAATGTGCTCACCAGCAAAGATCCCATATCTTGAATGAAGCAATAAAAGCAACCACAAAGGTGAAGGATAAGTGTCATAACCTGATATACCTCAACTGCATTCATTGACCTATAGGATCTCTGCTCACCAGAACACCACTCTGCCTGTGGTCACTTGGAGCTGGCCCTGACTGGTCCAGGTCTTTTCCCGCCTCCAGCTCTTTTCTCGTCTCCTACACCCCCCCCCCCCACCTTCAGTCTAAAGAAGGGATCTGACCCACAACGTCACCTATCATTTTTCTCCAGAGATATTGCTTAACTTGCTGAGTTACCCTAGCACTTTGTGTCTATATTTGGTATAAACCAGCATCTGCAGCTCTTTGTTTCTGAGTCTTAAAATTGAGGAAATGTTATTTATATAACAACATAAATTAATATAAGAAACTTAAGAAAAAGGAGCAGCAGCGAGTCAATTAGTCTTTTGAGTCACTTAGCATCCCCTTCTGCTGCTCAACAAAATCATGTTTGATCTTCCAACTCAGCATGATTTCCTTGCACTGGCCCCAATGCCTTGATATCTGGAAACATTTAGAAGTCTTTGATGCAATCAATGACTGAGCCTAACAGCCTTCACCATACAAATCTCCAAAGATTTGTTACTTCAAGCCAAGTTGTTTTGTCATATGGTGCGAGGTACAGATACAGAGAAACTATTGCTTGCAGCAATACCACAGGTATGTAGATTCAGACAGCACAGTTATAAAGCATAAATGATACATAAATTACACGTGTATTCTACATGACAATAACATTAAAATGGCCATAGGCAAAACATAATTATAAAACAAATGTGCTTGATCTGGATCAATGGATCACAGTAAAAACAGTTTTTTGTGTGTGTATTTCCGTGGCCAGTATACTGCTTACAATACGATGCAATAGAACTTTATTCATCCCCGGAGGGAAATTGGCTGCTTCAGCTGCAGCTTGTCTTGACATTTTGACACAATCATGTTTAGTTTGTGCTTTATTTTAAATTATATTCTTATGACTTCAGTAATATAATTTATCTGGTCTTTACCTCGCTGTTAATAGGGAGCAAATTTGCTGCCGACCTCAATATCGTGATAGCAAGCAGCACATTGCCAAAAACCTTTCATTAGCTTCAAAGTGCTTTGTTTTAATAGGCTGTATTAAATGCACGTTTAGTTTCCTGCAGTTAAATTTATCAAAACCTTGAATCAACAAATAAAAGCAACTACAAAGGTGATGGATAAGTATCATAACCTGATATACCTCAACTGCAGTATTGTTACTTCTTCATTGACCAGCATGGGGGTCTCTGGAACTGCTTAATGGTGTCTATTTGTATTCGTAGGCACGGAATTTCGTTCAGACTGAAAGGTCTGAATGACAATAAGTATACTTTGACTTTCACTTGACTTTGATCTGCCTATCTGCAACAGTTAATGGTGACTTTTTGTTTCAATGCATTTCAGCCCTTGCCTCATGAACATTTCCGACTGGCTTAGTGGGAAAGGTATTCAGAGTGGTAACTAGTAAAGATAGAGTCGTCTTTGTGAACTATTCCAACTCTTCATAAAAAATGGAAAAATAAATTTGGCTCGTATCAGAATGGATATACATTTCTTGGGTATGTTTAATATAATTCTCTTAAATCACCAAGGTTCAGGCCCTCTGAGATTCAGTGATTAGTCATGAAGCAGATTTGGTTACCTATCATTAGTTAATTGTGACTGCCATGTACAAGTCACTGGAAGAAACTCCACAGTCGAAGTAGACTGCTGCCATAGTTCTGAATTCAACCCATTTGCAACACAAGCAGAATTTAAGGCATTTGTTTCAATGTGCTCAGGAGAATATTAAAATATTCAACTTAAAACATTCCAGATGCACTGAACTACAAGATTTGTGCCTTCAAATTCTGTAATTGACTTCACAGTTAAAAGAGGCAAGTAATAATCACTTTCCGGAGTTCTAAAGTGCGTAGTTGCAATATAATCTTGCCTATTAACATAAGAGAGGTGATACATTATTTTGCCTCAACATAAAAATTGTGTCTCCAAATCATAGAGGAGAAATACGAACCACTGACCTCATAGATACCTCCTTGGTGATTTGATATGTTTATAATAGATTCAGAACTCTTTCCCAAGTCAAAAACTGCTTCTAAATTGATTTCCAGCCACTAGTTTCCTTGGCATGATTTGTCACATCTGGGAACAATAACATCATAATTCTTTTGAACAGTTCCAAAGATTTTTAGCAGAACTTTGGAACTGCGACCCGTCTTTCCAAGTGAAAACGTCATATTTTTGTGAGTGATATCACAGTACTCCGGACATGTGGGAGAGGGACGAAGACTAGGGATAACATGGGGACCTTGAATAAATCTGACGATGGACAGCTCTGTAATCAGAGCAGCAATTGTTCTGAGTGTGTAGCTGTCCCATCATGCTTATCATTTTTTCAAATGATTTTATGTTATCTATTGCTGACAAGATTTTTCCCCTTCATATATGTGGAGTGAGAGCTAGATAGGGCTCTTATAAATAGCGGAGTCAGGGGATATGGGGAGAAGGCAGGAACGAGGTACTGATTGGGGATGATCAGCCATGATCACATTGAATGGCGGTGCTGGCTCGAAGGGTCGAATGGCCTACTCCTGCACCTATTGTCTATTGAGATTTGATGCAGCTGAAAGTTCAACTCTTTTAATCATCTGTTTGCATAATACCTATAATTTAAAGATCTGTTCAAATAAATTAAAACTCAATCCAAACTCAACCTGAGATTGAGGACTTTATTTTTGGTACCTGACCCAACCTTCACTCAAGACACAGAATCACATTCTGTTGGAGGATCTGATCGCTTTCACTGACATTTATAAAGCAGGGAAATAGAGCACTATGTGGACAGATGTAAGGATAGTCTAGTTGAAAAAGTACAACATCTCATAGAAACATAGAAACATAGAAATTAGGTGCAGGAGTAGACCATTCGGCCCTTCGAGCCTGCACCGCCATTCAATATGATCATGGCTGATCATCCAACTCAGTATCCCGTACCTGCCTTCTCTCCATACCCCCTGATCCCCTTAGCCACAAGGGCCACATCTAACCCCCTCTTAAATATAGCCAATGAACTGGCCTCGACTACCCTCTGCGGCAGAGAGTTCCAGAGATTCACCACTCTCTGTGTGAAAAAAGTTCTTCTCATCTCGGTTTTAAAGGATTGCCCCCTTATCCTTAAGCTGTGACCCCTTGTCCTGGACTTCCCCAACATCGGGAACAATCTTCCTGCATCTAGCCTGTCCAACCCCTTAAGAATTTTGTAAGTTTCTAAAAGATCCCCTCTCAATCTTCTAAATTCTAGCGAGTATAAACCAAGTCTATCCAGTCTTTCTTCATAAGACAGTCCTGACATCCCAGGAATCAGTCTGGTGAACCGTCTCTGCACTCCCTCTATGGCAATAATGTCCTTCCTCAGATTTGGAGACCAAAACTGTACGCAATACTCCAGGTGTGGTCTCACCAAGACCCTGTACAACTGCAGTAGAACCTCCCTGCTCCTATACTCAAATCCTTTTGCTATGAATGCTAACATACCATTCGCTTTCTTCACTGCCTGCTGCACCTGCATGCATACCTTCAATGACTGGTGTACCATGACACCCAGGTCTCGCTGCATCTCCCCCTTTCCCAATCGGCCACCATTTAGATAATAGTCTGCTTTCCTGTTTTTGCCACCAAAATGGATAACCTCACATTTATCCACTGAATCCTGGAAATTCCTGGCCCAGAACTGTTGAAAGTGTAGAAGAGAGATGCGGGTTCACATTGCCAACTTTGTATCCTTTCAGTAAGAGCATGCCGTGGCTCAGTATAAATGGTGGAAGGAGCAGATCTCACAAGCTACCAACCTACCTGTTGCATCAGGCACTTTCTCCCCCCACTTTCCCCTTTCTCCCTCATCCACTCTCCCCCTCCACAACTGCCTCGCCCTTGAGAGGCGGCGTGACTCGCCCCTACAGCCTGTCTGTCTTTTATTTTTATTTTAATCTAGTTAAATGTAGTTGTTCGTGTTTTTTAATACTGTTTTTAACTGTGTATATGTGGGGGTTGGAGAACCTTTTTTAAATCTCTTCCCTGCACGGGGACCCGACCTTTACCCAGTCAGGTCTCCGTTGTCGTTGGGGCCTAGCACCGTGGAGTGGCCTCCAGCTGGAACGACCAGGGGGCTCCAGTCACGAAGCCTGCGGAGCTGTGGACTTACCATCGTGGGGCTGACCAGCCTTGGAGTGTGGGGAGCGGTGGTGGCTCACTGCTCACTTTGGAGCACGGAGGCTCCAGCTGCAGACCGGTGGACTGGAACATCGGGAGCTCGCGGGTGCCGGGTGGAGACTGCTTTTCGGAGCTCCCGCAACGCAACTTCTCCCGCCCGTGTAGCGGGGTTGGAACGACCCAGAGCGGGGCCGTACATTGCCCCGCGCGACTTTAATGGCCGCGGGAGATTCCAGCGCCCACCGGGGGCTCCAACTTTGTGACTCTTGGGCCTGGAGCGGGGCCGTACATCGCCCGGCACGGCCTTCAATGGCCCTGGGACTTACCATCGCCCGCCTGGGGCTTCAACATCGGGAGAGAAATGGTGCAGGGGAGAGAAAAGACTTTGCCTTCCATCACAGTGAGGAGGAGATTCACTGTGATGGATGTTTGTGTAAATTGAATTGTTTGTGTGTCGTGTAGGAATTGTCTTTGTTTGTATGGCTGTGGAAACTGAGTTTCGTTTGAGCCTCACTGAAGTTCAAATGACATGTAATCATTTTCATTAATTAAATATCCTCTTTAACCACTCTCTTTACGCATTCTTTCCATGTCTCCTATCTCCTCCCTCTTTCTCCACCTATCCACCTCTCTCTTAACCAACTACGCTAATCCTATTTTTCCACTCATGTGCCCATTAACTAACCCCCCCAGTATCAAAATGAAACAATTAGTGGCCAATACTAAACTGCATTGAATCCTTGGGGAAATTATGACTGATGGAACATCAAGGCTGAATATTAGCTTATATATGATGTTGGAAAATGCATCAAATGATGTGTTTGTTGGAGTGGTAACCAAGCAACAAATGCATTGTGAACAAAACTTAAATGTGAAAAATGAGCAATTAGGCTGAGGAAAAGTCATATGATTCACTAACAACTCTCTACACTCTAGCTACGCTTTCAGTCAAGGCAACTGGAAGAAGAGTGTAAATAATCCTGCACGCTCTCCCAGCTTTGTATACTCTCTGCTGCAGCAGAACCTATTATTAGAAAGCAGAGCAGTGCACCTGCATTTTGTACAATCACATGGCTACGGCAGGAGTAACGCATAAGACTTTAGTAATACTTCACTAATACATCCTCTTACATATGTATATATTAAAACAACTGTATATCAATAGCCCTAACTAAAAAATGTCCCATCTGTAATAAAAGTGTGATGTTTTTATGAACTTTATAATGGAAGGGTGGGCCAAATGTCATAGACTCAATAACTTTGGCCAATTCTGTGAGCTGAATCAGGATTGTCGCTGCGTGTAGCAGATGCCAACGTTTCCAGGATACATCTGTAATATTCAGTTTGATGGAATATTTTTTTAAATGGTTCAGGTTCATGGCTAAATGCAGGAGGCTGCTTCTGCAGATTAAATAATTATGAGGCTATCAATGCCCAGTGTAATTACATGGAAGGCCAAGCTGTACTTTCAACAACAACACATGCAGAGTTCAGGAAGTGAAGTATGTATAATTAATGATGATTCATTGTATTTTGATGCCTCTTATCGTTGTGAGTTTTCCAAATACACTTTCATGATCTGGACATCACTGGCAACAGTGGCTCAGCAGCTGTGTTATTCCGGGTTTAATCCAGACGCCCACTGCTATCTACTTGGTGTTTGTACATTTACCCTGTGCTCCTGCCTCCTCCCACATGCAAATTAGAGCTGGGTGGACGGCTATTTGATTCCTGTCATTTGCCCCGAATGTGCAGTAGAGTATTAGGAATACCAAGGGAGAGAAAATATGTTACGGGAAAATAAGTGGGGGAATGGGATTACTATTAGAGTTGGCTCTGGGAAGAAGGAGTTTCTTCCCGGAGGCCATTAGGACTGTAAACTCCTATCTCTCCAGGGACTAACTTTACTGAACCACTCTACTGTCTTTTTAAAATTGCTGTTTTTTTTCCTTTTTCTTCCCTCCCTCCCACAAATATGTTAATATGTGATTGTTTCATTCTGTTTGGTGTTTGTTTGTTTTTTGGACAATCCGCGAGCATTGCCACTTTTCATTTCACTGCACATCTCGTATGTTTACGTGACGAATAAACTTGACTTGATAGGTGAAATATCCTCCTCCTGCGTCATACGAAAACATGAAATAGGTGAAATTTATTGCAAATTTATTGCAAAATGCTGGAGTAACTCAATGGGCCAGTCAGCATTTCTGAAGAGAAGGAATGAGTGACGTTTCGGGTCGAGACCCTTCTTCAGACTGATGTCAGGGGAGAGGGAGATTCATAGATAAGGAAGAGTAAGGTGTGAAACCAGGACAAATGGGATGGAGATCAAGGAAAATGTAGAATAGATTGTTGTGAGCTGGGAGAAAGTAACAACAAAGCAAACAGAGATAAAATGTAGTCAGAGACAGTCTGACTGGTCAGAGAACTGGAAAGGGGGAGCGATGGAGATAGAGGGAAAGGAAGGGTTACTTGAAGTTAAAGCAGTCAATGTTCATACTGCTTGCATGTAAGCTGCCCAAGTGAAATATGAGGTGCTGTTCCTCCAATTTGTGCTGGACCTCACTCTGACAATGGAGGAGGCCCAGGACAGAAAGGTCAGTGTGGGAATGGGAGGGAGAGTTAAAGTGTTTCGCAACCGGGAGATCAGGTAGGTTTAGGAGGACTGAGCGGAGATGTTCAGTGAAATGACCGCTGATCCTGCGCTTGGTGCAGGGAGCAATGAATAAGAAATTCTTTGCATCAATTTCCCAAACCGTTTGCTTGTTATTCGCATCCCACCACAATGGGCCACAGAAAGGTCAAGCTGTTTGTTTATATTGCCTACTTGGCGAAGGAAGAATCGCGCACAATTCTCATTTCCCGTAGTTTCCATCAACTACCACAGATTGGAGCAGATGCCGTATTACAATTATCCAAGGGCTTTCAGTCAAGCGAGTCAAAGGAAAATACACAGTGGTAGCTGAGGAAACATGATAAATGCAAATTCATGCAATGCATATTTGACAAGGAAAATGAGCTTAGTCACACAAGATCAGGAATATAATTGGTGTGAACATTAAAAAAATGTGCATATCTGAACAATAATTTGAATAATTACTTTAATCTGCTTTCTTAAACTGCTATACTTAATGTGGGCAATATTTGTCAATCATCTTCATCACTTGAGAAAGCTTAAGGATGAAATCAAATCATCTTAGGAGACAGATTAACAGCACTATTTGGTTGATTAGTGCAGAAATTAAAGTTCCCCTGTCCCACTTAGGAGACCTAAACAGCAACCTCTGGTGACCTTGCCCACCACCAAAATAAATCAAGATCGAGGTGACCTGCAACCTCCTACCACCTCCCACGCATATGTTGTAAACCTCCCTCGACTATGAAGACAACCGGCTTCGACTAGACCTGCGACTAAAAAATGATCGATTTTTTAAACGGCAACCTATTTTTAGTCGAGGCTGATTTTAATCATGATGATAAAATAGCAGCAACC
Source organism: Leucoraja erinaceus (assembly GCF_028641065.1). Classification (NCBI taxonomy): domain Eukaryota; kingdom Metazoa; phylum Chordata; class Chondrichthyes; order Rajiformes; family Rajidae; genus Leucoraja; species Leucoraja erinaceus. The sequence goes on along the minus strand of NC_073380.1, from coordinate 97,855,653 downwards.
TAGATGAAGCCTCGACCACGAGGAAACCACTTTCGACCATTAGGGAGAGTGACCAAAACCTCCGGTGACCTCATGGAGACCTTGGGTGGCGGGCAAGGTCACCAGAGGTTGCTGTTTAGGTCTCCTAAGTGGGACAGGGGTTTAAGGTTGATGAAAATACCCCCTCTGTGTAGGAGTTTAGAAATGATGCTATACATGGGGTTGGTTAATTTAAGCTCATATGCTCTCCACATGAGCTATAGACAGACACAAAAAGCTGGAGTAACTCAGCGGGTCAGACAGCATCTCTGCAGAAAAGGAATAGGTGATATTTCGGGTCGAGACCCTTCTTTTCAGCTATTGTATACCTCCAAGAAGGAGGTAAGTGTACCATTGAGTGACAGCTATTTTTTTGGGGTGATGCAGTTGTACACCGGACAGGGTTTGTAGGCTGTGGCTTGTGGGTGTGAAGCCTATAGCTAAGGCAAGCAAGGTATATCGTTATAGACAATAGACAATAGACAATAGGTGCAGAAGTAGGCCGTAACTATGTAGACCGTAACTACAAGTGTGATGTACTTGAACATTTCGCCGCACTGTTTCCTCATCCTCCTGGCATTGACTGCAATGATGAGCAAAGAATCACATACTGGGAGAAACGGCAACCGATCATCTTTGCATATGTACCTAATGTCTATCTTCCATGTGCCATGACATCTCACAGTATTCCTTAGATGAGAACACATGGAAAGATTATGTGAATGGAGCCTAACACATTTCCCCTCCACTTCCTCCACCAAGCCCTGCACAGCTTTGGAAAACTTTGGACTTTGCTCCCCCCCATGATGTTTAATTATGACATTGTTTCCATTCTGGAGTAATTTCTACAAAGATATTCAACATTGCTCCATACACAACAGACCTCCGATTGTGAGATATACAGGCTAGCACTGAATAGTGCAAAGGCCAAATCTAGGGTAAATGTCAATTGTCCTGCATTTATTTAACACAAGATTGCAGCAAAGACCTGATAAAACAGTGATGCGACGCTGATTCTCTGGCTAAAAACCTCTGGATATTTTTTAAAGTAATTTAGTTTTCCTCTCTGCTAAGATAAGATGCGCACCGACTGCAACCTCTAACCAGCTGAAGCTCCCACTCCACGAGGCATACACTCAAGAAAACAAGTCGAAACACAAATTGATGTCAGTCCATTCTGTGCCCTGTCTCCAGTCCAACCTTCCCATCTGATTCCAATATTCTGAATAGGCCATTGTTTCTGCTGTTAAGATGCTGTCAAATATTGTGAAATTAATTGCAGAGCATTGAGTGGGAGATCCACAATTTGCTTCTGTTGACATATGTGATGGTGTTGCACTTTTCAATGAAAATTGGCACCTCTTACTCTAAAGGGCCTGTCCCACAAGCACGCGACTCCATGCGGCAAGCGCGACCTGACGCAGTCGCTTGAGCCGTATGGCCTCGCGGGGCCGGTCCCACTTCGATCGCCGGAGCCGTATGGAGTTGTGCGGAGCTGGTCCCTACATCGCGCGGGGCTCCGAAAAACTGACAGTGTCCAAAAATTCCGTGCAGCAACGGCCTGCTGGCCCGCAGCCGCCTCGCCGCCGTACGCACCGCCTCGACGGGCATACGCAGCGTCTCGATGCCGTACATCAGGCGAACTACCCGCGGACTTCGCTCGATCTTCACGTCACTCACTCGACCTCCACGCGGCCCCCGCTTCCGGTTTGGTCGCGCTCGCCGCATGCAGTCGCATGCTGGTGGGACAGGCCCTTTCCAATGGGAAATGTGTTGTTGCACAAAGACCACATCAGATTGCAGCTGCTAAACCTCACCCCAATTATTTGAGGCTCTGTAAATCAGGCTGAATGCTGACTTCTTACCAGGGATAATTCCTCATCATCTCCATTCAATAGTCTTATCATCTTGTTTGTCAAAATATCAACTAAACATCAAGACTGTGCCTATCCCCCCAAGAAATGTGCGGACAATTCATATGTATGATTCTTAACAGTCAGTGTTGCCCATCCTTTCATTTAACAATAATGGATAATCTTAGCCTGAAGCAAATACTCTGGCAGTTTTATGCACGGGTTATGGAGGCTGAAACCCATCCATTCAACCATCTTCACACATAAATTATAGAAGGATGCACCTTAGTAAAGTCTATATTCATTAAAACATTTACAATTTAAGGACATACCTGCTCTGGCTGTAATATTTTCTGGATGTACAGCAGCTAGTCATTTAAAACACTTTGCCAGCAATTGCCGTCACTGTAATCTCCACCACTGAGAATGGGAATTCTGTCAGGGAATATTTTAGTTTTAGTTTTAAAGATACAACGTGGAAACAGGTCCTTCAGCTTACCTAGTCTGCGCTGGCCAGCAATCACCCATTACACAAGAGATCTAACCTCGGGGAAATTTACATAAGCCAATTAACCAACAAATATTTGTGCCTTTGGAATGTGAGGAATGGGGAGAAAGGGGAGGAAACTGGAGCATAGAAACATAGAGAATAGGTGCAGGAGGAGGCCATTCGGCCCTTTGAGCCAGCACAGCCATTCATTGTGATCATGGCTGATCGTCCCCTATCAATAACTCGTGCCTGCCTTCTCCCCATATCCCTTGACTCCACTAGCCCCTAGAGCTCTATCTAACTCTCTCTTAAATCCATCCAGTGACTTGTCCTCCACTGCCCTCTGTGGCAGGGAATTCCATAAATTCACAACTCTCTGGGTGAAAAAGTTTTTTTCTCATCGCAGTCTTAAATGACCTCCCCTTTATTCTAAGACTGTGGCCCCTGGTTCTGGACTCACCCAACATTGGGAACATGTTTCCTGCATCTAGCTTGTCCAGTCCTTTTATAATTTTATATGTTTGTATAAGATTCCCCCTCATCCTTCTAAACTCCAGTGAATACAAGCCTAGTCTTTTCAATCTTTCCTCATATGACAGTCCCGCCATCCCAGGGATCATTTATTTGACCATGTTCTCCAGAGATGCTGCCTAAACGACTGAGTCACTATAAGAATCCCCCTCATCCTTCTAAACTCCAAATAATACAAGCCTCGTCTTTCCTCATATGACAGTCCCGCCATCCCAGGGATCAATCTCGTTCCCACTCAGCACTCAGAGAAAATCCACAGGTCACAGGGAGAATGCACAGACTCCACACAGACAGCATTCGTAGTCAGGATTGAATCTGGGTCTCTGGCATTGTAAGGCAACAACCTCTACCTGTCACACTAAAGGGCCTGTCCCGCTAAGGTGACACTTTATGTGACTGCCAGGGACTAGCTTTAATGGAATTCACCTACGGCACCTGGCGGCAACCTACGACAACACCTATGCCAACCTCCAACAATTTACGACAGCAAAAATTGTTGCCACTGTCGCCGAAAAATCTTAAACATGTTGAAAATTTTGCGGCAGTCGCCTGTAGTCGCCCAAAAACAATCGCCACGGTGGGTCAAGCCCTTTAGCCATACACTTTCCGGGCTTAACTTATACCTTCACTTTCCACCATTCATCATGAGGACTATGATTTTGCAAGATCTAGGCAGCCAACACCTCCTCAGAGCAGTGGGGAATTGGCAATAATCACAGCTCAGTAAATGCTGTCCACTCAGAGAGAACAAATTTCAATTTAATGTATCAAATTTCAATAAAAGATAACAGCAATCATGTCAACGCCACTCGATGGAATCATGCAAATGGTGCTTGACGATGCCCTTCACATTGTCAGTTAAAGTATGCAAATGGAAAAGTTGACATTAAATATAAAGCACTCATTGCTCAATGCCCGCTGGTGAAGCCAAGTTAAAATAACACACATGGCTTTGCTGTGAACCAACATATAAGTGTTCTTTATACATTTTTAACTGAGAATATATCTTCTTCTTCATAGGTAGCCCCTTGCGATTAAGTATGACTTGTTCCACTTTAGGTTTTATAGGTTACTAGACCAAGTGCAGACCCGTTGGAAGGATTTGATTAAAAACGTGTACTTCAACACGACGAAATGAAATGAGGAGCGGATACTTAGAAAGAAAAGCGAAATCTCTACCGAAATGGAAAGTATCTCGGAGAGTGAGCGTCTGGATTGGGCGTGGCAATGAATCAAAGGACGAAATGCAGCCGGCAGCCGTACATGCAAATGAATCCATTCCGATTGGACATCTGCGAGCATCGGCCATTCCGATTGGACATCTGCGAGTATCGGGCACGAATCGAAAGGCAGGAAGGGCGCCGGACGGCAGTCGGTCGGATGGCCCCAGAGTTTTATAGATATATAGATGAGGTGACAGAGGTGGCCAATGTGGGTGCTGCAAATTATTTGGCAGAATAGCACAGGAGAAGTCTGCCAGAGTCACCCTCTGAATGTATATTAAACATTGCCCAAGCATAAAAAACATTGGATTGCCAAAGAAAATCACTTTGTGAAAAATGGCACACATCCTCAATGTCTGTCATCCAGATATCTGAAAAGCCAGGAAAAGCCCAGAGGGTGTGATTTTGAAATCACACTTGTGTTTCCTCTCTGCTGCTGGCAAAGTTCTGTGGCATTCTCCATTCAGTTGTGTGGGAACTGACTTGGCAAATCACAGTCCTAAACTAATTTCTGTTCCTGCTCACAGCAAGGGATTGATGTTTTAATATGAAGATAGACACAAAAAGCTGGAGTATCTCAGCGGGTCTGACAGCATCTCTGGAGAGAAGGAATTGGTGACGTTTTGAGCCGATGCCCTTCTTCAGCCATGTTTTGATATGGTGGCTCCAGATCATTGCTGATTACACAATGTCCATAGTATCTTGTTCTCATGTTGTGTATTGTACCACCACCTAATGGCCACTTCCAGACATCACACCCTCAACACAGGCAGGATCTCTGGCTGACATTTATAAAGACAGAACTTTTATAAAACAGCTCAGCTGTTCCATTGCAACCCTTCGCCAGTGAATCATTTTGTTTTGAGGTATAGTCATAGTTGTGATGTTGGAAACCAGGCAACGGACTTGTGCATGGCAAGGTTCACTTCCTGCTGATTGTGAGATCCATTTTGGCCGGGACATTGGGATAATACACTTACTCTTATTTCAATGCTGCAAAGGGATCTTTTGCATACTGTTGTGAAGAAAAATGATTTGCTTTAAGACCTGATAACAAAAGATTGTTTCAATTATTAATGACAACTTCATGCTAGAAATTCTTCTACATGTGCAAAGGCTCTGCATGGAGATCTGTACCAGTGAGATCTGCGATCCCAAGCTTACGGCAGGCAATGTCTGATACAATCAGGTCATTGAGTCATATAGCATGGAACCAGGCCCTTCGACCCATTGCATGTATGCTGACCAAGATGCCCCATCTAAGCTAGTCCCATTTGCCTGCGTTTGGCCCAAATCCTTCAAAACATCTCCATGGTTCAACATCTCTTTGTGATCATCCACTATGGAGGGGAGTGTTGGTCCCAGAGTTTTGGTACTGGTGGGTAGATTGCACTGAAAAGGGAGGGAATTGGTAGTAAGGACATGGTTTAGTTTACTTTGTGACAACAATTCTGAGTTTGACTTAAGTTAATCTTTATTTTTGACTTTAGTTTAGTTTAGAGATACAGCATGCGAACAGGCCCTTCAGTCCACTGAGTCCGCACCGACTAGGGACAATTTACACTTATACAAAGTACACAAACTCAAGCCAATTAACCTACAAACCTATACATCTTTTGTAGTCAATGCCTACTATGTTCTGTGCGCTGAAGCAAAGCAAGAATTTCATTGTCCTATACAGGGACACATGACGATAAACTCACTTGAACTTGAACTTGAACTTGAGAAAGAACTGCAGATGCTGGAAAAATCGAAGGTGGACAAAAAAAACAGGCATTTTTGTCAACCCGTACATCTTTGGAGTGTTTGTGCAAACCGAAGATCTCAGAGCAAACCCACGCAGTCACAGGGAGATAGGTCACGGGGAGAACTCCGTACAGACAGCATCCATAGTCAGGATTGAACCTGGGTCTCTGGAGCTGCAAGCGCTGTAAGGCAGCAATTCTACCACTGCGCCACTGTGCTGCCCGTGGTGTTGATGAATGGAGATGGGTGGGTGAGATCAGAGAGGTGGCTTGGCGAAGGTGATGGAAGTTGATCAGGGAGAAAATGTGTGATGACAGTGCTAGAAACATAGAAACCTAGAAAATAGGTGCAGGAGTAGGCCATTCGGCCCTTCGAGCCTGCACCGCCATTCAATATGATCATGGCTGATCATCCAACTCAGTATCCCGTACCTGCCTTCTCTCCATACCCTCTGATCCCCTTAGCCACAAGGGCCACATCTAACTCCCTCTTAAATATATCCAATGAACTGGCCTCAACTACCTTCTGTGGCAGAGAGTTCCAGAGATTCACCACTCTCTGTGTGAAAAAAGTTCTTCTCATCTCGGTTTTAAAGGATTTCCACCTTATCCTTAAGCTGTGACCCCTTGTCCTGGACTTATAACCATATAACCATATAACAATTACAGCACGGAAACAGGCCATCTCGACCCTTCTAGTCCGTGCCGAACACATAATCTCCCCTAGTCCCATATACCTGCGCTCAGACCATAACCCTCCATTCCCTTCCCATCCATATAACTATCCAATTTAATTTTAAATGATAAAAACAAACCTGCCTCCACCACCTTCACTGGAAGCTCATTCCACACAGCTACCACTCTCTGAGTAAAGAAGTTCCCCCTCATGTTACCCCTAAACCTCAGTCCCTTAATTCTCATGTCATGTCCCCTTGTTTGAATCTTCCCTACTCTCAGTGGGAAAAACTTTTCCACGTCAACTCTGTCTATCCCTCTCATCATTTTAAAAACCTCTATCAAGTCCCCCCTTAAACTTCTGCGCTCCAAAGAATAAAGCCCTAACTTGTTCAACGTTTCTCTGTAACTTAGTTGCTGAAACCCAGGCAACATTCTAGTAAATCTGAAAGACTTCCCCAACATCGGGAACAATCTTCCTGCATCTAGCCTGTCCAACCCCTTAAGAATTTTGTAAGTTTCTATAAGATCCCCTCTCAATCTCCTAAATTCTAGAGAGTATAAACCAAGTCTATCCAGTCTTTCTTCATAAGACAGTCCTGACATCCCAGGAATCAGTCTGGTGAACCTTCTCTGCACTCCCTCTATGGCAATAATGTCCTTCCTCAGATTTGGAGACCAAAACTGTATGCAATAATCCAGGTGTGGTCTCACCAAGACCCTGTACAACTGCAGTAGAACCTCCCTGCTCCTATACTCAAATCCTTTTGCTATGAAAGCTAACATACCATTCGCTTTCTTCACTGCCTGCTGCACCTGCATGCCTACTTTCAATCACTGGTGTACCATGACACCCAGGTCTCGCTGCATCTCCCCTTTTCCTAGTCGGCCACCATTTAGATAATAGTCTGTTTTCCTGTTTTTGCCACCAAAATGGATAAGAGTGTTGGAAGAAAATCCGTGTGGGCCTACAAGATGGCTGGGGAAAAGGTGGATTGGAGGACATGTCTGATCTGAAGAGTGGTGCTGGAGAGAAGGGCAGAAGATCAGAATGAGTTAGAGGATCGTAGTATTGGAAAAGGTCATGAGAGGAGCAAGGAGAACCAGGGAAGTTATTGTAGAGTGATCACATCTTTGTATATTCTGCATATGGAAGCTATTGTGATCATTTCTTCCACTAACTATCTCTAGTCTTCAAAGCCTGGCTTCACTTAAATGAAACAGTCTTCTTGAAATGAAGTGTGGTAAATGCTTGCTCAGTTTATTTGCAATTCCACAGGGCCATTTTCCATTCCATCTAAGGCAGGGACTAGCAGGTGATGCCAACATTTAATGTTTGTTTTTTAGAGATATCATTGTTTCGATTGACTGCATATCAAGAAAACTAAAGTGAACGACACACAGGTTAGTAGACAAGCTCCTCTAGAACATGACGCAGGTAGGTGCCCTGATAGTTCTAAAGGGCCTGTCCCACTTTCACGACCTAATTCACGACCTCTGCCGTGTTTGCCCTTGACTCGTAGAAACATAGAAACATAGAAAACAGTGCAGGAGTAGGCCATTCGGCCCTTCGAGCCTGCACCGCCATTCAATACGATCATGGCTGATCATCCAACTCAGTATCCTGTACCTGCCTTCTCTCCATACCCCCTGATCCCTTTAGCCACAAGGGCCACATCTAACTCCCTCTTAAATATAGCCAATGAACTGGCCTCAACTACCTTCTGTGGCAGAGAATTCCACAGACTCACCTCTCTCTGTGTAAAAAATGTTTTTCTCATCTTGGTCCTAAAAGATTTCCCCCTTGTCCTTAATACTCACACTCGCAGCATGGAAGTCACATGGTCGTAGGAGGTCATAGGAGGTCGAAGGTCGGTCATGATGCTAGTCGTAGGCATCGTGGTATCATGTAGGTCGGGGCATTTTTCTAGCCTGATGAAAAATGTCCACGAGTAAAAAAGGTTGTGAATTAGGTCATGAAAGTGGGACAGGCCCTTAATTCATCCCTATAATCATGCGGAAGTTCAATAATTGGTTAAGGTCTGGGGAACGTTGAGGTAAAGCTGGGAGGTGGAGCCAGAGGATACAGATTGATGAATATGCAGTAGTACCTTGACTTTGAATGCCTACACTGCCCCCTTGAGAGACAAGGTGCAAAGTTCAACCATTAACATCAGCTTGAGGTGCTTATATTTTGCAGAGAGAAGTTCTCAGATGAAATAATGTAGCAGATTTATCGTGCAGCAAGTTTTATTCTCTGCTTCTGTTTCTGCATGTTTCTAGACAATGACAGCGCATACTGTACCTATCCGTGACTTTGTTAGGATTGCTGAAATCACTGCCCCCTTCACTGTGTTCTGAAAGTAAGCATGCAGGTATAGCAGGCACTGATGGCATGTTGGCCTTCAGAGCAAGAGGGTTTGAGTACAGGAGCAAGGAGGTCCTATTGCAGTTGTTCAGTGCCCTAGTGAGACCACATCTGGAGTATTGTGTGCAGTTTTGGTCTCCTAGTTCGAGGAAGGACATTCTTGCTATTGAGGGAGTGCAGTGTAGGTTTACGAGGTTAATCCCCAGACTGGCGGGACTGTCATATGCTGAAAGAATGGATCAACTGGGTTTATATTCACTGGAACTGAGTTTCTCCAGCACTTTTCTCTACCAATGACTTATGCCACTTTGTTCCTGTGGCAAACATGGTTTTGCAGTACACAAAAAAGCTGGAGAAACTCAGCGGGTGCAGCAGCATCTATGGAGCGAAGGAAATAGGCAACGTTTCTTCAGAAGGGTTTCGGCCCGAAACGTTGCCTATTTCCTTCGCTCCATAGATGCTGCTGCACCCGCTGAGTTTCTCCAGCTTTTTTGTGTAACCTTCGATTCTCCAGCATCTGCAGTTCCTTCTTAAACATGGTTTTTCAGTAGATTGGTGCAGTCATTTCCTTGAATATTCAGACCAGAATTTGTTGTTATGCTTCATTAACGATCCAACCTTAAACATAGACTCAAAATAAAAAGTTATTGCGTACCCATTCAGACAAGAACCAATGCAATACAGACAGCTCCAGGGGTAAACTAGATTTGTAAGTGTGCAAAACAATACAAATAAAATATAATCTGGGCGGATGCGCACACAAAAGAAAAATTAGACAATGAATATAAAGCATGATTGGTGTTGACATTGCTGGGAATGCAGGTAAGAGAGATATCTAAATTGGAGGATCATTTTAAATTTCAATATTAGAGCTTAGGACCAAACAAACTTTAAGATGTTCCCCCAATACGAGCATTAACCGTGACATAATTATGAGGTTATCCACTTTGGTGGCAAAAACAGGAAAGTAGATTATTATCTGAATGGTGGCCGATTAGGAAAGGGGGAGATGCAACGAGGCCTGGGTGTCATGGTACACCAGTCATTAAAAGTAGGCATGTAGGTGCAGCAGGCAGTGAAGAAGGCGAATGGTATGTTAGCATTCATAGCAAAAGGATTTGAGTATAGGAGCAGGGAGGTTCTACTGCAGTTGTACAGGGTCTTGGTGAGACCACACCTGGAGTATGGCATACAGTTTTGGTCTCCTAATCTGAGGAAAGACATTCTTGCCATAGAGGGAGTACAGAGAAGGTTCACCAGACTGATTCCTGGGATGTCAGGACTTTCATATGAAGAAAGACTGGATAGACTCGGTTTGTACTCGCTGGAATTTAGAAGATTGAGGGGGGATCTTATAGAAACTTACAAAATTCTTAAGGGGTTGGACAGGCTAGATGCAGGAAGATTGTTCCCGATGTTGGGGAAGTCCAGGACAAGGGGTCACAGTTTAAGGATAAGGGAGAAATCTTTTAGGACCGAGATGAGGAAAACTTTTTTCACACAGAGAGTGGTGAATCTGTGGAATTCTCTGCTGCAGAAGGTAGTTGAGGCCAGTTCATTGGCTATATTTAAGAGGGAGTTAGATGTGGCCCGTGTGGCTAAAGGGATCAGGGGGTATGGAGAGAAGGCAGGAACAGGATACTGAGTTGGATGATCAGTCATGATCATATTGAATGGCGGTGCAGGCTCGAAGGGCCGAATGGCCTACTCCTGCACCTAATTTCTATGTTTCTATAATCAAATAATATTGACATAATCAAATAAAAATCCGGAGTAATTTAGAAAACAATTGGCCTTATTTATCCATAATTAGACAGTGAATGTTTGACACAGAATGTTATTTGGAATTTTCTTAAGATTGCATCGTGGCCCAGCTAGTGGAGGTGCTTCCTAACAGCACCGGGGACCTGGGATCAATCCTAACCTCAATATTTCCTGTGGAATTAGCACATTATCTGTGTGACCACGTGGCTTTTCACCAGGCCTTCTGAGTTCCTCCTACATCTCAAAGATGTGCAAACTGGTCAGATTATTGGCCACAGTAAATCGCTCCTAGTGTGTTTGTGAGTGATGGAATCTGGGGGGAGTTGGCCAGATCGTGCAAAGAATTTTTAAAAAGGATTAATCTGGGATTAGTGTCAATGGTCGGCTTGGACTCAGTAGGCTGAACTGTTTTTTCCATGCTGTGTCTTTCCAACGTTTGAATAATGGCGTGATATTCTTCTGCTAAATTAAAGGGATTAGTTATTTAGCCGCCGAACCCGTAGAGAGTGCGGCCCTGTCGTTTCAGAGCGTACACCACATCCATGGCAGTGACCGTCTTGCGCTTGGCGTGCTCGGTGTAGGTGACCGCGTCCCTGATCACATTCTCCAGGAAAACCTTCAGCACCCCGCGGGTCTCCTCGTAGATCAGACCCGAGATCCGCTTGACCCCACCACACCGAGCCAGGCGACGGATAGCTGGCTTGGTGATGCCTTGGATGTTATCGCGAAGCACTTTGCGGTGCCGCTTTGCTCCGCCTTTGCCTAATCCTTTGCCTCCTTTCCCTCGACCAGACATGATGCTGTTTCACTCGAGTCGCTGCTCAATTAAAGGGATTAGCTTCAGAAGCAGCAATATATCGAACTGAATGCAATGCACTGATCGTGGAATGATCCTTTATGGCAAGGACAGTTGCTGCCGGTCCATTCTGATCTTGTAACAATATCATTTATTACTAAACATACTCAATCGGTGCACTGGAAATTAGTGTTATTTTGTGAACAAAAACTCAACAAAGCAATCTTTTTGAGAACAAAAAGCAAAAGAGGCTGAAAATCTGAATAATTAAAAAATTGCTCAGATGATAGGCCATTGACCTGAAACATTAACTCTGTTCCTCTCTCCATTGATGCTGCCTAACTTGCTGAGTATGGCCCTCATTTTCTGCTTTTAACCTAATTAAACCATTCTTACTGTGGAATGCATACAAATCAATTCTGTAAGAGGGATAATGAACAACATTTCAGGAATTAGATAACTCCAGTGGCATTTGGGTAAACCTATTTGTCAACTTCTGTTCATGCTTGTTGCAATTGTAGAAACTACAATGGAATTGTAATATTGATCCACAGATGCTCCTTTACACCCAAGCCGTGTTCAATCAATGATTCAATGTTGCTTTATTGTTACGTGTCGCGTTGCACAATGACATTTTTTTTGCATAGATCACACATGCACGAGTCTCTTTGAGCGGCATTAACAAAAAGTCCAAAGTCTGGTCCACGTGCTCAATGTACTGTAGCAGCTCCCAATTCAGGTAAAGCCCCGGCTGTTGTAGGGTCTCCTCTTCCATTAACCTTGACCGGCTTAGCCTGCGAACCAATGTCACTCTCCTCGCCCGACTGCCTTTGTATCCTGGGGGCGCCTCCTGCAGCCGACCATGAAGGTGCTGGAGCCAATACCCTGGTCCCTCTCCTACCAGCCACTGCAGCGGTACCGGCTCGGCATCGGCGGCGGCGGAGCTGCGGGTCGGAGGACGGCGGTGCAGCGCTGGAGCGCCATTGCGGGGCTGGCGGTGACTTCGCTGAAGCTCCGGTAACTGGAGCTGGGTCCATTGCGGAGCTGCGGGTCTGTGGAGCGGCTGCGGGCGGCGGCGCTGAACTTTCCATCGGGAGCCTGGGATCTCCTGATGAGATCGCCAGTTGAGCTCCATTCGGCGCGGCCCTGTCGGCTCCGGAAGCCACGGTCTCGAGTAAGGAGGTCCGACTATGGGTGGACATGGGGATGGGACTGGACTTTGTGTCTTTCCCCACAATGGGAACCATGGTTCCCATTGTGGGGGGATGTTTTGATGTTGAAACTATCTATTACTGTCATGTTGTACTCTTTTTTAATGTGCTGCATGGCAAAAAGAATTTCACTACACCTAGGTGTACGTGACAAAATAAATTTGAAATTTGAATTTGAATTTGAAATTTGGTGCCCCACAAGGTTCCCTATCAGTCCCCTATCATGCTTCCTATACGCTCATAACTGTGCAGCCAAATTTGACTCCAACCATCTCCAGGTTTACAGATGACCCCACTGTTGTCGGCTGGGTCGTGAGCAATGGGGAGACAGAGTACAGGAAGCAGAAAGAGAACTTAGTAACATGGTGTCAGGACAATAACCTCTCCCTCACTGTCGGTAAGATAAAGGAGCTAGTTATCACATTCAGGAATCATGGTGGAGTACATACCCCAATTGGGATCAATGTCGTCAAACTGGAAATGATCAAGAGTTTTCAAGATCCTTAAAGTTAATTTTATCAAAGGCTGTCGTTGATCAACCACATTGATGTGGTAGGCAATAATAGAAACATAGAAAACAGTTGCAGGAGTAGGCCATTCGACCCTTCGAGCCTGTACCGCCATTCAATATGATCATCGCTGATCATCCAGCTCGGTATCCCGTACCTGCCTTCTCTCCATATCCCCTGATTCCTTTAGCCACAAGGGCCATATCTAACTCCCTCTTAAATATAGCCAATGAACTGGCCTCAACTACCTTCTGAGGCAGAGAATTCCACAGATTCACCACTGTGTGAAAAATGTTTTTCTCATCTCGGTCCTAAAGGATTTCCTCCTTATCCTTAAACTGTGACCCCTTGTTCTGGACTTCCCCAACATCGGGAACAATCTTCTTGCATCTAGCCTGTCCAACCCCTTAAGAATTTTGTACGTTTCTATAAGATCTCCCCTTAATCTTCTAAATTCTAGCATGTACAAGCCGAGTCTATCCAGTCTTTCTTCCTATGAAAGTCCTGACATCCCAGGAATCAGTCTGGTGAACCTTCTTTGTACTCCCTCTATGGCAAGAATGTCTTTTCTCAGATTAGGAGACCAAAACTGTACACAATACTCCAGGTGTGGTCTCACCAAGACCCTGTACCACTGCAGTAGAACCTTCCTGCTCCTATACTCAAATCCTTTTGCTATGAATGATAACATACCATTCGCTTTCTTCAAGGTACACAAATGAATCTACTTCCTGAGGAAGCTGAGGAAATTCAGCCTGACTCCAATGACTCTTACAAACATCTACAGATGCACCATAGAATGCATACTGTCGGGTGGCAGGTACTTTGGATCCGTCTTCACTAGGGAGGACACAAACAATCTTCCTGATGTAGTGGTAGCCAGAGGATCTGGGGTGACGGTGGAACTGAACGAAATCCACATTAGGCAGGAAATGGTGCTGGGTAGACTGATGGGACTGAAGGCTGATGAATCCCCAGGGCCTGATGGTCTGCATCCCAGGGTACTTAAGGAAGTGGCTCTAGAAATCGTGGACGCATTGGTGATAATTTTCCAATGTTCCAATGTTCTATAGATTCAGGATCAGTTCCTGTGGATTGGAGGGTAGCTAATGTTATCCCACTTTTTAAGAAAGGCGGGAGAGAGAAAACAGGGAATTATAGACCAGTTAGCCTGACATCGGTGGTGGGGAAGATGCTGGAGTCAATTATAAAATATGAAATTGCGGCACATTTGGATGGCAGTAACAAGATCGGTCCGAGTCAGCATGGATTTACGAAGGGGAAATCATGCTTGACTAATCTTCTGGAATTTTTTAACGATGTAACTAGGATAATGGACAAGGGAGAGCCAGTGGATGTAGTGTGCCTGGACTTTCAGAAAGCATCTGATAAGGTCCCACAGAAGATTTGTGGGCAGAATTAGAGCACATGGTATTGGGGGTAGAATGCTGACATTGATAGAAAATTGGTTGGCAGACAGGAAATTAAGAGTATGCATTAACGGGTCCCTTTCAGAATTGTAGACAGTGACTAGTGGGGTACCGCAAGGCTCAGTGCTGGGACCACAGCTATTTACAATAGTCATCAATGATTTAGATGAAGGGATTCAAAGTAATATTAGCAAATTTGAAGATGGCACAAAGCTGGGTGGCAGAGTGAACTGCGAGGAGGATGCTATGAGAATGCAGGGTGACTTGGACAGGTTCGGTGAATGGGCAGATGCGTAGCAGATGCAGTTTAATGTGGATAAATGTGAGATTATCCACTTAGGTAGCAAAAAACAGGAAGGCAGATTATTATCTAAATGGTTGGGTGGGTGGCGCGACTCACGTTGCAGCGGCCCCTGCAGTCCGTCTGTCATTTTTTAATTTTTGTCGCGTTTGAATGTTTGAATGTAGTTTAAAGTGCTTTTTTTAAAACTGGGTATGTGTGTGTGGGTATGGGCGGGGGGTGGGGGAAACTTTTAAAATCTTTCCCCTGCACGGAGAACCCGACCTTTTCTTTGTCGGGTCTCCGTTGCCGTTGGGGCCTAGCACCGTGGAGCGGCCTCCAACCGGAACGACCTGAGGCTCCAGTCGCGGAGCTGCGGACTTACCCACCATCGCGGAGCTGGCCGAGTTCGGAGCGTGGAGAGCGGTGGTGGCGAGCTGCTGCTATCCGACCCAGGAGATTCGGGGGCTCCAGCCGCTGGCCCAGTGGACGGTGACACCGGGAGCCCGCGGGTCCCTGCTGGGAGACCGCTTTTTGGAGCTTCCGCAACGGCGACTTCTCCCGCCCGAGTTGCGGGGTTGAAAATTACCTGGAGCGGGGCCTTACATCGCCCGGCGCGGCTTTAAATGGCCGCGGGACTTGTTAGCGCCTGCCGGGGCTCCAACATCAAGATCCGGAGCGCGGCCTTGCATCGCCAGGCGTGGCTTTAATGGCCGCGGGACACTTACCATCGCCCGCCGGGGGCTTTAACTCTGACATCAGGAGGAGAATGAGGAGTGCAGGGGAGAGATAGGACTTTGCCTTCCATCACAGTGAGGAGGAGATTCACTGTGATGGATGTTTGTGTAAATTGTGTTGTGTCTTGGTTCTTTTTCTTGTGTGTATGACTGCAGAAACCAAATTTCGTTTGAACCTCAATAAGGTTCAAATGACACAAATAAATTGTATTGTATTGTATTGTGCAAAGGGGAAAAGGGGAAGTACAACGGGATCTGGGGATCCTTGGTCATCAGTCTATGAAAGTAAGCATGCAGGTACAGCAGGCAGTGAAGAAAGCGAATGGCATGTTGGCCTTCGCAACAAGAGGAGTTGAGTATAGGAGCAAAGAGGTCCTTCTGCAGTTGTATAGGGCCCCACCACAACTGGAGTATTGTGTGCAGTTTTGATCCCCTAATTTGAGGAAGGACATTCTTGCTGTTGAGGGAATGCAGCGTAGGTTTACATGGTTAATTCCCAGGATGGTGGGACTGTTAAATGCTGAGAGAATGGAGCGGCTGGGCTTGTACACTCTGGAGTTTAGAAGGATGAGAGAGGATATCTTATTGAAACATATAAGATTATTAAGAGTTCGGACACGCTAGATGCAGGAAACATGTTCCCGATGTTGGGGGAGTCCAGAACCAAGGGCCACAGTTTAAGAATAAGCGGTAAGCCATTTAGAACGGAAACAAGGAAACACTTTTTCTCACAGAGAGTTGTGAGTCTGCGGAATCTCTGCCTCAGAAGGCGATGGAGGCCGGTTCTCTGGATACTTTCAATAGAGAGCTAGATAGGGCTCTTAAAGATAGCGGAGTCAGGGGATATGGGGAGAAGGCAGGAACGGGGTACTGATTGGGGATGATCAGCCATGATCACATTGAATGGCAGTGTTGGCTCGATGGGCTGAATGGCCTACTCCTGCACCTATTGTCTATTGTCTATTATCTATTTCTAATGCTGAGAACTAGATTCTGCACCCTTTATTTTCCACTTTAACTATTGTTCTTGAGGTTAGCCTGAGTGTATTTATGTACAATATATATCTGTTGCAGAGCATGTAGAACCAAGCTTTTTACTGTACCTCAACACACGTAACAATAATAAGCATAAACCTAAACTGATATATTAATTCCGCCTACATTCTATCTTTGTCCCGCCCCCTCCCCTGACATCAGTCTCAAGAAGGGTCTCAACCCAAAACATCACCCATTCCTTTTCTCCAGAGATGCTGCCTCACCCACTGAGTTACTCCAGCATTTTGTGTCTACCTTCGATTTAAACCAGCATCTGCAGTTCTTGCTTATGCATCAATTCCCTTGATAGAGGCAAAATGCTGGAGTAGCTCAGCGGGACAACCAGCATCTCTGGAGTGAAGAAATGTGTGACTTCAGTTCAGTTGAGACCCTTCCCGAGGATCTCGACAGGGAGTATTTCTCAAAAGCATTGCTTCTCATCAGAGACGCTGCCTGTCCCACTGAGTTACTCCAGCATTTTGTGTCTATCTTTGGTGTAAGCCAGCATCTGCAGTCCCTTCCTACAGATTAATTCCCTTTAACCATATAACCATATAACAATTACAGCACAGAAACAGGTCATCTCGACCCTTCTAGTCCGTGCCAAACACATAATCTCCCCTAGTCCCATATACCTGCGCTCAGACCATAACCTTCCATTCCCTTCCCATCCATATAACTTCACAATTTATTTTTAAATGATAAAAATGAACCTACCTCCACCACCTTCACTGGAAGTTCATTCCACACAGCCACCACTCTCTGAGTAAAGAAGTTCCCCCTCATGTTACCCCTAAACTTCAGTCCCTTAATTCTCAAGTCATGTCCCCTTGTTTGAGTCTTCCCTATTCTCAGTGGGAAAAGCTTTTCCACGTCAACTCTGTCTATCCCTCTCATCATTTTAAAAACCTCTATCAAGTCCCCCCTTAACCTTCTGCGCTCCAAAGAATAAAGCCCTAACTTGTTCAACCTTTCTCTGTAACTTAGTTGCTGAAACCCAGGCAACATTCTAGTAAATCTCCTCTGTACTCTCTCTCTCTCTCTCTGTCTCTGACTCTTTCTCTGTCACAACTGACACTAGCCGGTCTGCTGACTATTTCCTGCATTTACTGGGTTTTATTTCAGGTTTCCAACATCCACACCATTTTGCTATTTGGTTAGTTTGATTTTTATTGGCTCCTGGCGCTCTGCACGTGTTTATCACATACAGTTGAGGGTGTGTGGTGACAATTACAGCTTGACCTGAAAGAGAGTACCTCTACAATGGAGCATTCCCTCTGCAGTGAACTGGAGTGAAAAGTTAAATGCTTAGATGGAAATGTATCTCAGTTAAATTCCCAAAGGGAAAAATTAAAAGAATAATATAGATGGTAAAGTCCCATATATTAAAGATTTAATGGTAAATTAGAAAATGATATTAGCTTGTTATCCTGTATCTGTACACTCTGGATGGCTTGATTGTAATCATGTATAGTCTTTCCACTAGCTGGAGGGCATGCAAGAATGAAGCTTTTCACTGTGTCTCGGTGGTACACTAGCAATGTTACAAAATTTTGAGATTTAAAAAATCAAGTCTGCAATTTATCCCATCAGATAAAGCATAACAATAAGTTTAATTTGACACCAAATTCACTTTCATATCTCAAGTATTAAAAAAAGTTATGGCCATTTTCATACTCGGAAATTAGCATCTTGTTCCCTATTGATTTTCAATGGACATTACAAAAAAGCTGTGATCTTGGATAGTCAAAAGCCCATTTCTTAAGGAAAGATTAACATTTTTAAATAGCCTAAGTGTCCAAAGATTATTCACAAATAATTCACAATATAACATGATTTTTATATCTAATTTACATTAATTTATAGGCCAAATGGAAGGAATTTAGTGTTCAATTGCTGTAAATAAATGCCCATTTAAATCGGCTTTCTAGTGGGTTCATGTGGAACGCGCTGGTTTAGAACGTTCACATCGCGCTGGATTAGTGCCCTCAAATGCCGAGAAAAATACTGCGGGATATAAAAAGCCCAAAATGAACTACTCGCTATAGATAACTTGATATATAGGGTTATATACATGCCCCATTTAATGTAAAAATAAGGTACATACCTTTAATTGTTTGCTTTATAAAACCCTGGGGCTGCGAGAGGTTGCGGAATGAGAGAGTAATTTTAAAACTATTATAACTATATTATCGAGGCCTATAAAACTAATAATACCTTTTGCGACCGGGTCTTGCAGCGATTTTTCGTTAATGATTTACTAGGCTGAACATCTGCGATTAGAACTGCCTAGTAAAAATCGCGTTTTAAACACGCCCCCTCCAAACAGCGCCAAAATCGCGGACATGGCTTTGGGCAGATTCCCAATGACGATTCAGGTAGGTTTTGTAACATACCTAGGTACACAGGGCAATAAGTTAAACTAAACCAATATAGGTGCAGCTGGAATAATTAAGTGGTACTTAATTAATTACTCGTTGTTCCAGGTCAAGTAATGAAAAGGATATATAATTTACCACTCAAAATAAGCAGGGTATAGGATTTGGACACACTGGTCTGAACAGTACACTTTTTATAATAGGCAAGCATAATACAGGCAGATGTGAATACTGTGGGCAAGAAGAGACAATAGAGCATGTCATTACACATTGTGAGAGGTATGAGGAAGAAAGAAGACAAATGAGTGAACGATTCAGAAAAGAAAAAGTACAATTTGATTTAATAGATATTTTACAAAAGAATTCATATAAGTGCTATCAAATCCTAATGCTTTTTCTCAGGGTAACCAATTTGTTCGGAAAGATATAGGTTATTAGTATATAAGATAATGTTATTTGATCCACACTCCATACCAGTTGGTGGCGGTAATGCACTAAAAGGTTGTTTGCCAACCGCCAAAAAATAAACTACATAGAAGAAGAAGAAGAAACAGGGTATAGAATTGAACAGTATATGACTGATTCCAGACTGATTCCTGGGATGTCAGGACTTTCATATGAAGAAAGACTGGATAGACTCGGCTTGTACTCGCTAGAATTTAGAAGATTCAGGGGGGATCTTATAGAAACTTACAAAATTCTTAAGGGGTTGGACAGGCTAGATGCAGGAAGATTGTTCCCGATGTTGGGGAAGTCCAGGACAAGGGGTCACAGTTTAAGGATAAGGGGGAAATCTTTTAGGACAGAGATGAAAAAACATTTTTCACACATTTTCTCTGGAATTCTCTGCCACAGAATGTGGTTGAGGCCAGTTCATTGGCTATATTTAAGAGGGCGTTAGATGTGGCCCTTGTGGCTAAAGGGATCAGGGGGCATGGAGAGAAAGCAGGTACAGGATACTGAGTTGGATGATCAGCCATGATCAAATTGAATGGCGGCGCAGGCTCGAAGGGCCGAATGGCCTACTCCTGCACCTATTTTCTATGTTTCTATGTTTTTATGTTTGTATGTGCAGCGGGTGATTTCAATTACCCAATGAGTCCCAGATCTGACAACAGACGGCCAATATTGAAGGGTTAGTGAAGGACAATCCAGGGGTCCATGAATGATCATTCATCATGCATGATTTTTGAAAGAACAAAAGGAAACATTTACTGGACTTGATTTTAGCATAATTCAGAACACCTGGACAAACAAAGTTGAATAAGTAAATGTGGAAATAGTTACATTTTCATGTTGTCACAGAGATTCAACATGGAAATGGGCCGTTTGGCCGACCAATTCCATGCCAACCATCAACCACCCATTCACACTAATCCTGTATTAACTATTTTTGGTTCTCCCCACATTTACATCAACTCCCTCCAGATTCTGCCCCTTACCCACACACTAGGGGCAGTTTATAGTGGACAATTAATCTACCAACCCACATGTCCTTCAGATTTGGGAGAACACAGGAACATCCATATTGTTACAGAAATAATGTGCAGGCTCCACACAGACAGCACCTGAGGTCAGGATTGAACTCAGGTCTCTCGCACTGTGAGGCAGCGATTCTACCAGCTGAACCCCTCTGCTGTCAGTTCCTGTCAAAGGTCAGGAGACTCAAATTTGTGAGAAACTATGAACACTATTAATAATACCCACAGTACTGAAGAGCCAAAGAGCATTGAGAAGTGTACTGAGTAATGAAAAGGCTTGAACAACCCACTCAAGTTAAGTGGCTCATTAATAGTAAAATGATTGATGATAATGTCAGGTAAGGTTGGAAGTTTGCAGATCTCTCTTGGTCAAATTCTCTCATTAGTTACTGGTTGGTTTCTTTGCCACAGATGAAACGTTGTGTCCAAGCTTAACCTGTAAATTCCAGTGCAAAGCTGGTACATTTGTTGCATGGGAAATGTTTTACAGATAATTTTAGTATTGAGCCAATTCCCCAAGATAGAGTATGTCTGTATTCACAAGGGCATTTAATGGGGAAATGGACATGTTCCTGCAAGTTATATCCATTTAAAGTTACAGAATACAGGAGTGGTAGCTGTGATTGCTGACAATTAGTGATACACTTGTATATTAAGGTTTGGAAAGTAATTGTTTAGGGCAGTTTCCTGTTGCTTTATTTAATGACTGTGATTTTGCAATAGTTGTGACACCAAAACTATTGGCATTTGCAATCATTGTACAGTGAGCATGATTGTAATTTTGAGACTTGCTTGTGTGCCTGCTCTAATTTGGAAATCCCATTTGCTGCAGGTGATTCAGCACCACCAAACAGGCTTGTTATGTTGAAGTGTGTTTTTTGTGTTTTTTTAAATGTCTATGTGGGGGAAGAGGGTACGGTAAGGGGGATACCGTCCTTCAGTTGCTTCCTGGAGAGGATGCAACTATTATTCGAATAGTCCCCCCCCCCCAGCGGCCTACCTACAAGATTGGCGCGGCCTTTCCTGCCTGGACCAACCAGAGCTCCAGCAGCAGCGGCGGGACAGCGCTGATACATGGCGGGGCTGGCGATGCCTTACTGGGGATCGCCGTTTGGAACCCCGGGTGCTGGGCCTGCTGCACCGACATCGCGGAGCTGTGTTTCGTGGAGCTCCCAACGCGGGCGGCGCTGATCAACATCGCGGAGTCCTGCGACTCCGCCCGGCTCGGCCTGCGGACTTCGGGAGCCGCGGGCTCCGGTGGGAGGCGGCTGATCTGGAGGTCCGGGCCGCTGAGGATGTTCTCTGTCGGGGTTCGGCGTCGGTGTTCCATCATCCCGGCGCGAGGGCCTGAGCATCGAGCCGCCCGTGGCAACGACTGCGGGTGCTCGGGACTCCCCGACCACGGGTGAACATCTGGGAAGATCGGAGGGGAGGCTGGCTGGGCTATAGTACCTTCCTCAACTTTGGTGCCACTGTGTTGTGTTGTGGTTATGTTGTGTCTGGACCTCTGTGTTTGTGCTTTTTTTGTATTTTAATATGTTTTATTTATTTATTATTTTTTATTTTTTTATGATACTTGACTGTAAGGAAAATTCATTTCGTTGTCTCTAATATGAGATAATGACAATAAATTGAATTTAAAAAAAAATCCACTTTGTAATCTCTTCCCATAACAGAGTTTGGAATAGTCCTTTTCTCAGAGCTTCCCTGCCAGCCACATGAATGATGCGGATTGCCCAAGAGAGCTAAATCTATATAATTTGGTGCATTGGTCCGGGAGAAGACACTGCATTGGTTTGTTTTTCTTGTTCGTGGAGCTGGAGAATTTTGCATTGAGGCATTGGTGATATCGTTCAAGTGCCTTGGGATGGCTGTGAAAGATTGTCCAAGAATCAGAAGCCAATAAATGTCGGCATCCCTGCTTCCCACAAGATCAATATTGAGGTCTTTATCTTCAAACTTTCTTTTCCTCAGATAAATGAATGTTGGGCTAATATACTGAATGTAATGGAACATTTCCTCATTGGTGTTGGCCTTTGCTATGAGGTGACTCCCAAAGTATGGGAAGTGGGTCTCGTCCTTCAAAGGCTTGTCTTTGAGTTTAGTTTAGACAAGATACAGAGCGGAAATAGGGCCTTCAGCACAGCAAGTCCGCATCGACCAGTGATCCCCACACATTAACACTATTTTATCTACACACACTAGGGACAATTTACATTTATTCCAAGCCAATTAACCAACAAACCTATATGTTCTTGGAGTTTAGGAGGAAACCGAAGATCACGGAGGAAACTCATGCGGTCACGGGGAGAACGTACAAACTCTGACAGATAGTTGGGATCAAACTCGGGTCTCTGGCGCTGCAAGCACGGTAAGACAGCAACTCTACCGCTGCGCCATCGTGCCGTCATGGACCTTTATTGTCAGATGGTTATGTTATGAAGCAGGGCCAGGCTGGTAGATGGCCTTTATAACTGCAATGTGATTCAGTCTGCATCACTATATTCCTGGCACCTCGCCTCGCCATTGGAGTGGAGCTAGCCAGCTGGAGAAATTGGACACCATTCAACTTACTGCTCCACATCCACACACCAGGCCCAAGGCCACATCAATCTTAGTAGTCAAGCTTCAGTATATATACACTTAGGTGGAGTACCCAAGTTCTCGGAGGTACACGAGAATGGATCTTATATTCAATTTCCACAAAATAAATGAAGAACAAGTGAATTTCAAATTGCTCCTGGCTTTAATTAAAGTTGTCCAGTTAAAACAAAAACACATATTTAAAATATAAGGCATTTAACAGGTTTGCTTAAGATATTTTATCTTCTACTTTATTCACAAGAAGTATTTCAATATCTCCCCTAAGGGACAATAAAGTCATGGAGTAGGCTCTGTTGTGCAGTAAAATACCATGGCTGGCACTTCTCATGCACAAGACACTTATGTGGTCAGATCTTATAAATACTTACGTTAGCGATCTCCATATGTAGCGTTTGATGAGGTAGGAGTGTACAGAGATTTAGAGTTACAAACCAACAGCTGTTAGCCATTCATGAAGTGGCATCATTATTAAGGAATCACAAGCAGCACAGAGACTCAGCTAGTAGTTCTGCTGCCTCTCAGATACAGCGATTCAGATTCAATCTTGACTTAAAAGTCAAGAGTGTTTCATTATCATATTATTATTATTAATTTCTTGCTTGCTGAAGCTTTACAGTTCCATTAAGGCAACAACACAACACATCTTTGTTAGGGTGGCACAGTGGCGCAGGGCTGGAGTTACCGCCTTACAGCGCTTGCAGCGCCAGAGACCTGGGTTCGATCCCGACTACGGGTGCTGTCTATACAGAGTTTGTAAGTTCTCCCCGTGACTGCGTGGGTTTTCTCCAAGATGTTCAGTTTCCTCCCACACTCCAAAGACGTACAGGTTTGTAGGTTAATTCACTTGGTATAAGTGTAAATTGTCCCTAGTTTGTGTAGAATTGTGTTAATCGCTGGTCTGCGCAGACTCGATGGGCCGAAGGGCCTATGTCCACCATGTATCTCTAACTAAACTAAATTAAATATAGAATAATCAATCTTACAATAAATGATTTGTTTACGAGGTAACCAAAACATAGTAGTGCCAAACAAAGTGGGTATTGAATCCTAAACAAAGTCTAGAGGAGATCATTGTTGAGATAGGTTTAGTCTAGTTGATGGTTTAGTTTAACTTATTTTATTGTCACATTTACCGAGGTACAGCGAAAAGCTTTGAGCGTTGTGCAGTGTGGTTCCAGAGATTGGTGGTTGATGGGAAGCAGCTGTTCTTGAACCCGGAGGTCATGTTTCTCAGGCTCCTGTACCTTCCCGATCTTGATATATTCAAGAGAGAGTTAGATATAGCTCTTCGGACTAATATCTAGACAAGGGATACGGAGAGAAAGTAAGGATAGGTACTGATTCTGGATGATCAGCCATGATCATTTTGAATGGCAGTGCTGGCATGATGGGCCGAATGGCCTTCTCCTGCCCCTATTTTCTATGTTTCTGTTTCCTCTGAATAGTAGCAGCAAGGTAGAACATGGCCAGGGTGGTGTTTTTGCGGTAATGCTTCATGCAGATCTCTTTGATGGAGGTGTCCACCAATGTGGCAATGTCCACCATTTTCTGAAGCTTCCATTCTTGGCCGTTCAAGTTAGAGGAACGGGCCTGAGATGCAAACCATCAGTTTGCATCAACTGTACACCTGTGGAAGTTTGTTAGAGTATTCAGTGACAGTGTCAAGTCTCCTCGATCTTCTGAGGGGGAATGGGGCACTCTGTGACCTGCCAGACACTCAGTGTGTCAAATGGCTTCCTCCAATGTCAAAAGAAAATCTATAAGTCCGTACTTCCTCCAATTTTCTCCAGCTCAACCATTGTAATTCACACAAGTAGATGAGGATGCTTCAGTTTGAGTGGCAAAGTCAGAGCAGTGAAACAAGAAGAACTCTGAGAACATTTTTGGCTCACATTATTTCATCTTCAATGCAATCATCTTCACTTACAATCCAATGTTCAGGAACAGGCCATTCACCCCACATTGTAAGTGCCAAACATAATCTCCTCTGCCAATGTGTCATTCATATCTCTCCATTCCCTACATATCAATGAGTCTCTTAAATGCCACTATAATATCCGTCACCACCACCACCATCTTTTTATCAGTCAAACATTTATCAGTACAATGCTTGGAATTATTCAGTGGAATATTTGCATCCAAATGCTTTCCACATTTGTGTTTAATTCTTCTCTGTGGTTTCAGGGAAGGTAGTAATCTATCTAAAATACACGTGTTAACATCTCCAATAAAATGATAGATGAAGGAATTACAGACAAATATGTGAAGCATCTGTACACCATTACCCCTAAACATAACTCCATGATTATAGCTTCTATTAGAGCAATAGAATACACAAAATGCAAAAATAAAGAACTAAGTGGCAAAAACAGATAGGCAGTAGACAATAGGTGCAGGAGTAGGCCATTCAGCCCTTCAAGGCAGCACCGCCATTCAATGTGATCATTCCCAATCAGTCCCCTGTTCTTGACTTCTCCCCATATTCCCGGACTCCGCTATCTTTAAAAGCCCTATCCCGGTCTCTCTTGAAAGTATCCAAAGAACCGGCCTCCACCTCCCTCTGAGGCAAAGAATTCCACAGACTCACAACTCCCTGTGAGAAAAAGTGTTTCCTCGTCTATGTTCTAAATGGTTTACCCCTTATTCTTAAATTGTGGTCCCTGGTTCTGGACTCCCCCAACATCGGGAACATGTTTCCTGCCTCTAGCGTGTCCAAACCCTTAACAATCTTATATGTTTCCACTGGATTGCTAACCATTTTAACTCCCCTTCCCATAGTGACCTTTCTGACTTGGGCTTCTGCCCATAATTTCATGAGGTTTTGAGTCCAGGAACAAAGCTATCTGACCACACATAGACAGAAGCTTGGTATGGCCCCACCAAGTATTGTGTGCATTTTGGACTCCATAGCTAAGAAACAGTATACTTGCCATGGGGAGAATGCCATGAAGGTTTAGAAACTGATTTCAGGGATGGCAGAATAGTTGTATCGGGAGAGCTTGGGTTGATTAAGCCTGCATATATCAGAATTTAGAAGAATGATATATCATCGAATTATACAAAAATCTGTGAGATCTGACAAGCTAAATGTAGGGAGGATGTTTGCCCTGTCCAGAACAATCTCAAAATACAGAGTAAGAATTTAGAATTTACACAGGAAATATCTTTACTCAGAGAGGGTAGAATGTGTGGAATTCTGGATCATAAAAGGCAGAGGAGATCCTGTCACTGAATATATTTAACAAGGAGATAGAAACATGTCTCAACACAAGGAGCTTTGGGGAGTGGGGAGAAGGTGGCAATATGGTATTGAGATACAGAATCGTATCGAGTAATGGAGCTCGCTCAAAAGGCCAAGGAGCCTGCTCCTGCTCCTGCTCCTGCTCCTGCTCCTGATCCTTTTTAAAAATAATTCTATGCTTTTTCATAGTGTCCATTGAATGCCCAGAGGGCTGAGGGTAAAATAACCTGAACTGTCCATCAAAGCCTGCAGCATCTGGATAATCACTCTCATTTGTGTTGGAATCTGTCCCAGCAAGTTGCTGCCTCCTGTGAAATGGTTTTCCACCATCAGTTGCAGCTGCTACACACCTCCCCTTCAGTAGGTGTAGGCTGCCTTTAATTGGGACGCTCTATAGATTTTGCACATGCTTATGCAATAAGACCAGTGAATGCTGGCTGATTGTTGAGATTATGCTATTGAGGCTGAAGATACATGGGGGGTTGTCTTAATTACTTCTTGTCAAGCCCTCACATCCATTTACAACCAAAGGTAGACAAAAATGCCGGAGAAACTCAGCGGGTAGGGCAGCATCTATGGAGCGAAGGAATGGGTGACGTTTCGGGTCGAGACCCTTCTTCAGGCTGATGAATTTACAGCCATTCTTCAGACTGATGAATTTACCCCGTTTACAGCCAGGTCTTAGACTTCAGACAAATGTCTTACCATTGGAATCAAATTCAAGAAGGATCTCTTTGTTTACAAAGAAGGTTCCAGATTGTTTTTGCTGCTGACATTGATTAAAGGTTGCAGAATGAAATAGGTAAAGCAAAAGGGCAGACAGAGGCAAGTACTGTATCGTTAAATGTGACCATCAGCTGCCTAGCAAATAACAAAGTGGTTTATTGTGAAATCTGCTGAGTGTCGGTAGACAAACAATCCATGCTCCCGACATCAGGATTCCATTGCAAAGCATCTCAGTAAGGCAGAAAGAATGCATTTGTGTGGGCTTGCCTTGCTTTGCAGTGAACACAATTTATATGCATGCTTACTGCAGAAGTTTGAGCTACTCAATTTATCATTGCAGTTTGCCTACACAGAGCCTGATCAAAAATATTAGGCTTCATTTTCTTCTTCTTAGAAACATAGAAAATAGGTGCAGGAGTTGCTATACACCTGACCTATCAAACAAAATAATCATTGCTGGGCACATTCAAATATATGCTGTGTTTCAGCCCGAAACGTTGCCTATTTCCTTTGCTCCATAGATGCTGCTGCACCTGCTGAGTTTCTCCAGCACTTTTGTCTACCATACGCTGGTAAAACCTGGATGTTAATGATCAAGTGTTTTCCTTGCGTTTGCCTGATTCTTAACCCAATCAATGTTTTTTGCATTCTCATTCTTTACCATGATAATGCTATAACCATATAACCATATAACAATTACAGCACGGAAACAGGCCATCTCGACCCTTCTAGTCCGTGCCGAACACATATTCTCCCCTAGTCCCATATACCTGCGCTCAGACCATAACCTTCCATTTCCTTCCCATCCATATAACTATCCAATTTATTTTTAAATGATAAAAACGAACCTGCCTCCACCACCTTCACTGGAAGCTCATTCCACACAGCCACCACTCTCTGAGTAAAGAAGTTCCCCCTCATGTTACCCCTAAACTTCAGTCTCTTAATTCTCAAGTCATGTCCCCTTGTTTGAATCTTCGCTACTCTCAGTGGGAAAAGCTTTTCCACGTCAACTCTGTCTATCCCTCTCATCATTTTAAAAACCTCTATCAAGTCCCCCCTTAACCTTCTGCGCTCCAAAGAATAAAGCCCTAACTTGTTCAACCTTTCTCTGTAACTTAGTTGCTGAAACCCAGGCAACATTCTAGTAAATCTCCTCTGTACTCTCTCTATTTTGTTGACATCCTTCCTACAAGCTATCTTTTATGTACCTATCTCCACTATTTTGGTATCTGCAAACAAATGAAATATGTTTTTTGTGTGCACACACAGTAGATGAAATATTAACATCAAGCCAACCATTCAAGCAATATTCTATACACTTGGCTTTTATTCGGCATTATGTGGGGTGTGGGTGCAAAGACAGCATTTATCGTGCTTGAGAGGGAGCTGCCATTGAATTGCAGTAGTCCTTCTGATATCATCAGCACTCCCACAGTGCTCTTGGGGATGAAATTCCAGGGACAGTGAAAGAACAGAAATGGAATTCCAAATCAGGATGGTGTGCAACTTCAAAGGGAATCTACAATTAGCGGTATCAGCAGTCCTTGTCCCACTTGGTGTAATAGGTCCTGGTGTTTGAGAGGTGTTGTTGAATAGACAAGTTGATAACTGCACAGCAATTAATTTCCAAATCAAGATAGTATTCAGCTTGGAGGGGAATCTGCAATCAGCGTTACTCCCATGTAGCAGCCGTCCTTGTCCTTTGTGGTGTAATAGATCCTGGTGTTTGAGGTGCTATAGACAATAGACAATAGGTGCAGGAGTAGGCCATTCGGCCCGTCGAGCCAGCACCACCATTCACCGTGATCATGGCTGGTCATCCACAATCAGTACCCTGTTCCTGCCTTATATCCCCTGACCGCTATCTTTAAGAACCCTATCTAGCTCTCTCTTGAAAGTATCCAGAGAACCTGCCACCACCACCCTCTGGGGCAGAGAATTCCACAGACTCACAACTGTGTGAAAAATTGTTTCCTCATCTCCATTCTAAATGGCTTACCCCTTATTCTTAAACTGTGACCCCTTGGTTCTGGACTCCACCAACATCGGGAACATGTTTCCTGCCTCGAGCATGTCCAAACCCTTAATAATCTTATATGTTTCAATAAGATTCCCTCTCATCCTTCTAAATTCCAGAGTGTACAAGCCCAACCGCTCCATTCTCTCAGCATATGACTGTCCCGCCATCCTTGGAATTAACCTCGTGAACCTACGCTGCACTCCCTCAATAGCAAGAATGTCCTTCCTCAAATTTGGAGACCAAAACTGCAAACCAACTGTAAACTGGAGACCAAAATATTCCAGGTTGACTCACTAGGGCCCTGTACAACTGCAGAAGGACCTCTTTGCTCCTATACTCAACTCCTCTTGTTATGAAGGCCAACATGCCATTTGCTTTCTTCACTGCCTGCTGTACCTGCATGCTTACTTTCATCGATTGATGAACAAGGAACCCCAGATCCCATCATCCTTCCCCTTTTCCCAACTTGACAGCATTTAGATAATAATCTTCCTTCCTGCTTTTGCTACCAAAGTGGATAAAATGAATAGACAAGTTGATAACAGCACTGCATTTTGTTGTATACCATGTAGCTACAGAGGGCCAGTGGTGCAGGGGTTCTGATGGGACTGCACTCATCTAGGCAAGAGAAAAGTATACTGTCACATTCCTAACTAGCCAATGGTGGAAAGACTGAATGGCATGAAATGGGTCATTCACTGTGGGATAACTTACCTCTTGTCCATTTGAGTTTCTGGTTAATGGTGAGCTGCACAGGATGTGGAATGTTTGGCAGATTTCAAGGGCAATCATTCTCACCTTACTTCTGGAATCCAGCTCTTTGATACATGGTTCAACCAAGACAACAAGCAATGCAGTCGTGGTGAAAACCAAACTTGGGGCAGTGGAGCTTGTTATTGCAGAGAGTGAATGTTACTTGGGAGAGCTCTTACTGATACATTCCATCCCAATGCAGATGATTGAGGAACGACTGCTTGGGCAGCTGGATTGGATTTGTCCTGCTTTTAGTGAACAGTGCATACCTTGGTAATTTTCGACATTGTCAAGTAAAAGCCTTCATTGTAATACATGACTGCTTCTGTCGTGCAGGTCTTCAACATTGATTCAATCAGGATATTTTTTAGTTGAGTTTAACTTAGTTTAGTTTAGAGATACAGTACGGAACCAGGCCCTTCATCCCACCAAGTTTGCACTGACCAGCGATCCCCGCACACTAACGCTGACCTACACACACATATTTACACTTGTATCAAACCATTTATCTAAATACTTTATTTATACATCTTTGGAGTGTGGGAGGAAACCGAAGATCTCGGAGTAAACCCACCTGGTCATGAGAAGAATGTACAAACTCCGTACAGACAGCATCCGTAGTCGGGATTGAACCTGGGTCTCTGGTGCTACAAGCGCTGTAAAGCTGCATTGCTACCGCTGCGCCACCATGCCACCCTGATCACATAGCTTTTTATGGCGTCAGTATTCCCAGCTGTTTCTTGATATGTCAGTTGTATAGGGCTCTGGTGAGACCACATCTGGAGTATTGTGTACAGTTTTGGTTTCCTAATTTGAGGAAGGACATCCGTGTGATTGAGGCAGTGCAGAGACTGTTCACCAGATTGATCCCTGGGATGGCGGGACTGTCATATGAGGAAAGATTGAAAAGACTAGGCTTGTATTCACTGGAGTTTAGAAGGATGAGGGGGGAATCTTATAGAAACATATAAAATTATAAAAGGACTGGACAAGCTAGATGCAGGACAAATGTTCCCAATGTTGGGCGAGTCCAGAACCAGGAGCCACAGTCTTAGAATAAAGGTGAGGTCATTTAAGACTGAGGTGAGAAAAAACTTTTTCACCCAGAGAGTTGTGAACTTGTGGAATTCCCTGCCACAGAGGGCAGTGGAGGCCAAATCACTGGATGGATTTAAGAGAGAGTTAGATAGAGCTCTAGGGGCTAGTGGAGTCAAGGGATAAGGGGAGAAGGCAGGCACGGGTTATCGATAGGGGATGATCAGCCATGATCACAATGAAGGGCCGGATATACTCTTCCTGTACCTATTTTCTATGTTTCTATGTTTATATCATGTGGTGGTTATTGAATTGGCTGAAGGCTGCCTTTGTGATGGTAGGAAGCCCAGAAAGATCATCCACTGGGCATTTCTAGCCCATCGTAGATGTAAACGCTTCAGCCTGGTCTTTATCACTCACATGATTGACCGTGCCAACATTGTTGAAGGTGACATACACAACACTTAAACCTCATGGATATTATTTAATATCCAGTGGTCATTTCCAACAGGCAAGGCATGTTTTACCCCACAGACACAGTCAGGTAATCCCCAATGTGAACTTTTATTCGTCCTCTGCCCAGCAAGGATAATATCACAACATGCAACATCAAATCTGAAAGGTCACTGGGTCATTGAAATATTTCTCCCCTCACTTCATACAGACTATTTTACTCTTTTTCTGAGATCACATTTAACCTCCAAAGTAATTGAATGTGTATAAGAAGGAACTGCAGATGCTGGAGAATCGAAGGTACACAAAGAAAAGCTGGAGAAACTCAGCGGGTGCAGCAGCATCTATGAAGCGAAGGAAATAGGCAACGTTTCGGGCCGAAACCCTTCTTCAGACGTATACTGTGGCATCAGCTGATAGACAGACCACTTATGGTCGAAGCCTCGTCAGTGGTTACAAGGGCTGTCACATGCCGTCACAGGGTTAAGGGGATTGTCCAGCTACATAAGTATATCTCACCTTGAGATCAACCCAGTCGACAGATAGCGGAACTCAAGACAACACCCTCGTATCAGCTACAGCAGCAATGACAATTATGTTAGTGGACCAAACTTGCATGCAACACCTCAATAAAGCAACTGTTTATTTACCACGTTTGGTGCCGCTACAATACAATAGATTTAGATAATGCAACTGAATTTTCTCCCTTTTATCCAACCGAGTCACTTGTCCATCCAGAATCTCTCTGTTGTCTCACCCACAGCTGCGCCTTCACTTATATTTTTTTATATGAGACTCACTTTCCAATTATTTCAAAACCTTCCATGCTTTACCAGGCCGCTCGGAAACACAAGAGATTGCAGATCAGGGATAGAAACATGGAAACATAGAAAATAGGTGCAGGAGTAGGTCATTCGGCCCTTCGAGCCTGCACTGCCATTCGATATGATCATGGCTGATCATCCAACTCAGTATCTCTTCTCTCCATACCCCCTGATCCCTTTAGCCACAAGGGCCACATCTAACTCCCTCAAATATAGCCAATGAACTGGCCTCAACTACCTTCTGTGGCAGAGAATTCCACAGATTCACCACTCTCTGTGTAAAAAATGGTTTTCTCATCTCGATCCTAAAAGACATCCCTCTTATCCTTACTGCCACAGAGGGTAGCTGAGGCCAGTTCATTTAAGAGGGAGTTAGATGTGGCCCTTGTGGCTAAGGGGATTAGGGGGTATGGAGAGAAGGCAGGTATGGGATACTGAGTTGGATGATCAGCCATGATCGTATTGAATGGCGGTGCAGGCTCGAAGGGCCGAATGGCCTACTCCTGCACCTAATTTCTATGTTTCTATGTTTCTAAACTGTGACCCCCTAGTTCTGGACTTCCCCAACATCGGGAATCATCTTTCTGCATCTAGCCTGTCCAACCCCTTAGGAATTTTGTAAGTTTCTATAAGATCCCCCCTCAATCTTCTAAATTCTAGCGTGTACAAGCCGAGTCTATCCAGTCTTTCTTCATTTGAAAGTCCTGCCATCCCAGGAATCAGTCTGGTGAACCTTCTCTGTACTCCCTCTATAGCAAGAATGTCTTTCCTCAGATTAGGAGACCAAAACTGTACGCAATACTCCAGGTGTGGTCTCACCAAGACCCTGTACAACAGCAGTAGAACCTCCCTGCTCTTATACTCAAATCCTTTTGCTGTGAATGCTAACATTCCATTTGGTTTCTTCACTGCCTGCTGCACCTGCATTCCTACTTTCAATGACTGGTGTACCATGACACACAGGTCTCGTTGCATCTCCCCTTTTCCTAATCGGCCACCATTCAGATAACAGTCTACTTTCCTGTTTTTGCCACCAAAATGGATAACCTCACATTTATCCACATTATACTGCATCTGCCATGCATTTGCCCACTCACCCAACCTATCCAAGTCACCTTGCAGCCTCCTAGCATCCTCCTCACAGCTAACACTGCCCCCCCAGCTTCCTGTCATCCGCAATCTATCAGAGACTGCAGAATCTGGAATCTTGAGCAAAAAAAAAGGCACTTTGCTGGAGGAACGTACAGGGTCAAGCAGCATCTGTGGAGGGAGGTGGATATGTGACATTTTGGGGTCAGGACCCTTCTTCAGAATTAAAATTTGTTCCCCAGCAGACTTTGTTCTTCTCCCTATCAAATGTATTATCAATGCCCATTTCCCAAAGTTAATTTTTTTATTGCTAAGAATGCTACATAAAATACATTCATTTTGCAAATAGCTCATTTTACTATATTCAACATGTTTATTTATGAAGAATATCTGTCTAAATTGTATTTGCTTAAATACTGTTTTTGAATCCTCGCTTACAAATCCTTCCACCTCCTCCATTGTTCTGTTAAGCCATCCCACGCCTATATGGGTGAGTGTTCATCAGTCCTTGAAATCTCCCCTTTTATGCACCTCCTTCTCTTGTCCTACTCCATACTTCAAGATTTGTGGCATCTTTCAGTTGTTTTACATTTGCTCTCTAGAATTCCTTCCCATGTTTTTCTGCCTTGCTATTTCGTTATTTTTGAATGGTTCCCTTTAATCCTGTCTTTTTAGTCATGCCCTTTGTTTTTCATTTCTTGTATCCTTCCACAGCTGTTTAGCATTCGTTTACGTGATGTGCGATTTCTATATAGGTTTTCCAGACTAGGGAGTCAGTGAGACCAGTTGTTTATTCTCAGAGATTCAAACATCTATTTTGTGGATGAGGATGTTTTACTTTCCATAGCAACTTCTGAGAGCAGTGTGTTTTAAATAGACTCCAGGAAAATCAAATCCCTAGGAATATTAACAAAATAAAAAAGTTAAGTATTATACAGAATGACAAATGTACAGAGCATCAAAACATATGTCATAGGATGCATCATTCAAGCAAGCAGGGGGCAAGCAGGGGGAAATATAAAATGTTCTTGTGAATATATTATAATTCAATTCCTTGCAACCACTGGCATTCAGTTGTTGTTTTATTGGCTACAATTTCTCAGTTTACTTTAAACCAAACAGCAGATTAAAGATCATTTTTGTAGGCATCATTCATCATTGTGGAATTTGGAATACACAAATAGGGTAAAATCAGACATGCACATTGCTGAAAAAAATCAGGAATTATTATTTTTATTCACACATAACTGACTAGATCAGGTCGAGGGGAGTACCCACTGCCACGGGTACCATGTAATCCTGTGCTACCTGCTCCATGGTCGGATAGTCGGCGACTAAACTGTCTCCCCATCTGGTTTGTCAGGTGAGGAGGGGGCTGTGGACCCCCAGCAGGACCATAAACAAGACCTGTCAAATGGCGGATGAGCTCCGAGCGATCCAACGGCCATCCAGACTTCAGTAGAAGAGTTGATCACTGTCGTACATACGTAGCATTGTAAAGCACCGTGCCCGTTGATGTTTTCGATGATGGTGATGGTGATGGTGGTGATGGTGGTGATGGTGGTGATGGTGATGGTGATGGTGATGATGATGGTGATGGTGGTGTTGATGATGATGTTGATGATGATGGTGATGATGGTGATGATGATGGTGATGATGGTGATGATGATGGTGATGGTGATGGTGATGATGATGGTGATGATGGTGATGATGATGATGATGGTGATGGTGATGGTGATGATGGTGGTGATGGTGATGATGATGATGATGATGATGGTGATGATGATGATGATGATGATGGTGATGATGATGATGATGGTGATGATGATGTGATGGTGTGATGATGGTGATGGTGATGGTGATGGTGATGGTGATGGTGGTGGTGGTGTTGATGATGATGATGATGATGATGATGATGATGATGATGATGATGATGATGATGATGATGATGATGGTGATGATGATGATGGTGTTGATGATGATGATGGTGATGGTGAAGACTTACTATGTTTCTTCATTGCCATTCAGGAGTCATGTTTACGTCAGTGGTCTGAATGATGAACATACTCTCACTTTGTTGTTGGGTGGGGAGTTCCAGGACTTCGGCATTGTGATGATGAAGGAAATGCCATAAGTTTCTAAGTCAGGGTAGTGCGTGACATGAAGTCTGAGTTATAAACCGATACTGCTTTTCTGGGTTTACTGCCATAGCACCTTGATGTGTTGGTGTCAGACAATTACTCAAATCTTAATTCCTGTCACGCTTGTCCTGGAGTTCTGAAATCTGACATTAATTAGATTAGATAGATTAGATTAGATTAGATTAGATTTGATTCAATTCCTTTATTTGTCATTCAGACCTTTCGGTCCGAACGAAATTTCGTTGCCTGCAGTCGTTCACATAATAATAAACAACAAAACACACACTTAACACAGTTTAACATCCACCACAGTGAGTTCACCAGGCACCTCCTCACTGTGATGGAGTCAAAAGTCTTAAAGTCACTGTCTCTTCCCTCCTTGTTCTCCCTCTGCGCTGAGGCGATCCAGGCCACTGATGTTGTTACCCAACTGGGCGATGGTAAGTCAGTCCCGCGGCTCAACTGAGCTCCGCGGCCCGGGGTGGTCGAAGCTACCGAAGCTGCCGCCCTCCAGTCCAGCGGATGCAGCTGTTGCTGCAGGAGCTCCGGCAAGACAGGCACCAACCTGTGACCTGCGAGCTCCCGACGATGTCATCCACTGGCCCGCGGCTGAGCCCCGTAATCAGGGCGCCGCCGCCTGAATGCCGTCTCAGCCACCGGAGCACCGTCTCAGCCCCAAGTTGGGCCGCTGCCACCGGAACGCTGGAACGCCGCCACAGCCCCAAAGTCGGCCAGCCTCGCGTTGTAAGTCCTGGCTGGCTCTGCCTCCGGAGCCTCGAGATCGGTCGCAGTTGGAGGCCTTCAGCTCCGCCATTAGGCCTCAGCGCAGACGGAGGCAGAGAAGGGGGGGGGGGGATACGACAGAAAGAGATGCATTCCCCCGAAGGGAGAGACAGGGATACTGGGGTACACACATTTCCCATTAAATAAAATTGGTAAAATTGGAGAATGTTGGTTGGCACCGAAAATTGAAGGAATGGATGACGTTTCGGGTCGAGACCCTTCTTCAGACTGAAAGACACGGGAAAGGAAAACGAGAGATATAGACGATGATGTAGAGAGATATAGAACAATGAATGAAAGATATGCAAAATAGTAACAATGATAAATGATAAACAGCCGTTATTAGCTGTTTGTTGGGTAAAATCAAGAAGCTGGGTAGGGGAGGGATGGTGTGAGAGGGAATGCTGAGGTAACTTGATGTTAGTAAAATCAATATACCACTGTGCTGTAAGCTGCCCAGCGGAATATGATATTTGTTCCTCAAATTTGCATTTAGCCTCACTCTGACAATGGAGGAGACCCTGGACAGAGACCCTATGTCCTTGACTCTCCCTTTACTCTGTCCAGGGACCTCGACAGTTCTTTCAGGTTAGGCAGTGGTTCACTTGCACCTCCCCCAACCTTATCTACTGTCTCTGTCGTTCAAGATGTGGACTCCTATACATCGGCGAGACCAAACAAAGACTGGGCGATCATTTCGCTGAACACTTTTGCTTAATCCGCCTGGACCTACCTGATATTCCAATTGCTAAACACTTTAATTCAAGCTCATACATCCCTGAATATGGCAACACTGATGGTTAGGCAGTGAAGACCTTATTTGGCATGCTTAAATTCACAGCCCGAAGCACTGAATATAAGAGTAGGGATGTCTTGGTGAGACCACACCTGGAGTATTGCGTACAGTTTTGGTCTCCTAATCTGAGGAAAGACATTCTTGCCATAGAGGGAGTGCAGAGAAGGTTCACCAGACTGATTCCTGGGATGACAGGACTTTCATATGAAGAAAGACTGGATAGACTCGGCTTGTACATGCTAGAATTTAGAAGATTGAGTGGGGATCTTATAGAAACTTACAAAATTCTTAAGAGGTTGGACAGGCTAGATGCAGGAAGATTGTTCCCGATGTTGGGGAAGTCCAGAACAAGGGGTCACAGTTTAAGGATAAGGGGGGAATCTTTTAGGACTGAGATGAGAAAAACATTTTTACCACAGAGAGTGGTGAATCTCTGGAATTCTCTGCCACAGAAGGTAGTTGAGGCCAGTTCATTGGCTATATTTAAGAGGGAGTTAGATGTGGCCCTTGTGGCTAAAGGGATCAGGGGGTATGGAGAGAAGGCAGGTACAGGATACTGAGTTGGATGATCAGCCATGATCATATTGAATGGCAGTGCAGGCTCGAATGGCCTACCCCTGCACCTATTTTCTATGTTTCTATGTTACTATGTCATGTTATAACTGTACAACGTATTGTAGTACAGTATTATGTATGGTCCTGTTCAACACATTACCGGAAGGCTGAAGGGCACTGAAATGGAAGGGGAAACCTTCATCCCAGGCTAGAACGGGATGATATTGATTGATTCCTTGTTTATTCCACTTGGACAGTGTGTATATCTGGATATTGGAATCTGGCCAACTCTGTTCATCAATTCCTCTCTGCACCCTAGTTCACCTCATGTAGGAATGGACACTTAGACAAGGTAGTAGAGATTGATAATTCCCCACAGAGGTATCCAAACCTTCAAGAGCAATGGGGGAAGAAAATAAAGGAGTAAAAAAAAAATACCAGCCAGTTAAATCTGGAAATAATTAGAAGTGAAACATGAATCCTTTGTCCTCATTCTGGTTCACATAAAAAGTATTCGACCTTATGCTTTTGTTTAAAATCAGCGAGATCCATAAAACAGTGATGCTGCAGTGATTTAGTGGTGGTGATCTGATATAACAGAGTTGATGTGGACAAGCTTTTCCCTTTGAGAATAGGGAAGATTCAAACAAGAGGACATGACTTCAGAATTAAGGGACAGAAGTTTAGGGGTAATATGAGGGGGAACTTCTTTACGCAGAGTGGTGGTTGTGTGGAATGAGCTCCCAGTGGAAGTGGTGGAGGCAGGTTCATTGGTATCATTTAAAAATAAATTGGATAGGCATATGGATGAGAAGGGAATGGAGGGTTATGGTACGAGTGCAGGCAGGTGGGACTAAGGGGAAAAAGATTTGTTCGGCATGGACTTGTAGGGCCGAGATGGCCTGTTTCCGTGCTGTAATTGTTATATGGTTATATGGTTATATGGTTATATCACCAAACTTGACATTGCAGATAGCCCACTGTCCGTGATTAGCGACTATTGTTCAGCAGCAGCAGCTCACAGCGGCCTCCATTGTATCAGATTTAACAGTGGCTAATTAAGCACGTATGTAACAACAAGAAAAAGGTAGAACCAACCCTGCCCGTCCACCGTGCAATCAGCCAACTCATTATTACAAAGAAATGCAAGTTATCATTGGCAGTCTATTACCTGTATAATCATAGTCATACTTTACTAGCCAAGTATGTTTTGCAACATACAAGGAATTTGATTTGTCATACAGTCATACCAATAAAAAGCAACAAGACACACAAAATACATTTTAACATAAACATCCACCACAGTGACTCCTCCACATTACTCACTGTGATGGAAGGCGAAAAAAAAGTTAAATCTCTTCCCTTTTTCTCCCGCAGTCGGGGGCCTCGAGCCTTCTGTTGACGGGGCGATCTTGGCTCCCGTAGCCGGCGGTAGGGCCCTCTGCATCGGGGTGATCAAGCTCCAGTATCGGGGGGATTTACGCTCCCTCGCGCCGGGCGATCGAACCCCGGGTCGGGGCTAGTCGAACTTTCTGCGTCGTTGGAGCTTGCCGACTCGGCCTCTACCCAAGACTGCGAGCTCTGCGATGTTGAATTCCGCAGGCCGCGGTTGAAGCGCCGATCTGAGGCAAGGCATCGGCTCCGATTGTAAGTCCACATCCCCGGAGTGGGGCTCAAAGTCAGTCTTGAGTAAGGCCTTCAGCTCCATGATGTTAGGCCGCAGAGCGACCAGAGATACGATCCGGAAAACAATCGCATATCCGACAAGGTAAGAGAGTGAAAATAAACGTTCCCCCAACCCCCTCTCTCACCCCCCACATAAAACAAACCAGAAAACATTAACACAAACTTTTAAAACTCACTAAAAATAACAAAAAAAGATGAAAAGACAGACAGACTGTTGGCGAGGCGCGAGCCCCTGGCACTTACTCACCGATAACCTTTGTCATTGAGTTTAAATTTGTACTCAACCATGATCGCACAGCTCCAGACGTCATTGCATCCTTGGCAAAAAGACCAGAAGGCCAGAAGCAAAGGGAGAATGCCAATGCAAACGCTGGCCTTTTATGCCACCAAGGAATTATGATCAAACTGCAGAAAATGGGATCAGGGGAACCGCCCAACAACTGAATTCAGATTTGGTTGTTGGAACCCCTTCTTCTCAGGAGTTCATCAAGGAAGGGACCTTCAGCTTATTCATCAGTGAAATTTTTTCCATTATATGTGATGCCTGTATGGAATTTCTGCATTCTCCCTGTGACCACATGGATTTTCTCAAATGCTCCCACACTCCAAAGCCGTACAGATTTGTAGGTTAATTGGCTTCTGTATATTGTATTTTTTTAATTCCCTATAGTACAAGATTGTGTAAGTGGTGATCGCTGGTCGGCATGGACGCAGCGGGCCGAAGGGCCTGTTTCCACACTGTATCTCTACAGAGTAGCGATGTTCACTTATGTCAAGATGCTGTTGAGTTCTATTCATAACTCCTAAGACCCAAGGAATCAATGAATGAACTCCACAGCAGCATACTGCACAACAAAGATTATACCCAGCCTTGCAGTTAAGAATTTTCTTATGAAATCCAGATATGCATCTCCAGAAAATGAATATTTCCAATAAGAGGGTCCAGTCTCCTCCAACTAATAGCATCATGTGGGTCAACATCAACTGAAGGGTTAATGAGACCAGCAACATATATAAAGTATGTAAAGAGCCTATCAAAGGCTCAGCATTCTTTGCTGAGAGACTGTCCCTCCGGTATCCCAAATACCTTCCTCCACATAAAAGACACAATTTATAAATGTAATTAAATTCTATACATATGTTTGACAGGGAAAAACGATCTCCTGTGGCGTTCTGTACTGCATCTTGGTGGAACCAATCTGTTGCTGAAGGTGCTCCTCAGGTTGACTAGTGTGTCATTGTATTACTAATGTAATACAATAACCTTTCTACTCTTATTTTCTATGCCCTGGTTAATGATAGTAATAATCCTATTTAGAAAGAACAAACTGTTGGTTTATATAAGTGCTGGACTACCTCAGTGGGTCAGGCAACATCTCTGGAGAACATGGATAGGTGATGTTTCCAGATGGGACCCTCTTCAGATTAATTCTGAGAAGGAGTCCTAACCCAAAACATCACCTAACCATGTTCTCCAAAGATTCTGCCTGACCCACTGAGTTACTCCAGCACTCTGTGTCAATAATTCTGTTTATCTTCCTCGCCATTTCATCTCCCTACGCTGCCAACTTTAGGGATCCTTACTCCCCTGTCCCACTTAGGAAACTTGAACGGAAACCTCTGGAGACTTTTCGCTCCACCCAAGGTTTCCGTGAGGTTCCCGGAGATTTTTGTCAGTCTCCCTAACTGCTTCCACTACCTGCAACCTCCGGCAACCACCTGCAACCTCCGGGAACCGCACGGAAACCTTGCGTGGGGCGCAAAGTCTCCAGAGGTTTCCGTTCAGGT
The DNA here is from genome assembly GCF_028641065.1 of Leucoraja erinaceus. Classification (NCBI taxonomy): domain Eukaryota; kingdom Metazoa; phylum Chordata; class Chondrichthyes; order Rajiformes; family Rajidae; genus Leucoraja; species Leucoraja erinaceus. The sequence goes on along the minus strand of NC_073380.1, from coordinate 97,814,632 downwards.
TTCCTAAGTGGGACAGGGGCATTAGACGTACGCATCAAGATCCTTCTGTTCTGAATGCAATAGCAGGTGAACAAGTATGAATAGATAGACTGCATGGTTCAGGAAACTCACAATTATTTTCGCAGGTCTACAAAGGCGGCAGTGAATGCTGGATCTTTCAGCAACGCCACAAACTTGCAAATGAAAAAAAAAGACTCATATTACGGTAACAAATAATGAAAATCTACATGAAACCTAGGTGAAAATTGAAACAAGGTTTGCTACAATATTCAGTGGAATGTTTTTAAACAAATGTGCCCTCTCTGAATTTCAGCTGCTAGCCAGATTTCTTTGCGTGGTGATTAGACTGGTTTGTATGATGAAATAAATCTGTGTGCTGCTAATTACTGAAATGACCTAACTCTGCAAAATTTCAGAGTCAGCAAATGATGTGCTGGCAGGAGCTAGTCACGGAACTGATTTAACCAAAACTACAAAAAATTAAAGCTATGATGCTGAATTAGAATGTCAATGGTGAGAGCATTTTTCTTCCAATATTATCTGTGTTGAATTTAATCATCTTAATACCTGAACAGAAGAAAATACTAATTATAAAGGATATCCCCTCAGAGTGACAGAAGGTGGAAAATGAGGCCCCAGAACACATTCTGGGATCATTCTTATTTATATTGAAAGTCTAAAACTTGGAAACAAAGCACGATTTCTAAACCAGTAGCAAAAACTAAATTGGGAGCAGAGAAAAATAATAAGAGGGTTGCAACACATTTCTTAAATCAATATAGATTTTCAAAATGAGTTTATAATTGAATAATGCAACATTGATGTGCCATTATATTTTACTGGATGTGGTAAGGAGTAAGTACATCTGAGAATAAAAGTACTTAAAGGTTGCCACAGAAGACAATCACTAAAGCAAACCAAACCGTATGGATTATTACCAAAGGACAGAATTAAGTAATAATGTTAAACGTGCATCAAACCTTGGTTACAATGCACTTGGGTTACAATGTACAGCTCTGGTTAACATATTTTTAAAGTGAGATACTATCTCCCACGAGGGTGCAGAAACAACATGAAATAATGACATCAGAACTGAGATTTCCCCTCATCAACAGGATGAACAGGCTGGGGTCTCCTTTATTGAAGAAGGATAAGTGAAGAACCCAAGAGAGGTCACTTAAATTTGATTTGATGGTCTCAGTAAACACTTGTGCTTGCATTTGAGAGGAAGAGAAAACTGAATGTGCATTAATCGTGATCTTTGCCAATAAATCAATTGAGGAACTTAAAAAAAAACATCTACCTGGTGAGTGGTGAGAATGTGAAACTCACTCTTTTAGGGAGCCATTGAGCCAAGTGGTAGAGATACATTGAAGAGGAAGCAGGCTAACTGAATGAAGGAGAATAGAGGGGATGATAGTAATGAAAGAAAGGAGACTCAGGAGTTGTATACTGTAGACACCAACATCAACAGGTCGGACTGAGAGGCCTGTACCAATTCTATACTCCATGCAATTTTAAAGGTTGCTACTATTCCTTCCTTTGTTCCCCTGTCCAAACAAAACTGGTACCAGTAGCAATTAAAATGAGCAAGTAGAACTTACCAGTGGAAGACAAGGCACAAACATGTGTGAAAAGAAACAATCTGGAAGTTAGAACATTTTCAAAGAGCTCAATGTTGCAAGACGTGATCCAATTACCTGGAGCTGAGTGCCCAGTATCCACTACTTCAGTGGCCGTGAGACCAGTGCTGCTGGGTGTTGTGCTGGATGAAGCTTCAGTGATTTCAAGTGAAGACACGATGGGGGTGATAATTGCACCCGTATGATTCTGATTGTGTATGTCAGGAGACCTATGCCTATCACAATAAAGCTAAGATGAGGGATTAAAATAATGCTGGCAGCAAGACTGTGAGAATGGGGCTCTTCAAACAATGCAATGATTTCAATTGTCTTCATCCCAGTGAATAAATTATCCATTTAATACACAGCCTTGGATCTCAAGATTCAAGATTCAAGTGAGTTTATTGTCATGTGTCCCTGATAGGACAATGAAATTCTTGCTTTGCTTCAGCACAACAGAACATAGTAGGCATTGACTACAAAACAGATCAGTGTGTCCATCTACCATTATATAAATATATACACACATGAATAAATAAACTGATTAAGTGCAAATAACGGATAATGGGCTATTAATGTTCAAAGTTTTGTCCGAGCCAAGTTTAATAGCCTGATGGCTGTGGGGAAGTAGCTATTCCTGAACCTGGTCGTTGCAGTTTACAGGTTCCTGTACCTTCTACCTGAAGGTAGCAGGGAGATGAGTGTGTGGCCAGGATGGTGTGGGTCTTTGATGATACTGCCAGCCTTTTTGAGGCAGCGACTGCGATAGATCCCCTCAATGGAAGGGAGGTCAGAGCCGATGATGGACTGGGCAGTGTTCATTACTTTTTGTAGTCTTTTCCTCACATTTCTAAATTTGGCTTAGATTATTTGTATAATATATCCAAAGTTTCAATGTTTTTAGTATCATACATTTATACAGACATATAGCATGAAAACAGGCCCTTTCATCGACCAAATCTGCACTGGCCAACAACAACCCATTTACACTAATCCTAAATTCACCCCTTATTTTCTTCTCCCCACTTCATCACCAACTGCCCCAGATTCCATCACTTACCTACACAATGTACAGTGGCCAAGAACCTATAATCCGCATATCTTCGGGATATGAGGAAACTGGAACACCTGGAGGAAACTCCAGTCACAAGGAGATATACAAACTCCAGACAGTACCTGCGATCAGGATTAAACCTAAAACGTGTGCTCTGCAGCAGTAGCTCCACAAGCTGTGCCATATAATAGTAAGATTAAATGAGAACTTACCAGTTTGAAGTTTGATCTTTATTTTATGAGGAGTTACGATGAGGGATTACGTGAAGGACTTTCCATGCGCGACATTCTTCAAAGCAGCGGTGTGGAATCACAGAAATAGTAATTGAAATAAACATAGTAAAGATAAGAAGAACTAGGATACCAGTTGACCTTTATAATTGAGGGCGGGAGCGGAGGGCACGTAATCCCTCATCGTAACTCCTCATAAAATAAAGATCAAACTTCAAACTGGTAAGCTCGTTTAATCTTACTATTTTACTTCGGAGTCACGTGAGTGACTATGTGAAGATTTTAAAGCTCTGTGATTTCAAGCCATGTAACAGTCCATGCTTCACTCACTGCCGAAGTCATCCAAGGGAGGAAGTATGTTATCGTAATTAAACATGAATCCATTTTTTAAAAACAATAACAATATTTATTTTTAAACAAAGAAAATAACGCTCCCCGGGCTTAAATTATATATTTGCAGAACTTAAAATTCTTTCTGCAAACAATGCAGGTTTGGCAATCGGCTTGTTATAAAATATTTGGAAAGTCCTTTCCGTGGACCATCCCGCTGTTGCCAGGATATGGTCCATTGGTACCTCCATATTCCTGGCCGCCGATGTTGCTGCTGCCCTGGTGGAGTGAGATTTAAAAATGTCAGTATCCACCCCAGCAGCTCCCAATACCTGTCTGAGCCATCTTGAGATGGTTTGTATCGACACCTGACCATGTGGCTTTTTGAAGCTCACCCATAGTGATTTTTCTCCCTCTTAATGCTTTCGTTGTGCTAAGGTATAGCAGTAGATGCGACATGACACATAAACGGGGGTCAGGTGGGTACACCCGGAATTCCATCGTCAGTCCTGAAGTTCCCGGCCTGCTCTGCTTGACCAGCTCCCAGATTGTGAATGTAATTTGGTCAGCTGATGTGACCATATTGTCCAGTCTTAGATAATGTAGGGACTGGACCCTTTGGGCTGAGATCAAAGCCATCAGCATTACAGTTTTCAGAGTGAGCTGTTCCAGAGACAGGGATCTGACTGGTGACCAACCCCAGTAATGACAGGATGACATTGACATCCCAGATCTGGGTGTACCTTGGTCTAGGGGGGTTGGTATTAAAAATTACTTTGGCCACCATTGGGTATGATCCTATGGACTGCTGTCCTGGTGCCTGCCATAGATAGGCTGACAGAGCAATCCTAGCACTGTTAATTGTGCTGTAACTCAGCCCTTCATCGAAGTGAAGGCTGGATAGGAACTCCAGGACGTTCGTTATTGTAGCTGTTATGTATGCTACCCCAGTCCTCGAGCAGTACGCTTCCCACTTCCGGATGTTGGAGAGGTACTGTTTCTTGGTCGATTGTTGGTAGGCTGCCGTCATCATGTCCATGGTCCTGTTTGACAGTCCCAGATCCAATAGTGGCCTTTTTAAATTCTGCAACCCAACAGATTTATCCTGTCATGGTACGGATGACTTTTGCCCATAACAGGGTGGACCAACAGATCTGGTCTTTTGTGAATGGTCATGGGTGGTTCAGTGACCATGTCGAGGACCACAGGGAACCATGGCTGTGTAGGCCAGTCGGGTACTACCAAAATACCTGAAGCAGAGTCCATTTGTATTTTGCGTAGGACCCGACTGATGAGGCAGAAGGGGGGAAAGGCATAGAAAAACAATTTCCCCAATTCAGCGAGAACGCGTCCATCGCTGCTGCCTCAGGGTCTGGTTCCCAAGCGACATATGTTGATAACTGGTGATTCAGTCGGGATGCAAAGAGATCGATATCAGGTGTTCCATATCGCTTTGCAATTTCAACAAATACTTTAGGGTTCAACATCCTTTCGGTGTTGTCATTGAATTTTCATGACCTGGTGTCTGCCACTGTATTTAGCTTACCTGGTACGTAAGTTGCTGAGAGCCAAATATGTCTGTCGACACACCATTGCCAGATTGTGTTGACCAGATCGTCACATGATATTGATTTTATTCCGCCCATATGGTTAATATAAGCCACCACTGTGGTATTGTCAATTTGTAGGCGGACAAGCAAATGGTGCATAGCTGAACAGTAAGCTTTTAGCCCATAAAACGCACCCAACATTTCTAAATAATTTATACCCAGTAATGTAGTAGTAATGATTCTTGTATGTTCCATCTACCACCAGTACTAGATATAATGTTAGTTGCTCCCCAGCCTTGAGCACTGGCATCTGTTTGTATCGTGATTGCTGGGTTACTGATAATGATGGGGCTGGAACTATGCCAAATGTTTACTTTTCACCATTGTAACTCTGAAATTGCTTTAGCTGGTAATTTCATGGGTCGATCAAAATTACCTGCATGTTGTTTTAGCGCTTGCACCTTTGCTCTTTGTAAATTTTGGTAATGCAAAGGTCCAAATTGAATAGCTGGAAATGCTGCTACTAATTTCCCAATTACTCTTGCCACCTGTCGAATAGTTGGTTGATTGATAATTATCAATTTGTTGCAGGCTTGCACCAATTCTGCTGCTTTTTCTTTTGGCAACGTTACATACATGTGGACCCCGGTTAATTGTGAATCCCAATAGTCCATAGTTGTGGATGATGTCAACTTAGATTTATCTGAATGTATGAAAAACCCCAGAGTTTCAAACAAATGTTTGGTAGCTAATACCGCTGATTTAGCTAATTCCAGGGTTTTGCACACTATCAAAATATCATCAAGATACACCATAACAATATGTTTTTGTTTTCTTAGTATTGCCAAGGCCGGTTTTAATATCTTGGTAAACAGTCTAGGGACTGATGTTAGCTCATTAGGCAACGCTTCATACTGCCATAGTTGCCCCATCCAGTTAAACTTTAGGTATCTACGATGATCCTTATGAATGGGTACTGAATAGTATGCATCTTTTAAATCGATGCATGCCATGAAGTATCCTCTGGAAATCAATTGTTTGGCAGTAACAAATGATTCCAATTTGAAATGTATATACCTGACAAAAGTATTCAGTGTTGTCAAGTCAATGATGATGCGACATCCACCATCTTTCTTGGTTTTTGTAAAAATATTTGATACAAATTCCAAAGAGTCATGTTCCGTTTTCTCTATGACTCCTTTTGTTTGTAACCTCACCAGTTCTGCCTGTCCCTCGTATCTTTTTGTGAGAGTGTAAACTCCCTGTGGGGTACATGTTGAACTGGTGGCATACTTTTTTGGATGAATTCAATTTTGTATCCCTGAATACTTTGTAGTATATATTTATCAAGAGTGATAGTCCTCCATGCTTCCAAAAATAGGTGTAACCTTCCCCCTGTTAGTACAGGCCCTGCACCTTTTATGTTCTGGAAGGAACCAGACCCACCTACCTCCATAGTTACCGGTAGAGTGTTCATTTCCAGGGTTTCTGTTTCTTCATCGGTCGAGGTGTTGCTGTGTGGGGTTGGCGCATCTTCCATGGGGTCCGCTCTGGGCCCTGGCCTAAAAAAGACCTCCCGGGATGATATGTGGGCCCCATGCTTACACCAGCTTGGAGCCCAAATACACGCCTGCTGGTGGATGCATAGGGGTGCTGCCGCCTGGGTTGTGTGGCTTTGCTCGTTCCTAGGCCTGCCCTCATGAGTCTAAGTGCTTTCAACTCTTCATCCAGATCTTTAACCTGTTTCGACAGGTCCTTCCCAAACAGCAAGATTTGAGGTTGTGAGGTCACAGATTTGCACAACCCTGCAAATTTGGGATTGAGGGCAGGTCTGATGGCATCCTTCCGCAGGCTGTTTATCTCGTACTGTGTGTTGCACAGTAGAGCCAGAGTGTCCTGCTGGTTGTTGGTCATTTCGACCCCATCCACTGAACGAGCATAAGACGTGATAGCTGATGTCAGGAGCTTCAAGATTTTCTGGAGCTTCACCTCCTGGGTTCTTATGCCCAACCCAATGTACCCCCAGATTTGGCTGTTAGCGGCCGGTACATTGAGTGAGATGCAGTTCTCCAGAGGCGTGTATCTATCTAACGCCTCATTTACTACCTGTTCTTGTAGTGGGTTGAAGGACAGGTAATCAATACTGGCCGCCAGTTTTGACTGCAACGGCTGTCCCGTTCGTGGTGTTACCGCGTAGCGGTTGACCACTCCCAGCAGCTCTTCCTGGTCCTGCTCCCCCAGCACACTGCTGTTGTCTTCAGCCATGGACTCTCTTCTTGGCCAGCCCTGCCCTGGCCCCCAACGTTCCCCTCTGTCGAGGGAGATGCGATGGACAGTGCCGTGTATGGCGCTGTTGTGGGTGTGCGTGCACTCCCATGGCGGGCTTGCCCCATCTCCCGGAACAAGTCCCACTGGAGCATCTGCTCCATCAACCGCTCCACGTGGGACAAACGGTCACCTTTGCCGCTCTCAGGCAGCGCGTCTTCCTGACCGGACTCATCGGAGTCGATCTTCTGAACCGACTTCTGCTTTGCCTTGCCTCCAACCCGCTGCGGTGGTTCGAGCTGAGCAGCTTGCGGCGTTGGGCTTGGCTCAGCAGAAAATGCGTCGGTGACAGCCCCCCACTGCGGGAACTCTCCTGGGCCATCACAGTCGGAGGGGGTGCAACCTTCTTTGGTTTTCTCCCCTTGTCCATTTGTTCTCTAGAATACAGAGCACAACAAGGGTTTTGATAATAACGACCTCAGAATAAGTTTTACATACCTGGAGGCCCCGTTTTAAACTCTATTGCGGGGACCCTCGTTCCCCCGCCCGTCGCTGTTGCACTGCGTGAGACGCTATGTAGCGCATGCATGCTGGCGGGGTCTTCACGTAGTCACTCACGTGACTCCAAAGTAAAATAGGCTAATACATAAAGATTCACGGCAGCATTCTTCTTGTATACAAAACCCAAGTCAACCAGAAGGGCGATGTAATAATGTTTTAAGCCAAGTTCCTTGGCACAAACCAAGCTCACAGCTTAGTGGGAGGTGCTGTATGGAAACATGCCCTTCAGCTCACTGAATCTGCCTGAGTTGGGAGGGAAAATTCAAGAATTGATTTACAAAGCAAGCCAGTCAAGTGTTGAAGTAAAGGGCCTGTCCCACCAGCATGCGATTGCATGCGTCACGTGGTGGCTTGAGGCGTACGGACTTGCGGGGCCGGTCCCACTTACAACCGCGGAGCCGTCTGGAGTTGTGCGGGGCTGGTCCCGACATCATACTCACCATTCAGCTGGGCAGGAGGCGGGCCGACTGAATTTGGACGTCGCATGGCGTCGGGCGATTACGTCATCACGCAACGGCATGCCAGGCAGTGACGTCATCACGCAATGCCATCAAGATGCTGCATACGGCATCAAGACACTGCGTATGGTGTTGAGACGCTGCGTATGCCCGACGAGACACTGCATACGGCCTCAATGCGGCTGTGGGCCGACAAGCCGTTGCCGCGCGGAATTTTTGGACAGTGTCAGTTTTTCTCAAGCGACCACGTTAGGTCACGCTCGCCGCATGCAGTCGCGTGCTGGTGGGACAGGCCCTTAACGCAACATGTCGGGCAACATCTCTAGAGGACATGAAGAGGTGACATTTCAGGTTAAGACCCTTCTTTGGTCTGAATAAGGGTCCTGACCCAAAACAAGCCTATGACCTGCTGAGTTACTCTATCAATTTGTGTTCTTTTCCCATTTAAATCGCAGATTAAAAAATGAAATGAGATATAGAATAATGTTAACGAGGGATTTGAAGATGTGAAGGTTCCTCAAGAGCCTAGAGTAGCGGCAAGGTGCATGCCACTGATGATATGGCAAAGGGAATTGAGACTCACCAGAGGCCTCATTCGAAAAATTGGAAAGATAACAGTTTGCAACTAGAAATAAACTAGAGCCATGGGGCAGAGGGGGGTATCACGGGGAGGGGACAGAAACCAACGAGGGGCTGGAGCCAGCGAGAGGCTGGAGCTGTGGGGCATTGCGATGGCCGTGGGTTTTGTGACTCACAGCGCGCGCTGGATGCTCTCCTCCGCCGGGATCAGATTGCCCACTTTTCGTTTTGGCGACATCTCTGAACGCGCCGCTTCCAGTCACTCCGAAAATTGTGTCCGGGTGAAGACGTCCGCCGGCCACCAACAGCATCCCTCAGATCCAGTAAAGATGCGATGGCGCAGGAAGGGGCGGACTGGAGAAGAAACATAGAAACATAGAAAATAGGCGCATGAGGAGGCCATTCGGCCCTTCGAGCCTGCACCGCCATTCATTGTGATCATGAAGAGACCAATCCGCGCGACGCTGACTGGCGGAAGAGAAGATCGATCCGCGCACGCGCGTTTTTAAAGATTTTTCAACCTCACTAACTTTTACAATATTCCACCGATTGGAACAAAACTTGTTGTATTCGCATCACAAGCGAACAGTGAGTGAGCTGGTGAAAAATCGTAGCTCTATCGCGTACCGTTTTTGAGCAAATAGAAAAACCGCGCAAACCGGAAGAGCACAAGATGAGAGATTTAGTTACGTACAGATAGACGAGAGGCATACATCGGGAGAAAGTCAGAACCTTTTTCCCAATGTGGAAATTTCAAATACTAGGATGCATAGCTTTAAAGTGAGAGGGGAAGGTTTAAAGGAGGTCTGCAGGGCACGATTTTTACACAGAGACCAGTAGGTTCCTGGAATACGCGTCTTGCAGTGGTGTAGGAAGCCAATACAATAGTGGTATTTAAGAAACCTTTAGATAGGCACATGAATATGCAGCGAATTAATGGATATAGATTCCTAGCAGGCAGAAGAGATTAGATTAATTTGGCATTATGTTTGGCACTGCCTTGGTGAGGTGAAGGCCTGTTCCTGTGCTGTACTGTTAATCCTTTTTTTAAATACCAATGAACTTATTTCATGCATTAATATTTGAAAGGCATTCTGGCACTCATTTGGCTTACAACGTTGCACAGGTCAGATTGACCTTGGTTTCATGCTGAATTGTTAATTAGCTGCCATCACCGAACATTAAATGTTCTTTCATAGTTCAGTATAATGATCTTGACAGCTAGGAAGCTATTATAACTTTAGCTGACTCAAGCTATATTTGAGCAGAAGCACTTAAATATAAAAGGATGTGATATCTTGAAACGCCCGAGTTTGTTTTTACACATCTGAAAAACTAATTTCCTTTGCTGCCTCAAAGACGGTCACACCCTTGGTACTAAAGTTTTGGTGAAGGAAGCTTCATATTTTTTACTGATGGTGAATATTCATGGTGTAAAATTTGTAAATTGTCCTGGAAATGTAAAATCAGATTCAAATGCTTTGATAAAATGTAGGCCTAAATAAACCAATTCACATCGAATCCATATGACAATATGTTTTGCAGGATAAAGCAAGATAAAGTCATTCAATACAAATAGCTGAGTTTTGCCAAAATATTTGCCAAAATATTGGGCAGCAACTGGTGCAGTTGATAGAACTATTGGCTTATGCCAGGGGAGATCCTGGTTCAATCCTGACCTCGGGTGCTGTTTGTGTAGAGTTTGCACATTCTCACTGTGACCATGTGGGTTTACTCCAGGTATACCGGCTTCCTCCCATATCCCAAGGGCATACGGATTTGTAAGTTAATTGGTCTCTGTAAATCATTTTTTGAACAAACGTTGCTCTCTGTTGGTAGAGGAATGGGCCCTCCAACCTCTCAGGCCCTCAAACTGGCTGAGGTTCAGCAAATTACAAGAATGAGGCCAAATGTAAGCTCCACCCTTCCTTCCCCTTGCCTGGGATGAGAAGTTTGGCCTGCATTTGCAGTCTAATAAACCTTATCTGATCTTTCACAAAGGAGCTTATATCTCTTTCACCTGATGGTGAGCAATACTATGCACCATTCCTGAAGCATTTGTGCATTTGCTGACCAGTGTTCCACAGGTTTAAAATAAGCTCTTTGCTTTTCAGTTCTGTGTTTCTGAACAGAATCCCAGTGTTTCATTTGCTCTCTCAATGGCCTCATTAACCTAGATTGCAACTAATATTGATGTGTGTTTCTGTGCTCCAAAATTCCTTCATTCCTCAACCCCATTTACATCCTTGTTTTGTAAGCAGTGTATGACTCCCTATTGTTCCAACTACAGCACTTCTCATATATCTGTGTTGGTGTTCATTTCCTGATTACAATCCAATTCCGTAAGGTTAATGTGCTTCTGCTTTCGATCATAATCTCGTCTGAATTGACTTCTTTATACAATTTGGTGTCATGCTCAAAATTTCAATTTATCCTTCCCATTCCCAGGACCAAATTGATTATATGAAGGATGTGAGGTGTTTGAAGGAGGATTGAATCTGACAATACCAGTGGTCTCTTTGTTGATAGTGTGAAACATAATATTACACGTCAATGCCCAGAACAACAATCTTTAACTGTTGTTGTAGAATAAGAGAGTCATACATCATGGAAACAAGCCCTTCGACCCAAGGGACACAAAAATGCTGGAGAAACTCAGCGGGTGCAGCAGCATCTATGGAGTGAAGGAAATAGGTGACGTTTCGGGCCGAAACCCCCAACTCGGTTTGTACTCGCTAGAATTTAGAAGATTGAGGGGGGATCTTATAGAAACTTACAAAATTCTTAAGGGGTTGGACAGGAAGATTGTTCCCGATGTTAGGGAAGTCCAGAACAAGGGGTCACAGTTTAAGGATAAGGGGGAAAATCTTTTCGGACTGAGATGAGAAAAACATTTTTTACACAGAGAGTGGTGAATCTGTGGAATTCTCTGCCACAGAAGGTAGTTGAGGCCAGTTCATTGGCTATATTTAACAGGGAGTTAGATGTGGCCCTTGTGGCTAAAGGGATCAGGGGGTATGGAGAGAAGGCAGGTACAGGATACTGAGTTGGATGATCAGCCATGATCATATTGAATGGCGGTGCGGACTCGAAGGGCCGAATGGCCTACTCCTGCACCTATTTTCTATGTTAACTCCTTTGTGCCGACCAAGATGCCTCATCTACCGTCACCATACTTGATTTACCTCATAAAATCATTTGGGGAATTGAGAGGGTTAATGCACGGTCTTTTACCAAGGACAGGGCAATCACGAACCAGAGGACAGGTTTAAGGTGAGATGGAAAGATTTAAGAGGAGGCTGAGGGGAAACATTTTGGACAGGGAGGGTAGTGGGTATATGGCATGAGCTACTAGGGGTGGTTGAGACATATATAATAACAACAATTAAAATACATTTGGACAGGGTCATGTATAGGAAAGGTTTAGAGGGCTATGGGCCAAATGCAGGTAAATGGGACTAGCTTAAATGAGGCATCTTGGCGAATACACATGATAAATTTACCCCATCTAAGCCCTTGTTATTGTGGCAGTCCCAGTCTATTTTGGGAATGTTTAAATCCCACACTATGACAACCCTATCAGTAAGGCCATAAGAAAATAAGTGATAGGACAGTTAGGCCACTCGGCCCATCAAGTCTACTCCACCATTCAATCATGGCTGATCTAGCTCTCCCTCCTAACCCCATTCTCCTGCCTTCTCCCCATAACCCCTGACACCCTTAGTCTTGCAGCTATCTGCAGTCCCCCAGCATATTTGTCCCTCTAGTTCCCATTTGGAGGCCTAGAGTTCAATCCCAATATTGATCACCCCCTTTTAATTTCTCATTTCCACCCATGCAATCTCACTTGACAATCCTCTCTTCCCCATTTTTCTACTTGTCTCTTGACTCTATATAGTTCCATCCCTGGCCATGTGTCTATCTTTCTGGAAATCAAATATATCTGCCTGGAGTTTGCAGTCAGTAGCAAGCTCATATTGGCCGATAGTGACCTCAATAAAAGATGCAAACTCGCCCTTAATGAACCTCCTATTGAGAACGTGAGCCAAAATACTCGGACTTTTCCACATAATTTTAAATTGCTTGCCCGGTTGGTCAAGATAATTCCTTGACTTAAGATGATGACTGAAAAACAAAGAAAAGAATGCTGTTTAAACATGTTAAAACTTATTGAAACTATCATGTATGTCAATAAACTTTTTACAACATTCAAAAAATCTAAAGCAAACAAGTCATTGGAGAGATTTTGAAGATATACCAGCCTCTTTGTTTTAATTTCCAAAGCTGTGTTGCACCATTATTAAGAAGTAAAAGCTTGGAAATATGATCTGGTTTCTCTGCCAAGACAAGTACAAGATGTAGAGAAATCCACAAAAGTGAGATGTATGTTTCCAAAATAAAGTATAGGAGGCCCCCTCAGAACAGAAGTACCTACCAAAGTAGCTCTGCAAAAATTCCTCTCCCAAAGAGTGGGTAAAAGAAAGAGAGAAGAGGGAAAATAGATCTTTTCAAAAAAAGATTTGACAAGAATTATTAAACCATAGAAAAAAGAAATCAGTTAAAGAGAAGCTTTTAAAAGTGGTGAAAGATATTATATTTTTTTAAATAGCTGTTTTGAAATCTGCCACCTGGATCTCCCTCAGCTCCTCTCTTCCATTATGCCCCTGTCCCACTTAGGAAACCTGAACGGAAAACTCTGGAGACTTTGCGCCCCGCCCAAGGTTTCCGTGCGGTTCCCGGAGGTTGAGGTGGTTGCCGGAGTTGCAGGGTGAAGCAAGTTGCCGGGAACCGACGGTGGGTGCAAAGTCTCCAGAGGTTTCCGTAGGTTTCCTAAGTGTTTCTAGCTTCAGGTTAGGGAGACCTCTCTTGACCCACAATAAATCAAGAAGGCTCATCACATCTGTCTCCTCAGATCCTGGGAACGCGCATCGGAAACCTTGGGGTGGGGCATCAAAGTCTCCAGAGGTTTCCGTTCAGGTTTCCTAAGTGGGACAGGGGGCATTATAAAATCTTCTTCTGTTGTGTGGAAACACTGTATGTCTCCTCAAACCCAGTGCAAAGTTGTCGGAGGGCGCTCAGCATCGCCCATTTATTGCCTTAGCTACAGGGATGGAACCAGCATAGTTCCGGCGGCTGTCACTCTACTCAACAACGTACCACGGTGACTGCCAATCACCACCCCCCCCCCGGACACCTATTATTATTTATTCCAATCGTTTGCTATGTCGCTCTTCAAGGGAGAGCTAAAGCATTTCGGTCTCTCTGTACTGTACACTGACAATGGAATCTGAATCTGAATCTGAATCTGAGAAACAATTTCAAAAATTCCTCTCCAGAAATTATTATACAAGAGGCAAAGGAATGGGTTATAGTTGCTTCCTGAAGGAGACATTTATCACAAATAGGAGAATATTTTTAATGTAACATGCTGAGGGAAAATGTTTAAAAGATCTTTTCAAATTAATAAGCCATGGGCAAGATTTGACAAGGTCTTTCTAAATTATTAAACCATAGAAAAAGTTTCAGAAGATCACTGTTAAATTGCCACACTATTTTGGAAGGCTTTTAAAAGATTTTTTTAAATTAACAAGTTGTTGGAAAGATATTATATTTTTTAAATAAGCTGTTTTGAAATCTGCCACCTGGATCTCCCTCAGCTCCTCTCTTCCATTATGCCCCTGTCCCACTTAGGAAACCTGAACGGAAAACTCAGGAGACTTTGCGCCCCGCCCAAGGTTTCCGTGCGGTTCCCGGAGGTTGCAGGTGGTTGCCGGAGGTTGCAGGTAGTGGAAGCAGGTAGGGAGACCACCTCCGAGAACCGCACGGAAACCTTGGGTGGGCGCGCAAAGTCTCCAGAGGTTTCCGTTCAGTTTCCTTGGGACTGGGGCATTTAAATCTTTTGTGTTAGTCTCCTCAAATAGTGCAAAGTTTGCAAGCCAATTGCCTCTGCTGGAAGCACATAGTTCTTTCATGCCCCATCATGTTCTTGTTGAGTGGGACTGGGAATGTAAAAGGTGTATGCAAATATCATCCGCGGTTTATAAGTTAGAAGAAATAATAGTTCAGTTTAGAGATACAGTTTAGTTTAGTTTAGATATATATAATGCAGAAACAAGCCTTTTGGCCCACAGTGTTAACGCCGACCAGAGATCCATGCACACTAACACAATCCTACACACACACCAAGGACAATTTACAAGTTTACCAAAGCCAATTAGCAAATCTATACATCTTTGGAGTGTGGGAGGAAACCAGAGCACGCAGTGAAAACGCACACAGGTCACGCGGTGAGTGTACAAACTCCGTACAGACGGCACCCGTGGTCAGGATCAAACTTGGGACTCTGGCTCTGTAAGGCAGCCACTCTACCTCTGCGCCACCATGCTGCCCATCTACACCCATCTACGTTCTATCCTACAGCTAGGGGCAATATACGGAAGCCAATTAGCCTACAAACCTGCATGTCCTTGGAATGTGGTAGGAAATCAGGGCACCCAGAGAAAACCCATGCGGTCACAGAGAGAACGTACAAACTCCACACAGACAGCACCCGTAGTCAGGATCGACCTCGGGTCTCTGGCGCTGTAAGGCAGCAACTCTACCACGGCGCCACTGTGCCACCCTAAATTGTAGATTGAGTGGAAGAGGGTGTGTGGAGGAGGATTGGACACAATGATAGCAGCATCTTCTTCAGCCTTCCTGCTAACAACCAACACCATCTCCTCCAGCCCAGTTAAACCATTCATTCTCCAATTTTGTGTGGCTTCTGCTGCCTTGGGATGTGACACTGTCAGCTGCAAGAGAGGGCAGGCAGGAAGGACATGTGTTTAACTGGCTAATGTGGTAGTCATGGCTGAATATATAACAGTGTGTCCACGCTGCGAGCTGTGGTTGTACGACTTGCAATCATGTCGAAAGTATGAGAGTGATGTGAAACATCTGCATGCCATTTGCAAGTCCTGGTTGAAGCTGAAGGTTAGTAACGGATGAGGCTGGTTCCAAATCTAGTTGCAAAGATACATTCACTGACCACTCACACTGCTCTGCCTTCAGGTCTCTGGAGGTGCCCTCCTAATGCAATACATCTCTGTTTGTGCCCACTCCCATTGCCCTTTCACCAAGCATGTGACAGACCTGATCTTTTGGGCATATAGGATTCACCTCTAATCTGTCTCATCTTTCATAGAAACATAGAAACATAGAAAATAGGTGCAGGAGTAGGCCATTCGGCCCTTCGAGCCTGCACCGCCTACAATATGATCATGGCTGATCATCCAACTCAGTATCCTGTACCTGCCTTCTCTCCAAACCCCCTGATCCCTTTAGCCACAAGGGCCACATCTAACTCCCTCTTAAATATAGCCAATGAACTGGCCTCAATTACCTTCTGCGGCAGAGAATTCCAGAGATTCATCACTCTCTGTGTGAAAAATGTTTTCCTCATCTCGGTCCTAAAAGATTTCCCCCTTATCCTTAAACTGTGACCCCTTGTTCTGGACTTCCCCAACATCGGGAACAATCTTCCTGCATCTAGCCTGTCCAACCCCTTAAGAATTTTGTAAGGTTCTATAAGATCCCCCCTCAATCTTCTAAATTCTAGCGAGTACAAGCGAGTCTATCCAGTCTTTCTTCATATGAAAGTCCTGCCATCGCAGGAATCAGTCTGGTGAACCTTCTCTGTACTCCCTCTATGGCAAGAATGTCTTTCCTCAGATTAGGAGACCAAAACTGCACGCAATACTCAAGGTGTGGTCTCACCAAGACCCTGTACAACTGCAGTAGAACTTCACTGCTCCTATACTCAAATCCTTTTGCTATGAATGCTAACATACCATTCGCTTTCTTCACTGCCTGCTGCACCTGCATGCCTACCTTCAATGACTGATGATTTAAAACCTTGGTATTTAAAGCCTTGAGGAACTCAGTGGGTGCAGGAGCATCTATGGAGCGAAGGAAATAGGCAACGTTTCATCCCGAAACGTTGCCTATTTCCTTCGCTCCATAGATGCTGCTGCACCCGCTGAGTTTCTCCAGCATTTTTGTGTACCTTCGATTTTCCAGCATCTGCAGTTCCTTCTTAAACAAGTATTTAAAGCCTTGGTGCCCAGAACACCCTTCCGTCAGCCATTCTCCTCACCTTTTAGGTCAGATTCACTTCCCAAAGGGTTTCCAACTCTGGGACAGCCATAGTAGAGCTTACTTTCAGATACGTAGACTGTTTTCTCATTGTCTTCAGAGAAGTGGGTGTTTCTGGCAAGGACGGCATTTAACGTCTGTCTAGAATTGCCCTTAGGAAGGCGGTGGTGAGTCAAAGTCCTCGAACTGCAGCAGTCTTTGTGGTGAAGGCACTCCCATGGCTGGGTGGAGAGTTGTGCGATTTAAAGCTCTGTGAAGGGACAGACAGACATTTCCGAATCAGAAGAGTAAGTGGAACGTGCAGGAGATGTTGCAGTTTCCATGCCATTCTGTCCTTATCCTTCTACATTGAAGAGGTCAGAGATTTGTGAGATTGCTAATCAGTTCTACCGAATTCTAAATACCAACTTTGGGCTTCAAGCTGAGACCAGCTACCATTTACAGTCATTGTCATGGAGTCATACACCATGGAAACAGCCCAATTTGCCCATGCCGACCAAGATGTCCCATCTACACTAGTCCTCCTGTCTGCGTTTGGCCCATATCCCTCTAAACATTTCCTATTCATGTACCTGTCCAAAGACTGTACCTTTTAAATGTGTTAAAAGTATCTGCCTCAACGACCTTCTCTGACAGCTCATTTCATGTGTGAAAAAGTTGCCCCTCAGGTACCTGTTAAATCTTTTCCTTCTCATCTTAAATCTATGTTCTCTGGTTATTCCCCTACTCTGGGTAAAAGACTCTTGTGCATTCACCCCATCTATTCATCTTAATATGGTATACACTTCTATAAGATCACCCTCATCCTCCTGTGCTCCAAGGAATAAAGTTCTAGCCTACTCAACCTCTCCCTGTAAAGGGCCTGTCACATGAGCATGCGACTGCATGCGGCAAGCGCGACCAAACCGGAAGCGGGGGCCGCGCGGAGGTCGAGTGATCCCGTACAAGTTGACGTGCAGTTCGAGTGAAGTCCGCGGGAAGTTTGCGCTAAGCGTACACCGTCAAGATGCTGGTAGTCCTGACATCCCAGGACTCAGTCTGGTAGACAGTCCTGACATCCTGGGATGTCAGGACTGTCTACCAGACTGATTCCTGGGATGTCAGGACTGTCTTATGAAGAAAGACTGGATAGACTTGGTTTATACTCTCTAGAATTTAGAAGATTGAGAGGGGATCTTATAGAAACTTACAAAATTCTTAAGGGGTTGGACAGGCTAGATGCAGGAAGATTGTTCCCGATGTTGGGGAGGTCCAGGACAAGGGGTCACAGCTTGGGGATGGGGGGGAAATCCTTTAAAAACCGAGATGAGAAGAACTTTTTTCACACGAGAGTGGTGAATCTCTGGAACTCTCTGCCACAGAGGGTAGTTGAGGCCAGTTCATTGGCTATATTTAAGAGGGAGTTAGATGTGGCCCTTGTGGCTAAGGGGATCAGGGGGTATGGAGAGAAGGCAGGTACGGGATACTGAGTTGGATGATCGCCATGATCATATTGAATGGCGGTGCAGGCTCGAAGGGCCGAATGGCCTACTCCTGCACCTAAGTTCTATGTTTCTATGTTTCTATGTACGGCGTCGAGACGCTGCGTATGCCCGTGTGCGGCCTCAATGCGGTTGCGGGCCGGCAAGCTGTTGCCGCGCTGAATTTTTGGACAGTGTCAGTTTTTCGGAGCCCCGCGCGATGTCGGGACCAGCTCCGCACAACTCCATACGGCTCCGGCGATCGAAGTGCGACCGGCCCCGCGAGGCCGTACGGCTCAAGCGACCACGTTAGGTCGCGCTTGCTGCATGCAGTCGCATGCTGGTGGGACAGGCCCTTCTCAACTTCTCAGGTCCTGACAACATCCTTGTAATTCTCTGCATTCTTTCCAACTTAACGCCATATTTTCTATAGCAGGGTGAACGATACTCCAAATGTATTTGGAGCCACCAACATTTTGTACATCTAATTCATCAGTGTAGTTAGTATGTGCTGCAGGTGGAGATCATACTAAAGACTCAACAAAGATGCAAAGATGCCAAACCACCGGCGCAACAGGCAAGTTGATTGCACTTCAGTCCCACTAGTTTTCGGAGCCTCCTCTATGTCAACGCCTGCTGAGAAAGAAAAAAAAATAGAAATCATGCGCCCATTGTATTCCATAGGTAAAGCAGACTTTATAGGTGAAGAACCTTTTTCCCATTTTAGGAGGAAAAGCAATGAATTCCAACACGGTAAATCAGAGATAGTCTATTTTAATTGAATCTTCTTCTTGCGTATGGTGTGCACAGCCTAAAGTTGTAGAACAACTTGTTCTATTTGATCCTATTTGATTGTGCACGCCGGGTTGATTGCATTCATTGAAACAGGGCGGACCACGTGAAGGTTGCAAGCTCCCACCCCATTTTAATTGAATAATTAACAGTTCCACTCTCTCTTCAGGGTTTGACCATTCCAATGTTATCATCAAAGCATTTTTTATCTCCCGATATTACATTGGCTTGGCAGAAGCACTTCACCTATAGTTTTAGTTGCTTCTCGTGCAGCTGGTTTCTTAGCTCCAGCTCTTTATCAGCTCCTTAGGTGAAATTCAACAAAGTGTTTGATTAAAATTCGATTCTTTCATTACCCTTCAGGATATTGTCCCAGGTATTCCTCAGGGCAATGTCCCTGGTCTAACTACCTTTGGCACCTTCATCAATCATCTTTCCTCCACCATAATTTATTTATTCATTAACATAATATAGGATCTGCTAGCAGGTCCCCTTGTACTGACTGTCACCAGAAACAGGGCTATCACTTGATGATAAACTTACAAAATTCAGGGGTTGCTAGATGCAGGAACCGATGTTTGTCCAGGACAAGGGGACTTAAGGATAGGGGGAAATCCTTTAAAACCGAGATGAGAAGAACTTTTTTCACACAGAGAGTGGTGAATCTCGGAACTCTCTGCCACAGGGTCGTTGAGGGTTCATTGGCTATATTTAAGAGGGAGTTAGATGTGGCCCTTGTGGCTAGGGGATCAGGGGGTATGCAGGTACGGGATACTGAGTTGGATGATCAGCCATGGTCATATTGAATGGCGGTGCAGGCTCGAAGGGCCGAATGGCCTACTCCTGCACCTAATTTCTATGTTTCTATGTTTCTATGATTTCACAGTGTGAGGGCCATTGGCAGCTGCTCAAATAATGAACCAGATTATGCCCACAATCATAACTGCTTCAGGCTTGGAATGGTGAGTGCAGAGGAACATTACCGCCACAAACACAACCTCTGACAAGGGTGAATCCACTCCGCTCCCATCAACATTGGGTGCTTTGACCACCGGGTGGCGCCACGATGGCAGCCTCACCGGCAGCCTGGGTGTCATTTTGACTTTTTTTGTTATTTTTAGTGCGTCTAAAATGTATGTTTTAATGTTTCTCGGTATGTTTTATGTGGGGGGTGGGGGGAATAGGGGGAAACCTTTTTCAGTGACTTATCCCGACAGAGATATGATTTTTCTACGTCGCCCCCTGTGGCCTAATGCATTTCGTTGTCTCTGTACTGTACACTGACAATGACAATTAAAATTGAATCTGAATCTGAATCTGATCTGAACCTAACAACTTGGATTGGTGCGGCCTTTCCTGGAGACCGGCCCGGAACTTCAAGCCACAAGCGCGTCGCGGACTTACCATCGCGGAGCGGGCGATCCTTTGCCGAGGATCACTGTGGAAGTGTTCCGACCGCGGGGCCTGTGGGCTTTAACACCGTGAAGCTGCGGTCTCCGGTAAGAAGAGGCCGACTCGGGAGCTCAGCTTCTTCCCACAGGCAACAAAACTGATTAACGGACTTTGCCCCCTCCCCAAATATCGTTCACCAACACATTCAACCTCGTCCAAAGCCACTGTCGGGCGGAATGTCTGTTTTTATTCTATTGTAAATTTTAGGCCCACTTTCTGCTTTTAGACATGGTAATTTTAATTTATTTTTAAAGCTCTATGTATTTATCCATTTTTATTAACTACACTGAATGGAAACTGATCGAGCAACATTTTCTCGTTTCCTCTGTGTATGCGAGTACTCAGTGAAAATGATATTAAAGAAATACTGAATGCTGAATACTGAAGTGTTCTGATCAGTTCCGATGCCGGATTTTCCATCATCCCAGAACATCGGACCGTCGGCAGAGGCAGTGCTGAGGGTTCAGAAGCCACGACCACCACGGGTGAACAAAGGAGGAAGATGACTGAATTTAAAACCTTCCATCACAGTGAGGAATGTTGATTCCAATGTGGTGGATGTTTATGTTAAATTTTTTATGTGTTGTGTTCTTTTTTACTTGTATGACTATATGGTGACTCAAATATCACTGTACTTAATTGATGCATGTGACAATGAATGGGAACTTGAACATGAACATTAAAGTGCTTTGCCACTGCCAAATGCTCTCCGTCAACATCTTGTTACTATTAGCTAGATTATCTGAACCAACCACACAAATGCTATGGATGCCAAAACAGATCAGAGGCTGGCTATTCAATGACGTTACTCATCCTTCAATTTTCCACAGCCTCTCCCTTACCTCTAAGGAACTTTTCGGAAATATGACAGAAATCCCTACATTTTCCTTCTCAAGCTGAGTCACTCTCTTCTGCCGACCAGCAACACACAGAAGATGCAGTAACTTAGCTTAGTTTGGTTTAGTTTAGTTTAGTTTAAAGGTACAGAGCAATACAGGCCCTTTGGCCTGCCGGATTTATGTCGACCTGTGATTCCCCGCACACTAGCACTATCCTACACACTAGGGACAATTTACAATTTTACCAAAGCCAATGAACCTACAAACCTGTATATCTTTGGAATGTGGGAGCAAACTAGAGCTCCCGGAGTGAACCCATGTGGTCACGGGTAGCACATACAAACTCCACACAGACAGCACCCATAGTCATGATCGAACCCTGGTCCATGGCGCTGTAAAGCAGCAAATCTACCGCTGTGCCACTGTGCCACCCCGATGTTTGCCAAAGCTTTGGATACATACAAACAAAAACACATACAAAATTGGATACCTACAGTAGCATAAGTAACTACTAAAGCCATTTATTTCTTAAGTAGATATTCCTTTACTAATAGATATATATGTAAAAAAATGTAAGAAACCCCCAAGATGAACATCAAGATATATTTTCCATTTCCATCAATGATTATTGTACCTCATCAAATGATTTTTTTTATACTTGGTGATCAGTATGCCGTTGCACTGGCTACTTTCTTTTATGAGGATGCAGTTCCAAAAGAGAATTACATCTCAATAATTGAATAATCCCGTTGTGGATCATCAGCCATTTGGTATCTGCTCTCATAGGGAGAAAAAAACCCGAATGTTTTGAGATTAAAACTGCAGCATGGGAGATACGGAAGTCATAAATAGCAGGAAGGAAGGAAGGAACATTTGCATCTCATAAAATGCTTTTGTTGACAGTCATGGTTTTTAAGACCACTCTGCAATTCGAGGCAAAAATACACACTGTGAACAACACTGTTTAATGCTCCTTTCCTTTGAGAGGAGCATATTCTCAAACTTCATAAATGAGTAAAGATCGGGTAGCATGTTGCCAAGATGCGCTGCATTACAGTCGATCATAAACATGAGTATTTGCTTGAACTATTCAATGCCAGTAAACACAAGGGTAAATATATTTCTCAGTAAGCCTACAGTGTAACCCTTTCACCGCACCCAGAAACAATATGATTACTTTTTTTGAGGTTTACAGACCAGTTTTTGACAAGACATTGGATTTTGTTTCTCAACCATAAGTTTAATTAGACAGTTTTCGGTCATAAGATGTAAAACATAATTGAATGTTCAGTAAACTCAGACCATTTAGGGGATCATACATTACAACACTGTGAAATAAAAGGAACAAAAAAATAACAGGCTAGAAGTTTAAGTGCACACTTGTAAATGTGCCATGTGGTCATAGCAGTGGGATACCAATGAGAGGAGCTGGGTCAAGGGGTCTAGTGGGTGGGTTGGAGATAGGGTTAGTTATTACTGGCCCCAAATAGGGCTTGAGGTTGCATCAGATATGTAGCTGGGTTTCGAGTCAAGGGGTGTGCCAGCAAATAGGTTTAAATGCCAGTAGGAATGTGTGGTATGCTGAGGATCCAGGGGAAGAGTGTTGTCAAGCAAAGAGAGAGACTTCAACAAGGGTGTTGATGAAGGGTGTTGACAAGAGAGATTGGGGCAAGGGGATGTCACGCTGCAAGATCAGGGGCTAGTAGGAGGAAGGCAATGGTGGAGCTAGGATTGGCCAAAGGTTAATAGGCATTGCTGTATGAGATTGGCAGAGGGTGAGTGTCAAATATTCAGGACGTAACCAATAAGTAGGGGCTTTAGTGTTACTTGGGGGGAGTGAGTGGAGAGACTCAAAGAATACAATCCAAGCATGGAGTCCCTTTAGTGGGTCCCAATCAGCACTGCGCTATAATTATAAAAATGAGGACAGTTAAAGTCTGGTCAGAGGAAGCGTACTCCACACTTCAGCAGTGTTTTGGAAACACTGACTGGAAGGCGTTTGCAGCCCAGGCCACCCTTGACTCTCACACGGACATTGATTCCTACACATCCTCTGTTCTGGACTTTATAAAGTCCACCATCAATAGTGTCACCTCCCTCAAACGGGTGACCATATTCCTGAATCAGAAGCCATGGATGAACAGCGAGGTCAGGCTACTGCTGAAAGCACGGGACACCGCTTTCAGGTCAGGCGATGCTCGAGCCTACAGTTCATCCAGGGCTAACCTGAAGAGGGGCATCAAGAAGGTCAAGCACTGCCATACGCCGACCCCCGACGCATGTGGCAAGGCATCCAGGCCATCACGGACTACAGACCCTCCAACATCACCCCCACATCCAGCGACGCCTCCTTCCTGGAGGAGCTTAATAACTTCTATGGCCGCTTCGACAGGGACAATCTAGAGACAGCCATCAAGGCTGTGCTACCTGCCGATCACCAACCCCTCACACTCACCCCCTACGACGTATACGTGGCACTGAGTAGGACTAATGCACGTAAAGCTGCTGGCCCTGACGGCATCCCCGGGCGCGTGCTCAGGGCCTGTGCTGCGCAGCTGACAGACGTCCGGACTGACATCTTCAACCTGTCACTTGCCCAAGCAGTTGTTCCCACGTGCCTTAAAACCACCTCCATCGTGCCAGTGCCAAAACACTCCACTGCGGCAAGCCTCAACGACTTCCGCCCAGTTGCACTTACCCCATCATCACCAAGTGCTTCGAGAGGCTGGTCCTGGCACACCTCAAAAGCTGCCTACCCCCCACATTGGATCCCCTTCTCCTTAAACCTATGTTCTCTGGTCTTCATTTTAACTTACCTTAATACAAGTTTAAAACTTTAATTACTCTCGGGCATTAATGTGGGACACTTGTACAGATGTGATAGAGTATAGAATAATACAGCACAGGAACAGACCTTTCAGCCCACAACGTTCAAGGCAAATGATGCCATGGTTAAACTAATCTCCTCTGCCTGTATGTGATGCATATATCTTTATTCCCTGCATATCTGTGTGCCTATCCAATATCCTCTGCAGTGCCACTCATGTATCTGCCTCCACCAACAACACTGGCAGTGCAATCTAGGCATCTACATCTCACTGTGTGAAAAACCTGCCTCACATATCTCCTTTAAGCTTTGCCCGTCTCATGTTAAAACCATGCTCTCATGTCTTTGACATTTCCACTCTGGGGAAAAAGGTTATGACTGTCTACCCCAT